>NC_031778.1:17056414-17129896 GCF_001522545.3 Parus major | reverse complement strand
AGGGAAGGGAAGGGAAGGGAAGGGAAGGGAAGGGAAGGGAAGGGAAGGGAAGGGAAGGAGTCCATTTTACATTTTGTTTCTCAAAAAATAAAATTTATGAAGAGATACAGATAGAAAATTTCCTACTGTAATTTCAGGTCAGAAGCAGGATGGAGTGTGATTAATTCAGTGACATCAATTGGAGGAAATGCAGATCAGTCAAGATGGGAAAATAGTGAAGACAAAGAAAAGGTTGCCAATCCTTTGAGCAGATATCACTTTTCAGGAAAAAAGTAGACACAACTGCAAAACAAACTTAGTTTCTCTGCAGTGCTGATTCGAAACAGCCATTTTTGTTCAATAATTGAAATACTTCCGACTTTGTTTTCTATGAACCCAGTTCTTCAAATCCTGTAATTATGTCTGAATGATGTTTCCACATAAACACACCTTAAATTTTAACATTTTCTCTTGATTTTGAAAATGTGACTCATTGAAGATGTATTTTCTGGTAGCTGCATTATCCAGACACAGATCATTCAGAAATGACATTTAAAATTAAGAGAGAAGAATAATGTATGGAAAAAACCCCACCACACTTGTGAACTAGGAAGGAATCAACAATTATCATTTTGCTAAGAAAAATGAATGATGCTTTGTTTATAAGGTTATTTCTATTGTTATTTAAACACTGCACAGATAACATGTCAAATTTCCACAATGACCTACAAACTTTTCCTTCTAAAGTGAACAGAAGATTGCACAGAATTTTATTTCATCTTACTGAAAATTCAAACAGACAAAGAGAAATCTGGGAAGGCTGTTTAGTCATACTGAGACACACAACAGGAGAAAGGAGAGATCAAGTGAAAAACTCCTTAGGCCTTGAAGCTTCCCAAGCAAAACCTGTATTGCAAAACAACACATCCTTCCATAGGATCATCAGCTGCTCAGGTTTTACCCTTGCTCTACTTTTGCTGCATGACCTCGACAACAGTGTTCCTATCTTTATTTTCTCTCTTGTGTGTGAAAAGAAAACAATTCCTTGCCTCACAAAGGCATTGTCTGATTTACGGTTGCAAAGTGACAAACAGACCCTAATTGTCATGATATGCAATAGTTAAATTTCTATGAAGTCAATGATGAAGTCAGGAATGATTCAGATCAATCACCGTCATGTGAAAGAACTGGAGATACACAATGGGTTTGTGTTTGATGTTTATAGTCAGTGAAAAACCTATGATTCTCTGATTCTAAAAAATCACACAAGGCGCAACATTGTGGTGGCTTTTCAACTGAATTTGAAAGCCATTTTTAGCCCAGTTTTTCACTTCATGAAAGTTTGGCAAAAGCGTATTCAAAGAAGGCGTGTTCATACACTTTCTTTGGTTTTCTTTTTAAATACTTCTGTCTTAGTCCTACTGCCCATGGAGACTGACTTACTATTGATCTTCAATGAATCAGGCATTCCCCTCAGGCTGGTGTAAGGAAGTCACCAAGACTTGTGGGGAAGGCAGAAGAGAAAAAGAAACTCTAAACTCTAAACATGGTCTTTTTCACTCCTCTGAAGATTCCGAACAGCAAAGTGAGACAAACAAGTTTCACTGTGACCTACAAACTAACTACCCAGCAATAAGATGTTATTTGCCACCTCGGAGACTTAAAGGAGCAATTAGCTGAACTTTTATGGCGTCCCTTAAGAAATTTTTAAGATAGAAGACACTTTTGAACTTCTAGCGCATCACTTTTGGCACTCTGAGCGTCAGCGCAAGACAGTTTCCCCTCTGGGCGCTGCAGTGTGACCCTGGGGAGCAGCGCGGCGGGCGGGCAGGGTGTTGGCAGCAGCGGGACACCCGAGCCGAGGAGGGAGCCCGGGCCGGGCGCGGGGAGCGAGCGCAGGGGGCGGAGCCGGTGGCTCCCGGGCCGCCGGAGCCCATCTGCTGCCGGGGAGCGCGGTGGCCCGGCCTGTCCCTGCTCCCCCAGCAAGCCAGCGGAGGAGAAAGCAGCTCTCCGGCCAGCTTGGTAGGTGAGGTGCGGGAATCCCTGCTGGGTGTCGTCCCGCTGCCCCCCGTGCTTTCTGAACTAAGAGCAGCCGGGTTGTTCGTTCCTCTGATGGCTAAAGAGAATCGCCGGGTAATTAAAATTAGCGAAAATATTCTGGTTTTCTAAATGCTATTTTTTCTCTTCTCTGCCTGGCTTCAGGGATTGTAAGAGCTAGTATCTTCATGGGAGGAGGGTGGCTTACTTCTCCGCGTTTCAGGAATTGCGGTTCTCTGCTTTGGACAAACGAGTTTTCCAACTGCTTTGTTTCCAAGGTTTCGGCGCAGACCGCATCCATTAACGCCGTACGCGCTTGCCCCTCTCCCGTCCTAAAGAAGGGTCTTCTAGGGTTTGGGATTTCAAATTTCTGAGATAAACGAGACTCAAAGTTCAGGGTAGTTTTTATGTCTGTTCTGCGTAACCTTTTAGCAGATTCCCCCCAAACCTTTGATTGTCTGGCAGTCGATTATATTTAAGAAAAAAAAAAAAAAAGGCCAGAAAATTATCAGGCTTTTCTGTGGCCCTTTAAGGGTCTTTCTCATGCCCTGAGCCTTGGAGGGAAAATTCGCGACCACTCGAGCATTGCGGTGAAACAACCCATTCAAAGGCGCGCCGTTCCCTCCCGCCCCTTGTTCCAGCAGACGCTCCCGGCTTCCTATTCCTCCTAACTTTTTTTCTACAGGAAAAGTGTGGGACTTTTTTTTTTCTTCCTCCACTGTTCCCACACAAGAAACTCGCAGATCCGGCTGTAAGTTTCTCCGCGCAGCCCTGCGTTGCAACACGGGGACGCGCCCCCGAGAGCGCCGGGGCTGCCGCCCGCCTGCTGAGCGCGCCCGGGGGCGGCACTGCCGGGCGCCGTGGGCACGGAGCTACCGCCACCCCGAGCAGTTTTTGGGCACCCCGTAGGAAAAATCGGCAGGAGAAATCGCATTAGGCAAAAGGAGAAGCGAACGCTTTCATAAATGGCGTTTGCGCTAAGCATAGCTTAAAAGAAAAAAAAAATTTTAAAATTTTTTTGGTCTGTGGTCTTGGCCGGGCTGCGGAGCTCCCAAGGTGGGGGCTGGCGGCGGGGGTGTGCGGGGACGGGCGCGCCGGCTCCCTCCTTTGTTCCCCCGAAGGGGCGTCCGCAGCCGCATGGCTGGAAGCTGTTCCCTGCCTGCCGCCCCTCCCCGGCCGCTCCCGGGCTCCGCGGGTGCCCCGGAGGATGGCGATGGGGGAAGGCGCGGTGGCGGGGAGGATCACCATCGATTTGCGCTGAACTGGGGGGTCGCGGAGGCGGCAATAGCCATCGGGGAAAACACCGTGGAGGTGGCGGGCTGTCCTCCAGCCCGCGACTTTCCCAGTATTTTCGACTCTCCTGGGTTTCAAAGGTTTCGGAGAGCTGGGGATGCGCTTGTTGCCGCGCCGGGAGGCGGGCGAGGGGCAGAGCCGCGGGTTCGGCCGGGCTGGGGGCGGCGGGGGCCCGGGAAAGGGAGAATGGCAGCGCCTCATCCGCTCTGCGGGGAGCACAGCAAACACCTGAGGTGTTTTGGGGACAGTAGCTTCGCTAACTGCTTCTGCGCAAGAGCTTTGGACTATCCGGAGATGGGAGACTGGCGTTACGCCGGTGTAAGCAACTACATGGAGCGCAAGACAGTGATAAGAACCACTGTAACTACCTTGGCCCGGCAAGGCAGTGGAGAATTCGATACGTGCTGCAGCATCCTCAACTCGGGACTACCCAGGCGCATGCCTGAGGATCTCTTAGCAGCAATATTGAAACTACCAGTGCAGCTGTTGAAATCTGGTTTGTATGATGCTGTCTTGTCTCACTTCTCCCCGATTCTTGCATTTCTTCTAGCAAGGAAAGGGAAAAGGATGGGACTAGAAAAGGAACAGATTATTTTTTAAAAGGGAAAATAGCTGCAATCTAAGGGTTTCTTTCTTATTTTTTCCTTATTTTTTGTTTTGTTTTGTTTTGTTTTGTTGAATAGGGCAGGACACAGTAAGTCACTGTTGATAACAGCCATCGAATATTCTAGCAGTGTTCCAGAACCCTGGACTATCACATAGAGCTGGGTGTTGCTCTGGTATTATGGAAGTTGTTTTGCCCAGAACTAGTTTCATAGAAGTCCACCATCTATTACATACAGGAATGTAGTATCACAGTAAAAATGTGGGCTTTTTCTGCAGATAAGGGGTTTGGAGTTTGTTTGTTTTTCTGCTTTGAAATACAATAGTATCTGCTTAGTGGCTGTTTTCCACTGGTTGAAACAAAACTGTATCACTTTCTGCTTTCTCTGAGATCCCAAATTATTGAGAAACAAACTGGTTGCTCCTGCTGCCCGGAGCAGTAGTTGGGACAGTCTCTCTGACATCTGGCCAAACTGGAGTAGTGAGTACTGATGCTAGGAATGGTAATTCACCTACAGATTAGGGAGAAGCGTGGGGAAAACCCTGCCAGTCATGGCTTATCGTTGGAAATGCTGATGTGTTTGGTGTCACTCTGCACCTACAGTGTTATGGCATCTAAGATGTACTGAGCATTGCCTTTGCCATGGTTATCCTTCTGTGCCTGAGCAGTTGTCTAGGTAACCAACCTGAAGATGCTGGTTACTGGAAATACAGAAGTACTGAGGGGGTTTTGCTGTTGGTAAACATTGCTGTTACTGCAGTGGGTCTGGCTGGGCCTTGGGACTGGCAGAAAGAGGTGAAGGGAACCAGAATGTGATGGATTAGCATTGCACTACTGGCTCTTCCTTCCACATGGCACTTACAGAGTTTAGTCAGATACCTTCCTTAGCTCCCTAGGATATGCACATCTCAAGTGAGGCCATCTCATTATTCAGCAGACCTCAGTAATAACTAAACTAAATTCCTGTGGAAAGCAGTATAGCCCACCTCTGTCAGGTTGGCCAGAAGTAAAAGCAGGATTTTTTACTGATAAAGTAGACGTGTATTTGGATTCTTAGCAACCTTTGGGAGATTGTGGTCGAGATCCTGAATTGAGATCTGTGCCTTCCTGAGTTTTCAAAATTGAAATAATAGTCCTGGATAGCAGCATTTCCCTCTTTTCATAAGTTTTCCAGGTAGGACATTTGCCCCTGTCAGCAATGGGGAGAATGCTGTAGAAGGATCTTTGAAAGATGACACTTGACTTAAATTTTATAGTCAGTGGGAAAACCACCACAATGCATGGAAGTAGGATGATGACACACCTTGATTTGGGAATTGCAACATTTTAGAATGAACCTGTAGCAATCTTGAAGTTTAGTTCTTGCTTGGCTGTCTGCATAGTCTGATCTTCAACTCAGAATTGTGTCTTGGAGATGCTGTGGCTGCTACATGCCCAAAAAACTCAGAAGATATAATAGATCCCAAGGCTGCTTAAACAACCTGCAAACAGATGCCCTCAGAAAACGGAATGTTGTACGCAAAAGCAACTTAGTTGGCAGGACTGTTAAAGTGGGACACACACGTACACACTGCAAAGACCACAGGCTGTAGGATTTCCTGCCTTGGCTTCCTGCAAAGCAGTTTCATAAGGTCAGGGTTGACTGTGGTACCAACTCCAGATTTCTGAATGTAGTTTAAAACTTGAATAAAAAGTGGTCGCTCAGAACTCCCAGGAATGCTGCCGTGCTCTGAAGGTACATGATCACCGTTCAGGTACAGCAGCTCAACCTCACCAACTCGGGTGAGGCAGGAACTTGGGAATGAAGAACTTCTTTTGTCAACACAGAGCATATTGTTGGAAGTGCTTTGGGACATGACAGGAAAGGAAGGGATTTAATTGGTCCCTTGCATTTAGAGCTAAGAAGAGTTTCTTCAAATTGAGCATGCTGTTGGCCCGCTAAGATGCTTACATTTCTTCTCGTATTGTACCCTGCATCATTTGTTTCTTCCAGTCTCACTTCGACAAAGACCTGAGGAGGCGTGTCAGACAAGAGTCTTTTTGTCTTAGGGCAGAAAACTGTTTTTCTTGTTCTTTAAACTGCTACTCATCAGTAGCAGTTTTGCAGTTCCTTTGTTTGACTTTTCTTATCTGATTTGTATCTTGACGAGGAACGCTTTGCTTAGCCCTGTCTTTTGTGGCTTGTGGTGGCTGCTTGCTAGCAGCTCTCGGTGAGGGCACTTGAGCCACGGTGAGCAGGAGTTGCAGAATGCTGTTCCTCCGTGCCTGCAGCTCTGTGCTCCTCGGAAGTGCATGGGGTGGGGAGGAGGGTTGCTTTGATTTACTTTTCTGTCCTGAGTCCGTGCTTATCCTGCTCCCCGTATTTAATAACTAAAAGCAGGCAAGTATGTCCTGTTCAATCCCTGCCCTTGTTGCATTGCAGAAGACGCTGTATAAAAGCCAAATTTCTCCTTAGCTCCCACAGAAGTAGGAGAGGATTAATGGAATTCATCCCACCCCGTTTGCAGACAGGCTTAAACAAAGCCTTGCACCGCTATTATCCCGTCCAATCTGCAGCTCCTTTGTATATGCTGAGATGGTTCTCGATCCACATTATCCTAAAATCTAAAATGTTTACGTCTTTCTGGCTGGCTTGAGGCATCATAGAGACCCCCAATATGCATGCAAAAGTCTTCAGTACTGAATCTGTTTTTAAATTTGCAAAGAACTATCAGCTTGTGATGTGAAATATTTGACTGTCTCAAAAAGTTAAAAAGGTGTAATGAGAACCTTGAAACTTATGTAATCATACTAAATAATTGAAATTGAACATTTCTCTACTGAGCTAATGGAAAAGGATAGCTGGATAGATGAATCCAGATCTCATAGAAGTGCTAAATCAGTGGTGAAACATTATCCTCTTGTCCTTTTTTGGTGGCCAGCTCGTCGAGTACATTTATAACAGCAAAACTTTTCTGTCTTCTATAGCCTTCTCCCCTAACTGACAGCCCCTTCCCCAGAAGTGGGATCTTTTATTCAAATAGAGATTGGAGAACATGAACCTTACAGGTTTGGATAGTGCTTGTTTGTTTAAAAGTTTGGTTACTCAAACTATCTCCTGTGCCTCTTAACATAACGTTTTTTCAGTTTCAATGCTACAGCTATTTTTGGCTTTTCTTAGGTCTGTGAAGACTGTGAATGTTTTCAGAATTGAAGGCTGGAAGTTAGGAGAAATAGTCAGTCTGATGCGTTGCTATTTCTAGATAATGATTTGCCTCAAGTTAGGGTGACTCTTTAGTTGAATTTAGGTGCTGTTTGTGTAACTTTAATTTTAAAGTAGTTAAAAATATAAGTTCTGTAACTTCCACTCACACATCTTGAATGACTGGTACTTCATGCTTTTATAGGAAATTGTGTGTGTATATTATATATTGTGTGTGTATAGTTTATATAAACTTCACATTTACACAGCATCTGCACAGTTTTATCAAATTATTTCTGAGCTACCCCAAATG
The DNA here is from genome assembly GCF_001522545.3 of Parus major. Taxonomy (NCBI): domain Eukaryota; kingdom Metazoa; phylum Chordata; class Aves; order Passeriformes; family Paridae; genus Parus; species Parus major. Next base: position 17,122,489 of record NC_031778.1, on the reverse strand, counting down.
GTAATAAATCTCTTAAGAAAATAACTGCACTACAAATGCTAAACAAGAAGTGAATGCATGATCAGACAGGCTGCTTGCTTGATTCAAAGAGATGCATTTCCTATTAATGAAAGAAGACAACCCACTAGATGGGATTATGCAAGAAGCAGACAGGGTCATTAATAACTTTCCTCTTCCCTCAGCCTCAGCAGAATACAGCAGTTCTCTCTTTCAGTTTAAGAGCTGGTGGTAGCTGTGCACAGCTGTGAATGGGAGGGGATGAGGATGAACAAGGGCAGACTGTTCAGGGCCAAGGAACAGTGGGCAGTGACTGTCTCTTCTTAAGTGCATGTAGGTCTGTGAGTGTACAGAAAGATGGAGTAGCTTGGGCAATATTTGCTCTTGGTGATCTCAAGAGGAGGTCTCTGAAGTGTTGTGGTAGTGGCAGCTCCACTGCATTCGTGGGAGGGAATAAGCCATTAGGGGACCATCTTAGAGGTTCTTTTTCTCATTATTATTAATCAGAAAGCTCATTTTTTGTAATTAATTATATATGCATGTGCTTCCTTAGATGCTGACAGAAGTATTGTTTTTCTGCACAGAGCAGCTTCTTTTCCAGGCTGATCCTATAGTTTAAATTACTAGAACTTTGTGTATAAACGTGTGCTTTGCTCGAGGTACAGCTTTGTGCATAGCAGATTCAGTGTAGCATTGGACCTTGTGCTTGCTGGGTGGGTGTGTGTGGTGGGGAAAGCATGGCCTGGAAACTGCAGACCTGGATACCTCCCTGACAACACAACTGAAAACCAGGCTATGTTCCTGGTTGATGGAACAGTTTTTAGTAAAAGTGAGGTCAGTTCTGACTGATGGGATGTTAGGATGGGAACGAACACTAGTGTTCTGCAACCCAGCTTCCTCAAACTTCTGTGAATGTGGTTTGCAGGTTACAAAAACCCCGCAGATTTGTCTTCCAGGGCTCTACTTGTAGGTTTGGGAAAATAAACTATCAGAGGAAAGGATTTGATGCAGAAAAGGGTGATGCAGGACTTCTGTCATGCTCAGTTGTCTATAGACTGACAATAATAAATGATGTCTGGATGGTAAGTCAGCATGACACTTGGCTGAGGTGAATGAGCCATGCTTAAGAGAGACAGACAGATTTATGCAGCTGAGATGATCGGGAAGTCTTGATGGGATGATACTCTGCTGTGTAGACTCAAGAGTTCACCTCTGGTCTGTACTAACTTCAGTGCAGAACAGGGAGAGGTAATCTAACAGAGAACTTAGAAACCAGCTCCCTTTTCTCTGTAAATTAACCAGTATATTTGACATTTTTAATTTCAATATGTTTTATTATCACTGGTCTAACTGAAAGAGGAAAACACAATCATTTGGCGCAAAAACACCCTGCATCCTAATCTAAAACTGAACTTACAAATTCTCATTTGTCTGTCTTCCTGCTTCAGTGCCTACATGGTAGTGGCCCATACAACATCCAAGCTCTTGCTGCAGCATGGGATATCCAGCTGAAGTTTAATGCTGAATTAGGGTCATAGGCTACAGTATTGTCTGAAGAAGAGTCATAGACCGAGAAGCAGATGAGAGAATATTTACTCTGGAATGAAAATGTGAAAACCTGGAAATGGCCATGGTACAATGGTGTTAGCCTTCTATTTAAACAAGGCTTTCACACACACCTTCTAACTCACTGCATTTTTTTATTTTTTTTTTTAGTATTCTTACTGGGCAAAAGAAAAGTTTCTGAGAGGCCCCATAGAAAGGCAGCTTGAACTAGTCTCACAGTTAGTCGTGTCAGTCTGAACTTGACTTTCTCTTTTAGTTTGGCGGCTAGCATGGAAAAAGTCTGCTTCAGATAGTTGTTCAGCTTGATCATCAGGTATGGCCTGCAGACTGGAACAGAAATCACCTTGGGTTTGTGGGGAAAATAGGTAGGAAATAATATCTCTAGATCTAGCTGCAAATAAATACTTGAATGGGCTTATTTAAAACAGTTATATATATACATAAGTATTGATTAGGTGGGGCCCTGATGTTGTAGCTCTTCAACTGGAACATGCTATGAAACAGGAACATTCAGTATTAATGCCTAACTAGGGAATTCTCAATTTGTTGTCTTCCAGTGTTCAGTTTTGTACTGGACCCTTAACTGCTTGATATTTCACAATTGATTTCTCTAGCATGGGGGAAAATAGTTTCCTTCAATGTTCAGCTCAAAGCGTGCCATGTTTAATGTGATGTCCTTCCTGTGAGATAGTCAGCAATCCACTTTTGTAAAGAGGTGAATACACTAATGTGGGATAGAAAGTAGTGGCTAGCCCTTTGTAAAGTCTCTTGTGGTCCTTGCCAACTTTTGCAGGCAAGCTGTGTTTATAACATCCTGGGAGTAAGTGATATCATAATCACTAGAAAATTCATTATACCACATGCACAGAAGCCTCCAGATAAGACTCCAAATACAAACAGAAATGATCTACTGTAAAATGGAGAGGGAGACGACTTTTCAGAGGCTATAGTAATGGGCTAACATTAACAACTGCAGTTAATGTGCTCTGCCCCTTTGCTCCCTCTTTTTGCCTTGGTACATAGGAATAAAGAGGAATGTGTGCCAGTCTCATATGTCTTTACACACTGGCATTGTGAAAGTGAACTTACATAAATGCAGACTGCTGCTCAGTGCATATGAGAGCTCATTGCTGCCAAAACAGATGTGGTGGGTTGTACAATAGGTGCCATTACAGCCTTTGTAGCTGTGTCTCAGAGTTCTGACTTGTCTTTGTGGAAGTTAAGTGCTTAACTTAGTCCCTCCTCTAAGAATATGAGGACATGTGGCCTCAATCATGTCACTGACAGACAGAAACTTCAGAATATTATCCTTACTGTCAGTGCAAAGAACAGGCTCTTTTCACCCAATCTGCTGCATGCAAAGCAAAAACATGCTGGTGCTTGTGCATTTTATGCAAAATCCCTTGAACTAAATGACTCATATTTTGGAAACTCATTCTAGAAAATGCTGTCGTTCCTTCCAGCTTGTGTGGGGAAGAGTCTGCAATGGATGTGGGAGGTTAAAACAACTGAGAACTGCAGGCTAATGTAGACTGATGCTTGAAAGATGTGGTCCTGCTCCTCTCCTGCCATGTCCATAGTGGCTGTTTTGGGCAACTGATCTTGATGAAAGCAATTTAAGAAGGCAAATCTGTCCTTTCTGGCAGATATCTCCATTTACAGCGGCTTGTAGCAGCTGGGAAGCTTTCAGCTCATTTTAGGGAAAACTGAAGAAATCATTCTCTTTCTTTCCACCCAATAGTTACAGTAAGTGCAAAACCTCTGTAGAAACTAAATCTCTCTTGGCAATTAGCTGCTTCCTGGCAGTGCTATGCATTTACAACCTGTTTCTGCTTCCAGCCCTGAAGGAATTGAATTGCTTTACTCAATTGCCATCTAACGCTTTGCCATACTTTTAATTTCTCTGCCAACATTGCTCAGCACTTGCAAGTTTTAGCCATCAGTGAGAATCAGCAATTGGGCACAGCTTCAAATGGCTCATTTTTCTAGGTGGTGGTGTAGTTATTCTGATACAGAACTTTCCGGGACAAAGTGGTGTGCTTCAATGCCCATATTTTTAATAAGGGGATTCCACTTGACTGAACGATTTCAGGATCATTTAAGGAGTTCATGTTTTGGAAAGTGTTGGATGTTCACCTTCATGGAAAATCAGGTGTCTGTTCAACCTCAGAAGTCCTCAACATATGCACAAAGAGCATGTAGGAATGCTGGTGTACCATCCCAGGAAGCTATACCCTGAGTAGGAGCTGCAGGCCAGCTCAAGATCTTGCAGGCGAAGCCTGAACTGGAGGTTGCAGAAGATGGATTATATGTTCTTGAAATAAAATTTCCAAAGCTACTGTCAATCATTTCTGCATTAGGTTCCTTATTAATGCAACATCTGTTACCTGATTCTAAACTCTTCATAGATCCTTGGAGCAATGGACTGTTTCTTTTTGTTAATTCCATTGCCATTGTGACCATGTTTTCCTACAGAATACTTGTCTGAATTTGCTTTCATGTCTCAACAGTTTAGACAGAACAAGGTGTAACAGGGGAATTTCTAACATTTTTGAAATTTTTTTCTTTGCAGACTGTTTGTGACTTCTTTTCATCTTGGTGCTTGCAAACTATGTTGGAAGGCAGCCTTAGCTAAGCAACTTACTGCATCTTTTTCCCTAAAGTGACCTTCTGTCACTATGGCAGGAAATCCTTGAAGTGCCAACAGCTGTTCTCCTTTTTGTGACACAGCTCACATAAAAGAAGAACCTGAAAATTAGTTTCAAAGCAAACGCTTAATATATAAGAAGTGTTTCAAATATTGAGAAGTGAAGAAGGAGGACATAGGCCAGGGAAGAGATGACAGATAACATGACTTGTGAAGACATGTCAGCAACAGAAAAATCATCAGAGGAACCTGGATTACATAATCTTGTAGCTAAAGCTGTAAGCAGAACATTCCATTCAGGGTTTGCTCCCATTAACTTAGACACATACTTTTTTAATATTCAATTAGTCAATCATAATGAAAAATCTTGATAAACTTGTGTTTCGATGGCTTATTTGATGTGTGAGCTTGACTAGATTTCCTTTGGACTTTGGGTGTAAACAGTAAATAAATCAATACTAGAGTTGGAAGAGTTAAATTTCACAGAAATTATAACTGTTTAAATTGCTTCAAACACAGCAAAAAAAAAGGTTTTGAATTCTACTTAACAAATAAAACTTTCAAATATATCAAGATATGTTGTGTGGACACCATAACCCCTTTCTAAACAAATTTTGAAAGCTTCAAGTAAATCCAACTCACTCCTTTCAGGATTACCCCATTCTTACACTAGACTTGACACATTCTCTGAATTTAAAGCCAGGCAGTGATAATCTTGGCCCATGCAGCTTTAACTGCAGCATATCTGCCTCTGTCACCTCTGTGGCTGGGCACATTCCTTTAGTGCTGTAGAAGTGGTGTTGCAGCTTAGAGGACATCTCATGTCACCCTGTGACATCTGATGTCAGGATAGAGCAAGCAGGATAGAGTCCTGAAACAGAAGGGAGCTTGTCTACAATGCACCTTCTAACCTGGGCATCTGCTCCGGTGTCAAACAGGCTGATATGGAGTAGCTCACATGACAGAACTATCCTGACCTTAAAACAAAAGCCTGTCCTAGAGCTTCACAATTTCTGTAGTACCAGAGCCTGGCAGTAGCCTTAGAATTGAAAAGACTGAAAGCTTTAGAAACAATGTCTATTACAACTGATTCTACATAAGAAAACCCTTGAGTCCTACTGTGCACTTAGGTTAGGCACAGCTTCACCTCTATTAGCCACTTACTGATACTTCCTTCAGGGATTCAGCAGGCTGCTTTTGGGGGGGCAAGAGGATTGGAGGAGCTGAATTTGGATTGTTGAGCAACTATATAAACTCCAGAGCAGTTGCAAGCTGTGGAAGGTTGGTGTGGTAAGGATGAGAGGGCAGAGTGACTGTAGTCAAAAACAAAACATGGACATAGAAAGGAGCAGCTCTTCAGATTACTTTTGTTTGGAGCAAGGTAATGTTTGAGGTCTTCAATCTTTCTGGTAGGTCTGAACTCTAACCAAGAGTTGCTGATGTGAAAATGCCAGTTGCTACAAGTTGACTGTAAAAAAAAGGTTCTATTTTAAATAGTGTTTCCTGGTATATCTTGCATTGCCTGGCAAAGCCACTTGTGATCTGAACTTCTCTTCTGTCCTAGGTAGGAAGAGTGAAAAATAACTATACATTATGATCTTTGTCCTAAAATACATGTTGTGCTGGGATGTGGTGTATTGAAGCCCAGCATGTGTATAGTACCGCTTGACAAAATCTGTAGCTGGGAGTTTTGAGATGTTTTCTCTGGGTAGTCTCAGTTGACCTCTTGGGTTTAGGTTTTTAACAGGTTTGTCCAAGTGTTAGTTGGAAAAAATCTCTGTGTTGATGTGTTTTGTGTAAATGTTGTCTCTTGATGGATCTTCCTGTGAGGGTCTGTGCCTCTGGTCTCTCATGTCTAGGATGTCTTTATTTTTCTTTAGGATGTGTCCTGTCTGTGTCTCCTTAGTTGACTTTCCAAAATTGTTCTACTGCTATCCTGAAATAAACTTCATACTGACTTTTTTCAAAAGTTAAAGGATCCCTAAGAATTTGCTTTTCCATAGTGGTCACTCTACAAACTATCGAGGTTGCAAGTCACACTATGCCAGCTTCTCTTTCGCACTAGAATATATTCCAATGCAAAACACAGAACAGTGAACAGTTGCTACAATGAGTCATGCTTGTGGAAGTATTAATGGACAAACTCCTTTAGCAAAGACAGGATTGCTAAGGATGGCAAAAGCCTGCAGTACTTGCAGCTGGGGGAAATACCACAGGCAGTTCTAATCTTAAATCTGCCAGAAAGAAGGGCAGTAACAGGAACTGTATATGGATGTTTGGTTATCCAATCTTAGAACGGATCTAACAGCTTTCAAGCTACAAGTAAGAAAATGCACAAGAGGAAAAACACCTTAATTATGGTCAGAAAAATGACTGTCAAGCACGGTTTTATCTCTGTTCCATGGTGTTTCCTCTTGCTAAGGAGAACGCATTGGTGAGTTGGACTGTTTTCTTTTCCTGGAATGATGAAATTTAAATAGCAATAAATAGGTGCTGTGGTGTCTCAACCTGTTTTCCTGTTAAGGGAAGTAGAACATGACTAAGCCCAAAGGCTCAGTCTTTTAAACGGGCTATAAAAAGTTCTGACAATCAAAGAGGCTCCACTTGTGCGTTTTTACCTTCAGTGAGTATCTCCATGCTTTTTTGGAGGGAGAAGGGCAAGTGGGTATAGACCTCCTTAAATTTCATCAGTATTGCTCATCTCTAGTCACATTTTAAAGTTTTACCTGAGGTATTTTTCTGAGGAGGATTCTGAACAACTTTTGTCTACTAATGGTTCAAGTAATTCCACTGAACTAGAACAAGGAAATGACAGACCAGACTGTTCCAGCCCTTAGCCAGTTAATTTTATGGTTTAGGGTGGGGGTTGTTTTTTTTGTTTCTTTGTTTGGTTGTTTTTTTGTTGTTTTGTTTTGCTTTTGTTGTTTTTTGTTTTGTTTTTTTTTGTTTTTGTTCTTTTTTTTTCTCATTGGAAAAGCTTAAGTTCTCTTTCCAAGATCCCTGACTTCAGGAAAGGGTGCTAGGGAGCAGAAAACCGAGTCTCTGCATGCCTCTTGTCCCCTGCTAGCTACTCCATATTTAAAGCTGTTTCCATGATGTGTTTTCTGGTGGATTTTTTTGGTGGGTGTGTGGGTTTGGTTTGAGTGTTGTTGTTGGTTTTGCTTTTTTTCTGGAGACTTATTTTTTCCTAGTGGGGAATAACAGTCATGTAGGTTAGTTTCACTGCTAGCTTACAGTGACCGTGTCCTTTTCATCTGCGCTGTTGGCTGTTGTCTCCTTTTGCCAAATGGCATTGGCAACTGCAGACTGTTTCCCAAACTTCTTATCCAATTGTAATCTAAGTAAGTTGTATTTGGTGATGACTATCCCTGTGTTTACCAAGGTAAACTTTGCTTCAGGTGATTAAATAGATTGCCTTGTGTTGTGCTCCCTTTGCTTTCAATCCTCTGCTTTAAGTTTATCATGATGGCAGTGAACAACCTGACTGCCTGGTATCTTCAGACCCATTCCTTCAAAAGGAACGACCAAATGTTTTGGGATTTCTCTAACACTCCTGCTTGTCTGCATCCCTGTGCTTCATCTGAAACAGGAGTAAGCTTCACAATAGTGTTCTATTGTAAAGTTGCTGAGTTTACAACTCTGAGGTGCATTGTTTAACTTCATGTTTCCAAAATAAAAAGGGTTTAAACTGATACTATAAAAAGCGCTGACTTTTATTCATCAAACTGCCCATACAGCTTTTCTGTTATGCATTACAATCTGCAATCCTCGGATACACCAATGCATGCTTTCCATTTTGAGTAGCTGGTCGCCTTCCTGGAGCACCACAAAATTGCCTCAGGTTTTCTTACCTCTGTATATTCTGTTGTGTTCTCATCATGCTAATCTAGTTGCAAGACTTCAGATGGCTAAAACAGTCTCAAAATATTTGTGTTGCACATAACTTCTGACTTGAAAGTGAAATCTTGTTCTCTTGCTTCGGGGTTGGTTCTGTGTAACAAGTGCTTAGCTTGTGGGACGTCATTCCTTATGGTGCTAGTCCTACGTTTTTTGCTTGATGGCTATTTTTGGCTTTTTATGGGATGAATACGGAGTTGCTACTTCAGGTTGTTCCTGTTCATTAGACAGCAGAGACGACTCTGGCTACAAGAACCAAATTTTAAAGTCCAGGGCAAGAATGCTGGACTTGAGTGGCTTTTTGTGCTTTGGATTCTTCACTTAAACCGCGGCGGGTATCAGAGGCAGTAGCGCTGTAAGTGTGAGCAGCGCGGTGTACCCGTGGCAGGGGTACCTACCGGGAGAGCGGTCAGTCCGTGTGTCCGTGTGTCCGTCCCTGTGTCCCGCGCAGCTCGCTGGCAGCGGCGGCACCCCCGGGCTCGGGCGGGCGGAACGGCCCTCACGGGCTCGCGGCGCCTCGCGCCCGCCGCCGTTGGGCCCAACGGCCGCTGCCCTCAGGCCGGAGGGGACGGGCGGAGCAGCGGGGCCGTGCTGCGAGCGCGGTGCGGGACCAGCCCATCGCGGCACCGCCACGGCTGAGGGGGAAGGACCAGGGAGGGCAAGGGGGCGGCGGGCTGGGACCCCGAGCGCTGCCGGGTGGGACCCCGAGCCCTGCCGGGCGGGGGCACGGAGCGCTGGCCTGGCACTCGCTGCCCCGGGAGCAGTCGCAGGGCTCCGCCGGGCTCCGGGTTTACCGGATTTCCGAACCAAAAGGCAATTTGTAAATCCGGCCGTTTGTAGGGTGCCCTCTCCGGGCTTAGAGGAATTTCAAAAGATGGTCATCTGCCGGCTAACGGCAGTGGGGGCTTCTAAGAAAGAGGTTTCTGTGTCAGTCTCCTCTCTCGCTGGCCTCCACAAGCTTGCTCCAGGCCACTGACCGCCTCTGACTTGCTGCCAGTTGGTTCTTTTATTTTGAGGTGTGGGAGGGATTTGTGTATGTGGGTGGTGATGGGCAGTGACTGAGAAGTCAGCTCGTTTCCATGACCAAATCTAAAACCAAATGTGTTAATAACAGCTCACTTAAACTTTTCTCCTCTTCCCCTTCAGAACCGGCAAGTGTTCATCTTCATGAAGGAAAGAAACACTAGAAGTTCTGAGTAGAAGTGTAGTGTTTGCTTCAAGATGCCCCAAAGGAAAAATAATCATCTGCAAGTTTCATCTTTCAAAACTGCCTGTGTTCTTTCAATCAAGGAGGAACGTTTTTTTAGAAAGATGACTTGTGAAGTCTGTGAACAAAGCTGTCTTCAGAAGGATACTGAATGAAAGACATCATGCCTTACAAGGGACACTTATCTCAAAGGGTGACACTGTGCTCTTAAACTAAAACACAGGCACTGTAAAAACACTGATCCTGAACAAGCATAAGGATTATAAAAACTGCATCAGAATGTTTGTTAGTCCCAGAAGAGTCAGAAAATGCCATTTTTTGCAGATATGTGCCACTTGCTTCATACTGTGTCTCATGATTTTTTGGGTACCATTTGATAATCACATTGTGAGCCATATGAAGTCCTATTCTTACAGATACCTCATAAATAGCTACCATTTTGTGAATGACAGCCTGTCTATCAGCAGGGATAACCTGAACAGAATATCAAGTTATCAGTACTTGATCAACCACAGAGAGAAATGTCAGCAGCAGGATGTCCTTCTCCTATTGTTTGTGAAGACTTCTCCTGAAAACCGCCATCGAAGGGATGCAATTAGACAAACTTGGGGTAATGAGAAGTACGTTCTTTCTCAACTTAATGCCAACATTAAAACCCTCTTTGCTTTAGGACGACCAACAGGCCATCTGCAGAAAACACAGCGACAAAGAGAACTTGAGCTCGAAGACCAGAAATACCAGGATTTGATTCAGCAAGACTTCTTGGATACTTTTCACAACCTTACTCTTAAATTGCTTTTGCAGTTTAGCTGGGTGAATGCCTACTGTCCTCATGCCAGGTTCATAATGTCTGCGGATGATGACATATTTATCCATATGCCAAATCTCATTGCTTATCTCCAAAGTCTCACACAAATGGGTGCTCAAGATCTCTGGATTGGTCGTGTCCATCGTGGATCCCCTCCCGTAAGAGACAAGACTAGCAAATACTATGTTCCATATGAAATGTACCAGTGGCCCTCTTACCCTGACTACACAGCAGGAGCTGCATATGTAATATCAAATGATGTAGCAGCTAAAGTCTATGAGGCTTCATTGACTCTGAATACAAGTCTTTATATAGATGATGTTTTCATGGGTCTCTGTGCCAATAAAATGGGAATTGTACCACAATATCATGTATTTTTTTCTGGGGAAGGAAAGGCTCCATATCATCCCTGCATTTATAACAAGATGATGACATCTCATGGACACGTAGATGATCTTCGCCAGCTCTGGCAGCAGGCTACAGATCCCAAAGTTAAAAAGATTTCTTCAGGAATTTGGGGTAGAATGTACTGCAGACTAGTCAATATTGTGCTTCTCTGTAAACTGTACTATGTGGACACGTATCCTTGTTCAGCTGCATTTTCTTAATACTTGAATATCTGCACTGAAGATCCACTGAGCCATAACAAAGCAACATTTTAGGTGTTTATCCAAAATATATGTAAACATGGAAAGAGGTAAAATTTACACATGAATACTTGGGGTGGGCTGAGGGAGAGAAAGAAGACGGTCCTAGGGTCCCAGATTCTGTTCAGAGACTTAGTGGAATAGCTCTCCTGTTGTACTTCAACTTTTTACATTGTAGCCTGTTTTTTTACACTCTTCAAGGGATGCAAGTCTGGATTATAAGTGAACTATAATGGACTTGACTTCTAGACTTTGAAATGCTTATTGCAAATATCTGTTTCTTTGAACTTGTCAATATGTCTTGATTGTTTTTTTAAAAGCTATGTGAACTAAGGCATGTGGCAAAAAAAATCTGTTATATCAGAATGGAGTCGACCTTTCAAAGCATGAGGAAAGTGGAAATTCTGACTTGATGAATGAGACTATCACAGTAGTTTAAGGTAGCCTAAACTCTGCAAATATTCACCATTTCTCAATGCTTCATACAAAGTCAGTCTGGACCTGCACTGACCTGCACCTGGAGCTGACAAATAGTGAGTTCTAGAAGTGAAGACCTGCTACAATTGCTTTCTCAAAGCTCCCTAAATCTTTGAAATAGGGAAAGAGTGTTTGGATGCCCTCTGACTTGCTGATTTTAAGTAACAAAGGAACCCCCTTTAGAACCTGAAGCTATAAAAAAAACAAATACTACTCATGTGACTGGTTGGGCTAATATTTCTCTGTCTTCCAAAAACTGAATCAGCATATTTAAGAAGTCCAATCTTTAATAGGAAAATAAGTTGAGTTAATTTTGTTCCAATAATGCTTCTGTTTTCTAATATTCTAGAGGTGAAAAGCAAGCAAAAGTCCCCATGAATGTTACTTAGAGCTAGTTATAGACTTAAAGACTTAAAAAAGCAAAATTTCATGCTTGAACTAACAGAGAGGGGAGATACTTTTTGTACAAACTTGGACTTCACGTTGAAGGGATAGGGAGATGGTGATTCACACAAACTCAGTACACAAATCATAATAAGTAAAATATTTCTCCTGAAGTCAAAATTGTCTTTAAAATTTCAGGGTTATTTGTGTCCACAAACTCCCTGTACCTTGAACATATCTCAATGTTAATATCACTTGCAAAGGAACAAAATGACTGTGCTTTGTAAACCAAACCAGAGCTAAGTGATGTGCAAACTGCAGCCCTTATGAGTTGTCCTGTGGTGCCATAAAGATACTGCAGAGAACCAGATTTGTAGGCTTCCTGCAGTCCTTGCACAGCTCAGTCATGCTGCTTCCACAGACTCTCAGGACAGATATCTTAGTTGCAAATTGCTAAACCTGTGGCAGCTGTACAGGAATTGCTAGTTTGAAGGTGTGATTAGTAAACTTGGTTTAACTAACTGCTACTGCTCTTGGAGCTGTGCTGCAGGTTATCTGGTTTGAATGGATAATGACATCTGTCAGTGCAGACAGAATCCAGGAGTGAGCCTGCTGACTGTTCTCTAAGCTGTTCAGATGGAGGCTAGGTAGCTACTGGAACTAAGTCAAACATGTAACTTTCTATAACTGGTTTTGAAGAAGGAAGGTAGTAAGATTCCTAACTGGTCCCAAATTCTGGGCATATAAAGAGCCCACAGATAAATCATTTATCAGTGTCAAACTGACTGACAAGTATAACAGCTATACTTCAAAAGGAACAAATCCAGTTCCTTTTCTTGCCTAAACAAATGGATAATAGTACTGGGGATGTAGATCTATATAACCTGTTGCATTGAGGGAAAATAAATGCACATGTAGAGAAAGTATTATTCTATATTGAAGGAAAGCTACTTCATTGGATTTCTGACTTGTTGTGAGCCATTTAAATCAAAAAAGCTGCACAGCAAAACTGCACTGCTAGAAAAGCCACCCTGTTCACTGAAGGGAAAGAGGGTCTTCATATGCAGTGTGCAACCAAAATGTACTAGTAAGACCACAGTCTTCCAGCATATCTACATGTTGGGATTTGTTTTCACTCATACATGCAAAAGTAATTTTTAAGTAGCTTTAACTAGCTAACATCTAAAACGCTGCTTAAATGTAGTTGTCATTAACTGAAAGTCACTTTTGACCATTGAAAAACTTTGTTTTACAGTTGGTTTGAGCTTTGTTTGGATTGTTCCTTAATCTTAAAAGGGCGTTGATGTTTGTAGTATGCATTTTCTTTTGCTGCAGTGAAAAGAAGTTGCTTGTTGAATAAAAAGGAAAGCATGAAGGCACTCCTTTCAAAAAATAGAAGATACATAGAAAACTTCATATTTTCTGGTTCTAAACACAAATTAAGATTTGTACACTTCCATCAGGAATCTTTTCTTAACAATAGTCTCAGTGCTCCAATGCAGGGCTGCTAGGTTTTACTTCTACAAATAAAACTCTTATCAGCCTGAATGGTCACTCCTCATTAAGAGTTTGACATTGTTGCACAGCATATTTAATGCTATTTTTTTTTTTTACCTGTTTGTTTGGTTTGCATCAGTTTCCCTTTGATATTACTAATTTTTATACAAAGTATTCAATATTTATTCTTAAACTTTGCTCTGTACCACAGAAAGACAGTTGTTTTGTAAAATTTGTTTTGAATAAACAGACTTATTTCTTTTAAAAAACCTAAATAATACAGAAAAGGTAAATATCACTTGTTGCTTTCTTTGTAACTGACAAGATCAGTTCTGATACTTCTAACTGTTGTTCCAAGTTCCCTTTTACAAGAGGGCTTCAAACTGCCCTTCATTCCCCCACTGCCCCTGGTGTATGCAAAAGGCAAAATTGGTGTTCTTAAGTAAAGGGAGAGCTCACAAATTTATTTACCAAGCTTCTACGCCTAAAGTTTATAAAATTGCCAAGTATTAGCAGCTGAACCTGTTGTTATAATTTGTATGCTCTCTTCAGGCAGCTGCTCCCCTGGAGATGTGTTATCTGAATACACAAGATTTCAGATCATACTTTGCACCTTTGGAAAAGTAGCTGATGGTCTGGGGACCAGACATGGTATTTTTATAGGGTATAATTAAATTCAGATAATTATGATTTTTATGTCTCTACAATTTGTCCGACATAATGTATCGTTAGGGTTTTTAGAAATTAAGTCATTTGCATCAGGTAACTCCAGAGTATGAGACAGGGGCATAACTAAAGCATGAATTATCTAAATGATAGTGAAGAAGAGAACAAAGGAAATGAAGTCAGGATGGTGGAATTTGGCTTCTTGCAGGGTGGGTTTTGTTGTGGGTTTTTTGTTTTCTGGGGGTTTTGTATTTAATTGTTCCCTTTGGCCTAGAAACTGCAGTTCAGCTAAAATTTGGTTTGCTTGATACTTTTTGTTGAAGTAAGTGATTTAAGTATCTGGTGCTTTAGAATGCATTGTTAATAATCTTTCTTAAGATTTTGCAGAAACTTGAGCTTGCAGTTAAAAAATCCAGCAACCCCTCAGAGATATATAGTCAAATGTGAATATTCTGAATGCCATGAGAGGATCTTTTAACACCAGGGGTTTTTGTAAATACAAGGCTTATTCTAATGACTTCTTCTCTCACATCTTGTACTTAATGCTTCTAAGAGAAAAAAAACTGTAAAAAAGCCCCAACCCAAACAAAAGATAACTTACTTGCTTTTCCATATGATAGACTTGGTATAAATGCAGGGCTGTAAGCATTTCAGTGACTTCATTATTGCTAATTATTTATTAAACTTGGTGAACTTCAAAGAGGTTGTAGAGAATGTACTATAAATGCAGTAATTTGCATTCTAAGTAAAAAAATATAGTGGCTCATATGTGCAGCCTTACCTCCTCCTTGATGACAAGTTCTCATCACTTTCACTGGTCACCAGGACTCTGCTAGATCCTCCTTGACTGGCTTCATGCATCACTTCAATCTGAATGAGAAGGACAAGTTAAAACTGAAAATACTTAAATTGCTGATGCTTTTATTAAGAGAACTTTAACTCTTTGAAAGAATAGAAACCAGATCCTACCTAACCTAGAAAGTCACTAGACAAGTTCAAATAATTGAAATCTAGATGTGCAGAAATATCTCCTATTTATATTCTCTGTCCTTGCTCAGTGTTGGCATGGAGACATTCCTTACTCCAGGCAAAGTCATATTCTTGCACCACAGAAGGTGAATTATCTCCTTGTGTAGATAATTACGGGCATAATAATCTGTTCCTTAGACTCTTGAATACTATTTTTTCTTTTCCTGTCTGAAGCCAACCCAAAGACTTCAGAGTCTTTGTAGAAAATGTAGAATATTTTCAGAGTTCTTTGTAGAATGTCCTGTGGAGAAATCTGTGACTCCTCCGTGTGCCTCTGAGAAGTGTCTGTGTCCCAGCAGCAGTGTTGGGTGAGGCAGTGCTGAGCACAGGTACCTGTGCAGAGCCCGTGCCCAGGCTGAAACAGAGCTTTTGCACAGCTCCAGTGTTTGTTTTGATATATACTCACACACTCCCTTGTCCAGTCTTGCAGAATTGGATCATTTCAAGTGCTCTCCAGGCAAGTTTTAAGCAGGCTTTTCCCTCCCTTTGCCTGCAGCTTTAAGAGCACCAAGCACTACTTGCACTTACTCAAAAGCCGATCTCTTCAAATTCAGTTAAACAACCCATCTGCTGAGTTTGCTGTTAATCTGAGCCAATATCTAAATCCCAGCAGAATCCAAGTTCCTGAGCACTTTAATTTTTAAGGGTTGATTCTTACACTCTATATTCTAAATTATTTAGCTGGTTGATGATATTGATGGAATCCAGTAATGAACTGCCCTCATCTGAGCTATTATCAGAACAATGGGAGGAAAAGGGGGGAGTCATAATTTGCATTGTAGTCTTGGGAAGTGGATTTAAAAATTAATGAATGGATGTTTTATAAACATATACCGAGTTGCTGCATTCACCTAACCACGTGGGAGGAATGCAACATGCATTACTGATGAGAGTAAAACTGATTCTAAAGTCACTTTCTGTGAGTTTAGGCAAAGGGGAGACCACCTGTATGTTTCTCCTGATAACTCTGTTTTATTCTGTGCTTACTACTGAAGTGGGCTGTTCTGGCCATTTCAGAAAATGGTCTGCATTTAATTTTTGCTTTCAGCTTTAGAGGAATAAAGATGAAATGTATAGGCAAGTCAGGGGTGTGGGTAACAGACAAGTTGGGCCAAAGTAGCTCCTCCTTATCAGACAGTTAACTTAGAAATACTCCAGGTTTATTTTAATTCCAAGTATAGGTATGTAAATCTATATTTATGTAGTTCTGAGTTCTCTCACAATATGGGATGTCCCCAAATGACAGGTAATCCTACCTTAATTCCACCTTTTGTCTTCTTAATGCTTTTCTTTTTTGATAACTCTACTTCAGAAACAGTCTTTGGAGGGCAGGAAATTTCTGTAGACCTCCTGTTGGTAGCTTAAAGAGTAAAAAAGAAATTAATATTAGAAAATATGCCAAAAGTTAAAATTTTATTTCTTATTAAAACCAATGAGCAAAGTGGTAAATGAGACCTGGCTTAGAGAACTGAGCTGTGCTGGAGCAGTGATGGATGGGTTCCCTTGTTCAGTGCTGCATTGTGTCTCAAATTGGTATCTTCAGCTCCACAGTAAGGATTACTTTGGTTTGGCTTCCCCAGGGCAAACCATCTTTTGGACAGCACAGGTAAGTGTTAGCCAGCTATACCAACTTAGGTAATTGTCACTTGCATAGTTTGTTTGTGTGGGTTCCCAGGAAATTTTGTTTTTGGTAATGGTTTGCTGACTGATGTTGGATTAAAGGATTTTTCCCTGTAAGGTTTCATTACATGAACAACTCTCAGAAGAGTAATCACAGAAGTTCAGTAAGGCACAATGACAGGTGTGTAAGGACAGAATCTGAGGATATTATTTCAGAATATGCCCTGTTCTGTCAGGTTTGGTGGCCCTTGTAGGCTCCGAGAGCTCCAGCTGACACTGAGGTGTCTGAGGCTACTGGAAAGTTATCCTTAACAACAAAACCACCTGTGCTGAACCTGCTGTCCAAAGCAAAGGGTTAAAATGAACTGTAAGAAGGGGAATCATATATTTGGCTTGAGTAGAAAATAATATCTGTTACAGCTTTATCTTTGTTTTAGATTGGTGATGAGTTCACAGCACATGCAAATACAAGGCCAACACTACTCTCCCTTTTCTTTGTTGCTGAATTGATATAGGCAGCCATTCATGTCATGGGTGAAAAACATGTATGAAAGCCAAATGAAATGCTGAAAGAATCTGGGTCAGGCAACAAGGAACAAAATTGAGGTTAAGTCCTTTTTTTTCTGGCAAAACTTTCTAATTGAACAAACACTTTTTCTAAGAATAAAAGCTGGTGTTTTCAAATGCATCCGGCAACATTTTGTTAAAGAGGGTATCACCAAGTTTAATGTTTTGAAGTGTTGAGGGTCTTGATAGTCATTTTCTTCTTTGGGAGAAGCTGAGGGACATAGTAAAGAAGATGCAGACATCTTTGAATGAGGAGGACATGATATCAAAGGTTTGATGTAGGAGAAGCCTGAATACTTTTTTAGAAGAAACACCTTAACAAAGTTTTAAGTGCCCTTGTCATTATATATTCTATTAAAGCAGTTTTTAAAAAAGGCAAAAGGAAGCACATAGAAGCACTTGAAATTATATTCAGTTAAAAAGATAACATATCAGTTTCACAGACAATAATAATGCTAGCTGACATTTCTTTTACCCTGTTTCTTTTCAACAGCCTTATCACACAGCTGGGAAGAGAATTAATTAAAGCTGCCTCTCTCCAACTCTTCCCTAATCTTCTTGGATTTATTCAATGCTGAATGACATAAGGACTTGGCAATGCCCATTTCATGCCTGTTACCTCCTCACAATGACTCCATACTAGAAATTTTCCTCAATGAACAGTGAAATCTGGCAGTCACTAGCAGCTATAATTGACTAGTAGAGAATTTTTGTGGTTCCCAGGACTGAGATGAAATGCAAATGTCCCTTTTTGGCTCTTCCATCACTCTATCAGAATATACAGCAGGGGACTTGTTTGGATTTTGAGCACTACTTCCAAGAAATACTTTTTTTCCCATCCCCAGGCAGGCTTTCCCTGAAGTAGTATTTGTTCTCTCAAAGGTGTTTTTATTTCACCCAAAAAGTGGTGTACTGACATTTTGGAACAGAGGGAACAAAAAGATGCAAGATGCAGCACATGGAAGCTATTGATCCTGATTGTCAAACTTCTTCATACCTTTCTAATCTGCAGGGAAGGTGACTGCTACTGTTGGCAAACCCAGAATATTTGGTAAGTTTTCAAATGGGTCCTTTTATGTGTTTTCTCATGACTCCATTCTCTGAGTAAAGTGTCTATAAGCATCAGCAAATTCACCCTTTTTTTGTATTGATAAACTCTGGAAATTCTATTTAGCCAAGAAGTCTCACCTACCATGATCATTACAAAATAGGATGTGGTCAGACCTACTACACTAAAAACTATTACCTTCTGGAGCTTCTCCCAGCTATATGTTATTTATACCTTAAAAATCAGCATGAAGAAAACAGATATAAGACTAGGCCACCAGGACATTGTTTCATAATCTGACCCACACCTGAATACCCTAGATATGCTGCCAGTGTTTAGTTGCCCTCTCTAAATCTGGGTTCAGTCCACTAGATTGCTCTACAATCTAATCAAATTTTTATGAATATGTCATGGAAATAAAGGGAAACAATGAAAATAACTTCAGAAAACATGAGGGTTACATAACATAAGCTGTTTGGCTTATTCATTAATCAGAAAATTTTGTAGCTTGAAGGGATGGTTGATACTAATATGAAAACCCTTGCTGAAAGCAATCAGCAGAAAAAGTGGAAATCAATTACAACTTTGATGTACGGATCACAATTTACAAGCTGAGAAAGCTCCAAGTGATTCAGGAAAGAGAGCACAGGGCAGTTTAAATGAAAGATGACATTCACAAGAAGCCAAACTGCAGGCGCTCCTTGATCCAGTAGCAAATTACTCAGGTCAGTTCACAATTTGAGTCTTGGCTTCATCAGTGTGATATATTTCAGAAAAGGAGACAGGTACAAGATAAGAAAGCCTCCAAATTCAGCTGAATTGATTCATATTGACACAGCCAACTTCCCTTTCCAATTTGACCCAGAAATGAACTGAAAATAGGAAACAAGCTGCTTTGGTTATGATTTGGATAATTTTTCTGTTATTGACTAGCCCATAGTCAGAGACTGCTACATGTCCCGGCGTTTAAGTAGTTTGTGGAGCAGGACAGAAAGAAACAGCCAAAATACCTGCCAATTATTATTGCACTAATTACTGTGGAACTGGAAATATAAGGGAAACTCCCTTACAAAATTCAGTTGGCTGTTTCAAGGTCAGTACAGTCTTGTCTTGCTGAAGAAGCTGAAAATTATAGTGTTGAGCTGCCTATTGAAAGAATAAAGGCACAGGAACAAAGGAAAACTAGAAATGATCTAATGTCTGCATGGTTTCTAGGTTGTTTTCATCCTGTTGTTTCACAGTACTCCCCTGGATGATACATAATGATGATTTCATTTTGAATTCATTAATATTTTAAATTGCTTGATGCTGCTTTTAAAGAAAATATTGTCAAAGGGCATGGTAAAGCAACATTTGGGTCTGTCACTTGAATTCACCTGGAGCACCATTACACTTTTCCAATGGGGCTTTAGTACTGCTTACTGTTTTTTTATGAACAAGTTGCATGAAAATAATGGAATCACTGTTGCATTATTTAGCCTACAGCAAAGGGTAAATGGGCTGTGCCATCCCTAAAGCTGCTAGAAAATGACAGAGACTCGTGTGCTCCGTTTTACTTTGCAGTCTCTCCACCCCTATAAAACTGAAATAAACTAAGTGAGGAAAACTTGCTGGGCTGCTTGTTAGAAAAAGCTGTGGTTTCACCATTTCCCTCCCTGCTCCTTCGTGGCAGGACCCTGGTGTCATCTCTCAGGTGCTGATCTCTTACAGAGGGGGCTGCATCCCCCACTGAGGGACAGACAGAACTGTGGGCAGCTCCCAGGTGCTCAGAGACTGCTGGGTTAGTTCACCTGGGTGAGTGACTAAGTTAGCTGCTGCTAGAATAAATGTAAGTCATTAGCTAGCAAGAGACACAGGCCATAGTCAAAGGTTACAATACATACTCACCACCTGTAAGATTTTCCAACCCCCCCTCAAGTAAATGTCACACTTCACATTCAGGTTTGGGGGGAATTCCCACATCACATGTTTTTCCATCTGTTTTCCGTATGGGTTTGTGCATTCTCACTAATCACCTACAGCAGAATCAATTTCTTTTGGCAAGAACAAGCATGGAAACAACTAGTCTGCTAAACTTTATTGGGGATTTCTGCTCATGCTGTCCAACAGGAACATGAGTTTGAAGATAATTAGTGGCTTAATTGCTGTTTTGAATGATGGTGATGACAAAACAATGCTTAGGCAACTAAAGAAACACCAGAGCAGCTATGGTTTGTCACTTAATGGCTTAGGACAGAAAGACTTTGTCATTCTTAGGCAATATAATTTAGACTTCTTTGCTCTAGAAAAATTTCTGTCAAGTCTCCTGAAAATTTCCTGGTATAAGAAGCACAGAACGAGGGATACTCTTGTACAAGGAATCGCTACTTGGTTTCCTCAGTCTGGGCCAAGTGTAATAGCAGTCCCACAGCTACAAAACTGAAACTTCAATTATAGAAATATACTGAACCATAGAAACTAGTGGTTTCTCAAACCATTCATGAAAGTGACATGCACCATCTCTTCTGAGTCAGCTGATCTCTCCACAGCCTCACTTCCCCTGCACACATCCTCAAACTCTTGCAAGAAATTCTTCCTTTATCCTCTGTCCAGATGTTATTAGTTAGTGAGTGTTATGCACTAGTGACTGTGAGGAATTCTGGACCAGATCCAATGAGCAGTTGTATACATTTAACTGAGATGGAACCAGCTTAAATTTTGTTATTTAAAGAACTGAAAAGGCTCCAGCTGTGTTCCCCCCTTATGAATCTTGTGTTCCAAGCTGGCCTTCTAAGATGCTTGTATGGTGAGTCATGGATTTTGTATATGCAATGTGCTCTTAAACATGTTATTTGTTTAACAAGCTCACAGAAATTTTGACATCTCTGCTCCTGTATTTCACATTTATGTTGCACACAAAGAGCTCTCCAGGTGAATATTTTATAGCACTTTTTGCTGCCATGTTCCAACTTTTGCCAGAAAGGTAACTAAAGCAAGACATTTTTCCTAACCACAGTCATTGAGATGGCCAAATCATCTTTTACACGCTCTTGGAAAATTTCAGTGAGGCTGAAGGAATAGCCTTTGGGAAAGTTTCATTTCAAAGAGTAAGAGTTTGGGAGAATTACAAGCAAATTAAAATAGATAAATGCTAACTGCAGTAATTTCTAATAGCTTGTATATCCTTTACAGTTCTGTAGCTCATCTCATTGTGCCTGACAGACTCTGTGGTTTGACACTGTGCACCTATTCTAATTCACTCCATGCTAAAGAGTTTTGCACAGAAATGCAGAGAACAAACATGTAGTCAAATCATAAAAAAATTATGCCTTCAGAAGTGAATCAGAGCAAAAATATTTCCCTATCAAGTGCCACTTCTTTCCTCCCAACAGACATAGGGTCAAATGGAGCCCTAGCAGTATTCAAGCAGCTTCCATTGGGAGAAAAGAGAATTCTCCTTAAAATAAGGTGTCATACATGCTACTTAAATATTTTCAAGGCTCTTATCATAAAAAGGTCAACAGAGTTTTCTGCCTTTTCAGGTTTGATCTGTCAATAATATTTAATCAAGTTCTCACAGCTAAAACATGTACCAAATACAGCTGGCACAGACTTTTCAGCATTATAGTAATTCCAGAACTAGTACCTCAGTCTTGAATGAGCCTGTCCCGCAAAATATAGAAGTCCACTTGTAAAACCAGAAGCATTGAGCAAAACTGAGAATAATCTAAAAATTTTCTTCAGTTTCCAGATCCATAAAAAAGTGTTGACTGAAGGAAAGTCAACTCAGTTGCCTTTCTTGATCTTCACTAAGCTAAAAGATTGCTGAGATTCACCAGAAGCCATAAGAATGTGGACATGAAACTGTTGCAGTCATTTCCCCAACAGAAACCTGCTCTTTCTCTCAGACATGGTATCAGCTGTGCCTGTGTGCAGAAAATCCATCTTTGCCTATGTGTTTGTCCATGTAAAATGGAAAGACTGACATTTACAATAATGGAGTATTTAATGTCTGAGTCTCCATATCTGTGAAGATTTTTCTATTAGCACCCTGAATTGGACTGAATTTTCCCTACTGATCCCTGTTAGGAAAATGGATAGTCAGCAAGGAAGAACAAAACAAAATCTATTCTGGAACAAATGTAACTTCTTTTCCTTTCACAGACCAACCACCCCAGTGCTGCCATGGTATTGTTACTCTGCTGCCTGGGGACAAAAGCCTTTCTTTCTGGTCTTCTATTTCTGTTTACCACATTTTATTGCCTTTGCTTGCCTTTGTATTTACACAGTCTAGGAACATGGTATTTCCCTGTTGTTACATTCTACTTTGCAAGCATTCAGGTATGTCCTGGGTAACAAATGAAAAATGAGTTACAAAACCTGTTTTGAGAAGGTGCTCTAAGCCTCTCTCAGGTTTTCAAGATGTTGCTCAATAAATTTTCCCCATAAGTAAGTGCTGATAACTGCATTCATGCCATGAATGTGAAGAAAGGACACAGAAGAAAGTCCAGAAGAGGGTAGCTTCAAGAAGAGCAGAATTTCACAGCCTCATTTTCAGCCTTGGAATAGGACTCAGTGTCCCTGTTTCTATTCTCAGACACATTTCAGAGTAAGACTGTGAAACACCTTGGTGAATTCCTCGGTTTATCTGTGCTTCAGTTTTATTTCTGAAAAACAGAGGTTAAAAAACTACCAGTACTTCCCAAGTGCTTTGGCATTCTGAGGGAAAGGGCCTATACACGTACTGTTCATGGCTGTTAAAGTCACTGACTGTGAGTCCCTGGATGAGCTGTAGATACTTGTAGATAAGCACTCCTGTTTCTTTGTACAGAGGTACTCTCGGTCAGTCACCTTCAAGAATCTGAATGAAATGGCAGTCTGCTTATCAATGTCTGAACAGGACTGGGTTGCACTTTGCACCTCCTCACAACCAAAGCAGCATTTAAAAATAAATTTCACCTACCTATTATTTTGCAACAGGACATTAAAGGCTAAGCCTTGTCACACAGTTACCCTGTATGGGGTTGTACAATCATGAACTGTAATTCAAGGGACAGAGGAAGGGAGCATCTCATGACTCTGAAAGAGCTGATAGTATGTGGGATGGGCTGTATGAACAAGAATCAAAACTTAGAGCACTGTCATAACCTAGTGACTGTTCTATAAGGTTCTATCTATATCAACAACTTAATTTAAAAATCTGCAACTGTGCTAAAATGACAAGAAAGAAGTTTGGGAAACGGTTCAAGAGACTGCATGTATAAACAGAATGGCAAGATTAGCTTTTAGCCTGAAGATGCAGTTTCACAGTAGGTGAAAGCCATCCTAAAACTGTGCTGCCAGTGATAGGAACTAACTGGCTCTGACCTACTGACCCATAAGCCCATTTTCTGCAATTTCCCTTGCTTGAGCACTTGTGGCCATGCAGGGAGCAATCTGATGAACTCTGATATTAGTGCTGCTCTGAGCAGGTGACTGTGCTGTGTGATCTCCAGAGCTCCCTGCACTTCTCTAACTCGTGCAATGGAAAAAGACTACAGTTCTGCAGTCTGTTTATTCAGTTTTCAAGACAAATCACAACTCCAGCAAACTGACTGCCTGCCCCAGTGCAAGAGGGGAGTGCAGTGCTGGAGGATGTGTGTGTGGCACAGCAGGACCTCTTCACAAGCATTGTGTTCTCAGCTCGCCTTAAACCAAAGGAGAAGCTGAAGCTTGAGGTAGGAACTGTGTATGAGAAACATAGATAACATGGTTTAGGCAAAAAATGTACAGATGTCAAACCAGTATGGGAACAGGAAGAGGATGATTTTTCTTTGGAAGAAAGGATGAATATTGAGGAACAATATTGGTGTGACTGTGCTTGTATGCCTAGAAAGCAAAATGGTCAGGCTACTGGCCATCTTCCTGTTGAGAAAGCAGTTTATTGAACGCTCTTCATGCAAGTTAGAGGGTTTCTTTAAGGCTTTTTGTTAAAGATTTCCCTTTTGAACAGCCCTAAGGGTTCCAAAGGGACAGCCCTTTCCTGCCCCCCTGCACCCCACGGGGTGGCTCGTATACAGGATACACTGTTTCGAATTAGCTTCACCCATGTTCCTTTTGCAGAAAAGAGCTATCTTGGTTAAATGCATGCGCTAACCTCAAATCAGGAACTTTCAGTAATTTCCAAACAAGCAATGCTCAGCTTCTATGGTTAGCAGGGGACAAGGTAGAAAGTGAACTAACATCTAAGTAGAGGGGGAAAAACAAAAAATTCCACAAATGAATCAGTGTCACTCACTCATGAACCCTTAATTTTGCAGATATCTGATTGAAACCTGAGGAATTATTACACTTGAAAGGCAAATATTCACATTACATTATCTGCAGTGTAGAAGAGGTTCTTATTGCAAGCTTGCATTGACCACCCTGGCTTGGGTATTTGAGAATTAGCAATACATGACACACTGAGACAGAGATGTACTCTGTAGATCAGACTTAGGAAGAGAAACCTGGTAGGTTTTTTGGTTCACCCTTGCTGCAGTGAGAGATATTTCATATTCATTTTTACTAGCTGGGCCTACAAGGCTGACACTGCACATCAAATTCAAATGATCATTCTGATAACAATAATCAAACATGACCATGTGGACAAAACATTGGTGTGAGTCTGAAAGCAGCTGCTCATGGCCTACCTACTGCTGCTGGTCTGGTAATCTTTGGTGATGCTCGCTTTGGGGAAGATTCAGGATGTGGAGCAACAGGTTGTACTGGCCGAGTCTGTTTGGCTGCCAGCTTCTTCAGGCTTACTTGCCTCTTGTCAAACATTTCTTGTACATCTTCGAGTTTTTGTACAATTCTTTGGGCATTGGCCTTGACAAAGAAAAGGCAAACAACAAATGGTTGTCAGCACTGGACTGAGCAAGTGAAGAAAGGACTTGTATTACCAGACTCAGACTAGAGCTGGAGATCATCACACTGTGCTGCAGTTTACTGCAGCCCAGTCCAGGCATTCTGCCCAGATCACAGTTTCACTCACCAAGACATGGTGATTCAAGCAGTGTTTCTAGCACTGCTCTGAAGAAAATGACATATGTGTTGCATGACTACTCTTATGAGTAAAGCTGACTGCCACAAATACTGACCTCTGTGCCCTTTTAGAGTAGGGAAAGAGGCATTTTTTAGCAGAATCAAGTATAGTCCAGTACACTCTCATGTACAAAGCTACTGGAAATTATTAACTTCTAAGTGAGCACATCTGAGGGGTTCTACCTTTATTTCAGGGGTGAGGATCATGTCAAACTGATTGTAGAACTCCTTTGGGTTGGAGAGCTGGTGTTCCTTAGCTGTTACCAAGAACTTCTCAATTTCAACGAGTGCAGTTTCAGCTCCCTCTTGTGACTGGCACTTGTCCACAGCTTGGGAAGCTAAGAGGTAGATTCCAGCTTCACACCATTGGCTTGCCTTTAAAGAAAAGTGGGGAAAGATGGATTTATCATCACTGGCAGTCCAAGTTGCCAGGTGTTGCTTTGACACTATGAAAAAAACAGATTTGCCCTAGCATGTCATTTAAGGGGATCAGTGTTACTCATACCATGCAGCAGCTCCTGCTCACAAGTCACCCCATCAGCATATGCAGAACTAAACTTGCTGAACTAATGCAAAGCTCTGATATTCATGGTAACATTTACTGAATGAAATGGAGAAAAACCAAACTCAACTTTTTATCTTCATCATAATTACCTGAGCTCAGAAAGCCCTTCATTTTTGGTAGAACCTTACCAGAGCTGTTATCTGAGAAGATTTGCTCACCTTATCTAACTGCTTATGCAGCTCAAGAGACTTTCCCAAAATATCATACTTTTTCTTGGTCTCATTGGTAAAGTCATCACAAATCCGCCTGAGTTCAACACACTTTGGTCTAATGGAGTCAACTGCATAATGGTTGTTTTGGATGAGCTGTTCTCCATGGAGAGCTAAAGACTGGGCCTTCTCCAAAGGTTCCTGTGAAATTAATGAGAAAAAGCCTAAGTTAGAATGACATGCATATTGAGG
This sequence comes from Parus major, assembly GCF_001522545.3. Lineage (NCBI taxonomy): Eukaryota > Metazoa > Chordata > Aves > Passeriformes > Paridae > Parus > Parus major. The sequence continues at coordinate 17,096,422 of NC_031778.1, read as the reverse complement.
ACAATCTATCTTTGTAACTCTTCCTGTAGCCTGGTGGTAAGTAAAGGTTTGGAATATTAATATAGCTGATATGTCTTACTTTATATTTACATTGAAGGCCAACCTCAATGTCAATGAGTACACTGAAACTCGAGAGCTTCCATCTAGACATCAGGAAGCACTTTTTTGCTCTGAGGGTGACCAAACACTGGAACAGGTTGCCTGCTGAAGTTACAGAGTCCACTTCTTCTTTCTCCCATACTGAAGGCATCATTATACAAGGTTTTTCCCTACTTTTCCCCCTAGCTTTCCCAGTAATAAAATGGAACTACTGGGTCTGAACAACCATGGCTTCTGGAAATTACGATCTGTGTTTTGCAATTTAAAGTAATGACTTATGAGACATAAAGTCTGGACAAAAAAAAAGGACAGTGACAAAGAAGTGTCCAGAACACCATGTCTATAGCAGCTAGAATACTAAATTGATTGCAAACCTGTCCTTTCTCTTCCAGATGTTTCTGTTCCTTTAGAAGGTTCTCGACTCGAGTCACACTGTCTCCAATGTCAACAAAACCTGCTTGTGTTTCCATGAGGTTATCCAATGTCAATTTTACCTAAAAAACAGCAACAACAAAAATATAAAACCAAAACAAAATAATCCCACCCAAACCCCATTACAAGATACTAATAAAAATTACAACAAATATTCACCTGCACCACTGAGAAGAGTCTGCATCTCAAGTTCAGTCTTTCAGCTTGTTCCAAAATGGAAAAGCCAAGGAATAAATCAATCAAATATTTTTTCAAAGGGTCTCCCTGCTTCTCACTAATTAGGCCCACAAAATTTTGACAATCTGTAACTCCAGAGTTTATATTACTCCAGAATATGTATTACTCCAGTCTCTGGGCTGACAATTGGCCTTTCTGAACCATATTCCCTTTACTTTGGTGGGATTGGAAAATTACCGTCACAGAAGAATCTGTTTTTGGTAACTTCACACCTAAATGCAAAATTATTTATCAAGATGTTGGTGTTCCACATTTTGGCCTCACAGTCTGGCACTTTCCTCACTGTGTTTTATTCAAGTGTTGTAAGACATCTGAAAGCTGTCTTTGTCAAGACTTTAATTTTTGAATATTCATTTCCTATTTCACAATTAACATCTTCTCTTCCAACCTCCTTTTTGTACTGCCAGTATTCTCTAAGTAGGGGTAGAATTTGACCTTATTTACAAGAGAAGGCTAGGCAGCATGAACAAAGAAATACCTCTCTAAAATCGTGTTCAAAGTGTCGAAGCTGCAGGCACTGTTCTAGTTTTAGATGATGCTTGGTCCAAAATTGATCAAAAGCTTTTTCTGTTTCATCCAACTGAGCCAACAACCTGTTAAGAAATTATAATGAACAGAATGTACTTATTTCCTATAGTTCATTTCTTTTAAGTTACAGTAATTGATGGCAGAAGGCAGAGCAGGGAGATGGTGAGAAGCCCTACACTTATGTAAGAGGGTTCTGTGTCAACTCTCCCTTAAGCAAAAGAGAGTGAAATTTGCATTTGGACAGGCAGGAATGTGACAGGTGAGTGACAACTACATGGATCTACTGTGGCAGTTACAGTCCTGCCTCCTGATGTGCAAGAGGGACTCAGAGCTCTTCCATGTGCTGGCAGCCAAGGGCCACTGTCACTCCCTAATTTCCACCCAATGCTTCAAAGATAATTCATCCCCAACTGATGCAGATTGAATATGATGCAATTATTATTATATGGAAGGATTAAAGCAGAACTCTACAACTTGTTAATTTTCTTCACCCATCAGAAATAGGCAAGGACTGAATCATTTTTCCCAGTCCATTAAAAACAATAGATTAGAAACTCATAATGACTCCCATGGACAATGTTTTACTCTGTATAAATGATGAAACATTTATTTGCAAAGACATTAATCTCAAGGTGTCATATCTTCAGTAAAATACCTGACACCAGACTAGTGAGTCATCCTCACAGTTTCTCAATGATTCATTAATTACAAAGTAGAACAGTTTTAAACAAGTAGAAAAAATGAAAAGGAAGTGTTCTCTGAATATCTTGTATTTCAATAGATGGGCATTCTTTGGGCAGATAAAGGATCAGTGAGTGCTGAAATCATCAAGTTATCGGGGCAAATGCCAATAGCTCCTTCCTATTCTTCTCAAAACCAAATTTCTGTTTTCAATCTGCCCCTGGAAAACTTTTTTTAATCAAAGCTAGTCATTGAATTCAAGATGAATTCACAAATTCCTTTGGAATGACTTTTCAAAGGATTTTAAAATATTTGGTGAAAAATATCAGCTCAGCTTTACTTTTAGCAGCTTTGTTCCCAGCGAATTCAGACACACTGAAACCCCAGCATGGCATTTCCCCTTGCGCTGCATCACATGGCACAGCAGAAACTGCTACATGGTGACAAAAAGCTTTCTGGTAATAACTAGCATTGTAGGAAGGGAAAGGGGGTTCTCTCTGGGTGTATCTCTGCAGCTGTGACACACACAGTGTTTCACAATGTATCATCTTCATCTGTTCCTCCCCCACTGTTTCCACAGACACCCACAAGCACACCACCCTCTCATCTCTCAGAGATTCAGGTGCCACTTTCTAACCAGACACGAAAGTTTGGAAGCCATACATGCTATGGGGAAAGTGAGTCCCATGTTCAGTCTTCAGCCAGATGGTTAGTGGTCTGACCAAAAATTACCAAGAAATTCAGGACTTGTTTGAACTTGCCTTGACAATTTAATCAAGTAACCTCCTCTAAGCCATTCCCTTCTCTGACTTACCTGTCCAATAAGTCCTGAGTAGGTGAACCAGGGGTAATTAATAACCTGCATAGTTAAATTATTTAAATTACACTTGCATCTCTTAGGAGTAAATTAGCAAGTTGCACAAGGTAATCTAGCTCCACTGACCTTTCCACTGTAGCCACATTTTCCAGTTCATCTGGACTGAGTTTGCTGTTGGCACTTCGGGTGACGGGCTCCCGGATGCATGTCAGTAAGGTGGCCCCCTGCTTCACTGCTAGCTTCAGCTCATCCTGAGGGGGAAAAAAAGCCAAAAACCAAATTGTATCTACTTCTAACAGCGCTCACATCTCTTAGATAACAACAGATTAATCAAAAAGGAGGATTCTTTCATAGGTACAAAATACTTGAAACTAAATATAAAGGCTTACCAAAGGTGGTATGTTTTGCTAGCAAATGCAGAGATCTAAATCTTTTAAATTTAACTGAGAAAAGGAATAATTTCTGAGCAGATTGCATATCTGACCAGGCCCTTGAAGAATAAATTACTCTACACAAATTGAATGTATGCTGTAGATTGTGAGCCAAAAGACTGGGCTGAGACATTGCACTTCCTAATGGAATTTCCTCAAAGAACATTGTGCCATGCTGAGCCATAGTACATCAGCTATAAGAAGTCATCCACAGAAGTGTCTTCCCAGCATGAAACATGAGCAATAAAAAGAAAATGAGGCTCAAACATTAACTTGTCAGATGATGAATCCCTACATCACTGCACACTTCCATAAAAATTGTTGTTGTGCTAATATAGCTTAAGTAGTATTTTTAATCTTCTGTTTAAGGCATTCATTGACAGCAGTATTATTTACTTCTGATCCTTACTCTGCACAGCTAAACTAGCCCCAACTTTTTTTTAAACAAAATAACAGTCATAATCTGGTTAGATCATTCTGTCAGTTCCTGACTATCCTCACAGATTTTCTGTTTCTGCTGCAATGTAAGTCCATCCTTTCTGATTAACTCTTCATCAGGAGCCCATGCTATTCCAGATGTGATCCCATTACTCCCTCTCACACAGTGGAAGTGACACTTCCCCATTCTATCATTCCTGAAGTTGTAAAATGTCCTTTTCCACAGCTGAATCAAATTGACCTCCTGAACCCAGCTGTCTGTCCTCCTCAGTGCTTCCCAGACAATGGACTGCCAAGTGATGGCAGAGAATTTTGTTAGATCAGAATTCATCTATTACACTGCTGGATGTCCTGTCCATCATGGGGCAACAATCACCTTCAGCTTGCCGTGATGCTCAGTGTGTGAAGAGAGAAGCTCCTCTGTGCACTGCACATCGTTGGGAAGTTCAGTCTCTGCTAAGTCTGTTCCAAAGGTCTGTAGCATCTGTGCTGTTGTTTTTACTGTCATTGCAAAGTTTTCAATAGCCTGGAAGAGCAAAACCATAAAGTCACAGATTGGTTATTTACCCATAGCCCTTTGACAGCACTTAGTGCTTCAGGCACACTGTGCTGCAAGTATTGCATGCCTGTAAAGCTGGTCACGTTGCCTTTTTTTGGGTGGATGTGCTAAAAGTCACAAATGAAACCATGTATCACAAATGACCTTTTCACTGGTCTGCACATACTGTCAGCTCTGTGAGCCAACGGGGAACTCCCAGAGCTCAGCAGACATAATGAAATCACAGAAGATATCAGCTTCAAAGCCAGGCCTGGAACTTCAGATCCTCAGCCCATGCTTGATGGGAAATTCTGCTGCTTTTAAAATTTTATTAAGGCTTTATTTAAGTTGAGAACACTACTAAAATATATAGGGCAAAGTCATTATATTTATACAGCCATTGTTCACTCAGCAGTAATCTGTCTTTCCCTGACTTCTGAATATGTGCATCTCCATCTTGCCTATCAGTATGAGATGCGTTCTAGTCCCTTCCTCCCATCTGTCCCTGCTAGTTCACAAATACAAGAACAAGTAACTACAAATACAGTAAAAATGCATAAATTCATCAGAACATTGCTGTTCCTTTATCACTTGGGTGCACCAACACAAAACTTACCAGAAATCTGTGGTTTTAATGAAGAACAGGTAAGTGAGGAAGGCTAAAAATACCAATGCCACCTTCTCAGAGCAGAATATAATGTGCAGACCTGTGACATGTGATTAAAACCTTTATATCTAGTATCAAGTAACTGCATGGGAAGTTTTTCATGATCATGCCCAAATTTTGGTGTGACCATGTTGTTCTGTATAGCTCTTTATTCTTTGTACTTTTTGATCTATACTCCCACTGGTCTGAGTCAGTCATCAAGCTCTAGGGATGCTCTTACACCCAATCAAACACTATGCAGCTGTTGCACATTGCATTTCTTTCTCCAGCAATGATGGGAATTCATTGTTTGCAACCATGACAGATGAAATTACGCTGTGTGCTGGGAAAAACAAATTGGAGGTAAATCACCATTCAAAAGGTATAGAGAGAAATTAGCCCAGATTTGTGATCTCAAACATGCCCCCATGAAGCAGTGCTAGCAGAGTTCACAGCCTTCTTCCCTTTTCCCCCAGAAATTCATGTCTGCTTTCAACACAAGCAGTACAGACCCACATATGCTCTATCTCAGTGCTCTGCAGCTGTATCCTGCTGTTCTCAGCACTGAAACTACTGGATTAGAGTTGGCTGAAATGTCACACTTCTGACTGCAACACAAACATGGCCATCCATGACCAAAGGCCATTTACTGAAAGCCAAAATGCACTCTGTGGGCAAGAAAGTCCATGGGCTTCTGGCAGCCAAGAGAGGAGAGCAGAAACAGTGAACAATGCAAGGAGGTTGCTGTGTCACTGCCATTTAGCCAGAGTTTAAAGCTTTTTCAGAAGAAAAGCACCTGCAGGACGAGATATGAGAACACTGAGAAAAGCAGAAAAGGGCATGAAGACCATAGCTCAGCAAGACTGGAAAGACAGATTGTTTCAAGGTGCCATGGAAGCTGACACTTTCCTGATGACAACCTCTTATCCAGCAGATATTCCTTGGCTGACTGCCCCATGAACTTGTCACTGTTTCACTCAATAGCATGCTTGCCCCCAACTCTCTCCTGCGTATATGAGTAATAAATTATTTCATGTACCTAAATTATATCTCTGGATTATTTTTTTTCAAGTCTTTGTGTTTGGTAAAAATTTTTCCAACAAATTTAACCAAAACCTCTGAGGATTACATAGCCTTACACCCCTAAGTTCTTGGCTCATTTTTGTTTGCATATTTTACCAAAAAAATGTATTATCACTTTATGTAAACCTCTGTCATTAATAAATAATACAGCCTTTCTTGTGCCTCTTTTTATCTCCCTTCATATTTTCAAACCTTTTGCTCTTTGGAAGCTCTTATAGATGATTCATTTCTTCACACTCCTCCTTCCTGCAAGGACAGTTTCATATTTTTGATACTTTTGACACATAAGTCTGTTCACTCATCTCAACCCTAACCTCATTATAGTCAACACAGTTATAAATGTAGAAAATCAATGTTAGAATAAATTCAGATTCTGTGTTTGCATATTTAGAAGCCTGAAATATTTGGTGGGTCTCAAGGAGAATAAGTTTAATTTTATAAGGACAGCAAAGCACAAAAAAGCTATAGCAAGAAAATGACAAAAGTGGTTTGACTTTTTTCAAATATTTTGACATAAAAGGAGAAAAGCTCTTTTTATGGGTTAGATGTAACCTATCCATGAGCAACAACAGACTCAAACCCAGGGCTGCTCAGAGCTTTGCAAACCATTCAGGCTCACATCAGATTTGGGATGTAATATACCAATCTTGCAAGTGGAAACATTGTATAAACTCTCTGTGAAATTAATTACTTTTCCAGGATCATGACCCAGCTTAGCCCATTTTTGCTTAGGAAGAATGAGACAGTATTTTTTCTACCAGAGTTTGGAGTCTGGTTTTTGTGAACTGTCATCTTAACTGGGCACCATAATGAATTGTTTATATTGTTTTGAAGCAGACACAGAAATGCATTAACCAGCCCAAAAAGGGAACAATCAAACCTGTACAAGCTTCCTCCATAGAATAAAAAAGTCTTTCTGCCTTCCTACTGACAACTGCTCTTCAGTTAGCCAAAATAAGACCTAGCTGGAGTGCATGCTTGTGTAGCATAGAAATTAAAAATAAAATATAGTGCCCTGAGTATTTTTATTCTCTTAAAAGCATGGACATAATTAATCATTAAAGTGAGACTTTTGACCTTACTTTTGACCTTTGTAAAGTCAGCAAAGTGCTACAGCCTACTTTCAAATTCAGCTGAAATCTATGAAACCTATGAATCCCATCATTTATTTAAAAGGCAAGAGAATGTGCCCACAGGCCTTGCTGAGTAAGAATACCAGGACACTGTTAGGCCCTTGGCCAGGTATGCAGTGAGATACAATTACTGCTTCCATGACAAACTGCTGGGAATTTCCTTTTCTCTGTTTGAGCCATGGATTTCCTCTTTCCTTGAGTCCCTATCAGAATCCATAGGCTGTAATGTTGCTGAAAAGTTACTGCCTAATGGTTCCTTTGCATTTGTCACCTGGACAGCTCTGGTGCAGATGTGCAAGAAGAGCCCCAGCACTCACAGTTCGGTGATGGATCCACTGGCTGTGGCCGTACTCCAGGGTTCCTCCCAGCTCCCGGGTCAGCTGACTCTTGTCAATGTAGCCATGCAGGTCAGAGACAGAATTTAGCATGATGATCTGAAACAAATCCAAACACACTGGACTGAGAGAAACGAGCCTTTCAATCGTTGTTCCTAGGATCTGGGTTTGCCTTAACATATATGACCACTGCAGTTCTACCAGAGGCCATCAGTTCTCATTTTGCATTTTCTCATGCCACAGCCACAGTTTACTTTCCCTAGATTTTGCCTTCTCAATGTGTACACGGATCTTCCTGAACTATCTTTGGTTTGACATCATCTTCCTCCTTGCTGGGCTGAATCATTTTGCCTGTGCATCAAGAGCAAAAGTATGGTATTGATAATGTTCACACAAACTTTCATAAAATAATTTATTCTCTAAATAACTTTTATTTACAGAGAAATGGAGGGACAGGGAAGTTAAACAGCTTTCTCAACACCAACCACTTGATCCAGGGAAGTGCTGAAATAAAACTGTGGAGAGTAAGATTTTTCTTTCTGTTTTCTGACTTTTTTTGTCACTGCATGTTCACTGAATTCGCTGAAATTTTTCCATTTAAAATCATAATGGAAGAGAAAGGAGAGATAAACCTAGATCCATTTTTTTACTTTAGAATCTCCTTACCACTAGACTTGCTTGAAGAAAGCCAAACATGATTTGAGTTCAGCTTCATATAAGCAGCAGTACCTTTTGGCAACCACTGTAAATTTGTCAACACAAGTGGTTACATAAATAACACACATTTATTGTTGTTCCAACAGCTAGAAGATATGCCATGATTTCAGCAACAGAAGAATAAAAAGTTGAGCACAAATGACTAAGAATTTTAAATAAATGTCAGAAATATGTCAAATGTGTTACTTGACCCTATTTAAAGAAATCTTAAGTGGCTCTGCATGTCAGCAGGCTCCAACAGAGCATGGTAAGGGTTAGGGCAAATACTGTGGACAAGATGAGTGCAGATGTATGGAGACAAGAGGATGCATATTCCAGACTGCTCTAAGGAAAGCCTTGAGAACAAACCTGAACAGGTTTTTAGCTGACCTTTGTTCAGCTAAATAATAGATAATTCAGGTTGGCAGGAGCCTCAGCTCTCTACTCCAATTTTTTTCTCAAAGCTGTGTCAGCTGAGATCAAACCAGGTTGCTCAGGGCTTTATCCATCTTTATCCATCTGAGACTTAAAACATCCAAGATTGTACAACCTCTTTGGGCAGTTGGGTCTGCTGCCTGTCTTTGTTGAGAGAAATGTCAAGTCAGAGCTGCACTTGTTTCACTTTATGTCAGTTATTTCTTGTCCTACCATCATGCACAAGCTGGCTGCAGTGCCCAGCTTGGAGGGACTGGAAAGCTGCTGCTGTGTCATACTAACCCTCCTAAGCCTTCCCTTCTCCATGTATGACAAGCACAGTCCCCTCAGCATCTTCTTACAGAACACATTCTCCAAGTCCTGACCCTCTTGGCTCTCCAAGATTACTCCAGATAAATATTTTCCTTGTACTAGGGGAACCAAAACTCAAGAGGGTGTTCTCAGTGTGATTTAATTAGAGCCAAGTAAAGGGGGATGAGTGCTTGTCTCAACCTGTTGGCTCTGCTCTTGTTCATACTGCTCCTGTTAGTGCAGGATGCTGATGGCTTCCTTTGCTGCCAGGGCACACTCTGGCTCATGTACAGCTTGCTGTCTACCAAGCTCCCAGGTCCTTTTCTGCAGAGATGCTCCCCAGATAGTCAGGCTACACTGTGAATTGTTGTCAACAACACAGCTGTTACATTGTTGGCAGAGAAAAACATAAGTTCTTTCTTGAGGAAGAAAATCCTTCTGCAAGGAAACTCTTTCCCAGTTGTAGGACTACTTTGCCCCTTTCGTATATATAAAATAATATGCTCTTCAGTCCATTCCTTGAGTTTCTGTTCCAGTGGCCCTGTCCTGGAGTATACCACCTGCTCCTCGTGGTTTAGTGTCATCTGCACACTTGGTGCCAGTGCAGCCTGTTGCCTCTTCCATGTCACTGATGAAGGCATCAAACAAGGCAGGTCCCAGCAGGTACCACTACAACACTCCACTTGTTGCCCACTTCCAGGCAGAGTATGACCCATTACCATTACCCTCCTAACCATCATGAAAATAGTTCTTAAAACCATCTATCCAGATTTTAACCTAACTTGGATAAAAGAATATAGTGGAGGATGCATCTGGCCCCAGGGACCTGTACAGGCTGAAAACTCTCAAGTAGGCCTTCATTCTATTCTTTTTCACTTCTAGTAGTTCCTCTTCTCCTTGACCCCTGTATTTAAACACAGAAATAAGGAGATCTTGTTGCTGAAGAAACTATGGGAAAGAAAGGTGAGTATCTCACACAGTTAAAGGAAAAACTGTTCCCTGATTGTGTTATGAAACACTGTTCTGCTATGATCAAAGCCAGAAAGCTCAAAAAGCTGCATCATCTTGAAAGGGCCTCACACTGGAACATAAAGTCTAAGAACTAATTCTGAATTGGAAGTTACATTTGAAAAAGTAAGTCTTAACTGCTTTGTAGCTCTTCCCCATCAGAGATGCTGCTGACAAGTTGGAAATCTTCTGACACTTCAAACCTCACTGAAACCACAGAGGAACTCTGTCATACAGTTTTCTTTTAGGAAGAATTAAATGTTTGCTTTAACCTGGTATGCTCAGCATGAGCCACAAAACAAACTTATTAATGTTTCCAGCTACGGTGCTACCCTACAGGGCATGGGTGTTCACCACACAGGCATTCCTGCAGGAGAAAACCTATGAGCAATCCATCATCCATCTAAAAAACCAATCTAAGAGAGCATTAGCATCTCCCATGCTGCTTGCCAGACAGAAAACAGCCATAGTCAGTCAGCTGAAGAGTGCAAGGAAGCAGCAGTTTAGAAGAGAAGGGTCGGTGTGGAACACGAAGCTGTGGGGGGGTTGCTTCTGGATGGGTTAGGTTGTTAAAAAGAAGTAACAGCCTACAAAGCTCAAGGAAGTGCTTGCTATGGACAGATTGTTCAGCCTTTTATGTATGTTCTGAAGATGCTTTAATTCACTTCCTATGATGGGAGGTTCCTTGGGTACATTTCTGGGTGTTCCTTTTGAATTCACAGACTTTAGTCTCAGATGTACCCTGCTGTGTCTCTTATATTTCTACATCTTGATCCTCGTTAATGATATCTAATCAAACCACTACTCCAATAGAAATTTACCTGATGAGGTTTTATTACCCACATTTGTATGTAAATGTGATATAAATCCTGCATTTCCTTTTTGTGTCTGGTTGGTTATTTCAGCCTTTATTTCCAGCCCCTGTTTGATCTTCTGGTTTCTACTCATTCCAGTGCTGCTTTAACCCAGCAAATCTATTTTACTGAACATATTCTCAGTCTGATAGCTCAAATAAACTATTGAACAAATGTTTCCTTAATAAATACACACAATATTCTTGGAGTCCCTTTTGAATGCTCATGTCCTGACTCATAGCTGTGATAGGAAATGCCACCCATCCCCGGGCCAATTATGACATGAATATTGTCATAGGGCCAAACACACAAACAAACAACCTGCAAACAATTTAAAGGATCGTGGTGATATTGAAGATAGGTACTGATCCCTAATTCATTGAGTAAGGACATCTCCAATGGGACAAGAACTCTCTGGTCTTGTTCTCCTGCTTGGCATTTAGGATGCTGTTTTCAAGGAAGACAAACAGACATCATTCTCAGTAACATTCTCAGAAACATCATGCCCAGATGGTATTTTTAGGATGGGCTGCAACACAGGAGAAAAGCCCCTCCAGAAAACATGACAGATCCCAGGAGCTTAGAGCACCTGTAGTACAACCCTAAGCAACTTAGAATATCATCAGACATATGTGGGCAGCCTGTTGGGCAGGAGGCAGGTGGATCCAGCAGGCGTGTCGTGCTCTTAGTTTTTGTAAGGCTGCTCTCTAAGCTCTGTGGACATACCCAGGATGGCTCAAAATATACAAGACAATCCTAAACTAAACTAATATCTCGATTTTCCTGCCTGTAAGAAAGGAAAGTTACCATTTCATACTTAATGCAGTGCTTGACCCCTGCCTAGAATTAACCTCACTCCCAACTTTGATCTCTTCCAAGTTTTGGAATGCAACTTTGATGTCAAATAAATTGCTAAAAGTATAGGAAATGCTGAACTGGTGGAAAATGCCAGTCCTTGATGAAGTTGTCCCTTTCCAGGCTGCAGTCTGGTACAACTGTTGCTATAGTAACAGATTGTGGCATATTAAATATAGGTACATCCATTTTTTAAAGTACTATAAAATATTTCAGTTTGTATTCAAACATAATTTTTTTCATCAGTTTTGCATTTTACCAAAAAGCCACCTTTACCAAATGACTGTAAATGTTACAATTTAACCACAGTAATTAAATGCATATTCATGGTTCCTTTTCTGCATGCACTGTAACAAACAGCTGCTGTCTCTCACTTCAGGAGACGCAGAAAATGTTTTAAACACCTGAACTTCAAACTTGAGTTTCAACAGAGCTAGAATTTGTTGGAGGACAGCCATAAGTATTTTGCAAAACAACATAAACCCGAAAGAAAAATCCAAAACAGTCATCTGAAATCCCTCCAGTAAAGTCACTGTGGAACTCAATATGAGTCTGATGTAGGATGAAATATCAATAATCATAATTCAAGTTTATTTATAAAACTTTAAAATTTTTGATGCCAAGTGCAAACATGCAGCTAAAAACAACTCCTTAAACCTGTCATAGAAAAATGTCAAACTCTTTCTGGACTGATAACCTTCACATTACAATCTCATCTACCTACGGCATATGCCAAGTGCATATAAAAACAAGTAAAACACAAACTCTGAATCTTGAGGGCATGGGAATCATAAAAGACATTCAGCAGTCCCATGGATAACCCATCAAATAATGCAGAATTCAGCCCTAGGCTTTCACTGCTCTGTAGTCCTGAATACTTATGTTTGTCACTGGAGTGGGATCTACCTCTGCCTACACAAAGGGGACATCTCCACTGAGTTAAAATGCCAGTACTTAAAAACTGAGTCACGTTTTATAGCTGGACTGGACATGGGAACATGTCCATTAACTCTTTGGCATCACCACATGGATGAAAGGCCCCAGGTGCCACTTGCAATCCTGGGTTATGAAAAATTGCTGACAGCCCAGAGCTGCAGAAATGGAGATAAAGAAAATGCATGGACAAAAAACTGCATGCTTACCGGTACCTTCATTTTAAAGTCATCTCGATAGAGTTTAATGCCAATGTCAGCGATTGCCCTTTGGATAAAGCGGGAGGGTCTCAGGACAAACACCAGCTGCAGGTTTCCTGGAAATGCTCCCTGCAAGAAATATGGAGTTATTAGAAGGCACATTTCTACCTTACAAGGGAATTTTCAGCCAAGTGTTTCCTCACCAGGGCAAAGCAGGTAGAACTTACTGAATCTTGCTCAGTCCAGCTGCTCATTGCATCAGCTGGTCCATAGAGCACATGCTCGTTGTCACTATTTCCAAACCCAACAGGAAGACTGACCCATGGATTTTGCTGTCCAGCCACGTGTTATTTCATGATACAGATTTATCACGGAGCTGCAAAGCTCCTGACAAGTGCCTTTCTCTCCCAGATCCGAACCCCACCAAGCCCCATTTGCACCACCACACCAAAGGGTTTCCCATTTTTTAGGCTGTAGCCACTAGAGGGCAAAGCTGGCTGCCCACATTGGACTAGTGAGGGAAGCTGGTAGCGCAGATGGATTCCCCAGGCTGACCTACCTATTCACTCTGCAAAGGGTTTTCAATCTTTTTAACCTCTCATATTTTTACACACAGGCAGGCACTCAACACGTTCATCAGACATGGCCCTGCCTGCAACACCCAGCCTACATCTCTCACATTCCTCTGAGCTCATCAAGCATAAAAAAGGAACAATTTCTTGAAGAGAGCAGCAAAAAAGGCTGAGAATGAAAAATATTTCTGTCTAAATACCTCGAAAGAACTTAAAGTTGCCTTTGTCATTTTGCCATCCTACATCTCTGTGTCTAAGTGCTTGGTCCTCACACAGTAAATGCTCCTAGTAAAAGATGTATAAAACCAGCTGCTTTTCATAGCACTGAAAATCACTGCCCAGCTCTGACTTTTGCAAATGAGATATAATAAGCTGTTAAGAGTTTCTGACAGAGATCATTTACTACTATGCAAACACAAATCCCTCGGGATCTATGTCTTTCATAAGCAGGCCACGTCATCCCTCCTCAGGGCACAGAAGGGGTACCTCTTATACTCCTCCAGGAGCCAACTTCAAATTACTAGAATTTATATTGCAGTCAACCCAGAAAATAAGGAATTTCTCCTAATTCAGCAGTAAACAAGACTATGTAATTTGTCTCTGCAGCTCTCTCCCTCTCTTATTTAACACTTATGAGCTGCAGGGCCAGGGAGAATATGCATCCACAGCCAGAAAATGGGAGCTTAAAATGAGCACAGGAGGCTGAATCGTGTGCTGAAGGTTCAGCAGACAATTTTAATTTCTAGAAGATAAATAACAAAAGCATGCACTTACTGCTATTCGTGTCAGGGATGCCTTGACTGCACTCCATTTGTCCCGTCGTCTGTCTATGATGATGATGAATCCGATGCTGGCAGCCTCCAGACTGCAAAACAGATGAAATAGGTGTGCTGGGTTACAGGGAGATACTCCTGTTCCAAGGCAGAGAACTGCAGCAAAACACAGCCTCCGTCACACCACGCTCGGAGCCCATTATGAAAACACAACGTACAGTGGAAAGAATGAATATTTGGCAGAAACGCACATGAAAAGGAAAGCCAGCAAAATTTCTCTTTCCAGAGTAAGGCTAGCAGCTTACACAAAACATGAATATTTTATCTGCTGAATCTCTCAGCTGCTGTGCTACTCTGCTGCCAGTCTAGGTGACATGAATAGTTCAGGATCACAAATTTCACTGTGCTCTTTTGAAGACAAAACCCCCAGATTTTTATTTTTTTTCCTGCAAAATTAGACACTCCCCTACAGTCTTCATTCTCCAAGTATGCTGACACCTGACAGGGAGAACTGAGCTGCAGGGCATCAGTATCCCCTGACTTGTGTACAAAAAGCCCCAGGAATTCTGGTAGGCAAAGCAGAAACAGAAGAGCTCTATTTTGCCAATCACAAAACTGTTCTGGGGTTGCAAGTCATTCAAAATTATCCTTTTCAACATATTGGCTATAATAACAGTTCCTGCTCCTTCTCAGTGCTTTTCAAGGAGGATCTAGGAGGCAAGGATTTGGTGCTCCATTTCACCTATGTAGATCTCTTAAATACCCCATCTTCTCTTTCCATCTCAAAAATCCCACTCTGGAGTACAAGGTTTCAGTGGGAGTCCTCTTTCCTCTGCCCTCCATCAGCACTCAGCATTGGAGAAGCTAAGAAGTACACGCTGACTGTCCAGAAACTTCACACAAGCAGGATGGCTCAGTCATCTCAGAAGAAACCAGAGGTAGGCAGGAAGAGTATAAATGTCATAATCAGAGGACATACTGCAATCAAATATCTAATCACAGATTAACAAGAAAGAAATTGTTTAAAGTATCTCCTTGATCCCTATTCCACTGTCCATACAAGTATCAACCCAGGAACACCATTTCCATGGGTTCTTTTATCCAAACTCATGTCAATAATCTACTGAAGACCATCCATCAACACAGTAACAACTCTGAGCTCTTGCTGCAGTTCTGCAGGATCAACAACTGAAAACCAAAGTATTGTGCAAATCTGGGATGCCATGTGAATGCTCCTGGTAGTTCATACTGCAAACAGGAAAAATCACTGAATTTTCCAATTCAGTATTTTTACAGCATTCCTCTGAGGATTACAAAATTCAGTGACAATACATGACCTTTCCTCTTTAGTAGTGCAACATGCAGCTCTCTGCAGAGGACAGAAAATGTGTTTGCAGCTGTGCCTCTCAAGCACAGGGAAGAGAATTCATTTGTTTTACCTTTTATAAATACACAAACATATACATACACTTCAGTGGTCTTAACACATCCTTCAGTAGCTCAACAAATATTCCACAGAATAAAATTTCTTGATAGTTTTCAAATACAGGCAACAAAGAGAGTGTGTGTATTGCAGATTGTTACAAAAAGGGTGAGAAAATAACCACAAAAGTCTCAACACAGGGCCTTCACATTCAAATGATGTTCAGCATAGCATCAGTTGTTGTCACTGAGATAAGCCAATGGTACTTGTATGTTTGCTTTTTAATGTGGAGGTTTTTTTGTTGTTTTGCTTGTTTGTGGGGTTGTTTGTTGTTGTTATTGGGGAGGGTGGGGTGGATTTTTTTTTTCTTTTTAGCTAGATAGGACTGCCTGAAGTCCTAAATTTATCCAGGGAAACAGTGAGAGTGTCAGCAAGTGATCCTATTTCAACCAGAATGCTGAAAGGCTATGCCAAGGTCTGAATGTCATCTGGCACCAAGAGATGGATGCAAGCAGTCATGTGAAGAGGTCTGGCCGAGATGGCAGCATCAGCACAAGTGGATGCACAGCTGAGAACCCCCACCCAAGTGTGCATCCAGAGAAAGTTTGTTTAAAAACAAACATACACACAGAGTCTATCAATGTTTTCTCAATGTCAGTACTGTAATATCTCTACCCTCATCATGAAAATGCATTGGGGTTTCTCCAGTTCTCTGAAAAGAAGGATTTGAAGACAATACTGAAGAGCAGATACCATCAGGCTCCCCCAAAATAAATTCTGGCACATTTGCCTAGATGGACAGATGTCTGGAAGAAAGGTTCCCTTTCCCTGAATGAAATATCTGAAATCAGCAGAACTGTTCTATCCTCAGCTCTGTATTCAGGTTAGCCCTTGAACACTGACTTGAGATGCTGAATTCCCTGACCTCTTTTGGAAGGAGAGAAGGACACCTGTTTTTCAAAGTACTTGATCCATGTCACGTTAAAGAGAAAGGAATTCTGGCCATGGAACAAAGCAAGTAAAAAAGGGCTTTCTAGAGCTATCTAGTGCATGCACAGAGACATGCATGTGCATACACCATGTTACTGAGTGTCTGTGGATGTTTTTGTATGCAAACCCCTTTGGTGGAGCACTCTCATGAGCAAGTGTTGAACCACAGGGAAAATGAATCAGGTTACAAAAGTCTCACTGGGTTGATCTTCAATCCTGTCTTATGTTTTGTCATATGAGCACATAAGATTAATAATTCCAGAGGGGCTTAGAAAGTTACTAACACTAAGTGATGCTATCTGCAATCACAGAGCTTATCTCCACAACTAGCATGAACCTAATTTTACAGGATATGCAAAATCAGGCACCATAAAAGACAGATGTTCTCTCTACATTTGCCTGGAAAATTATGCTGATTTTTCTGGTTCACAAAGCTCTGAAGAAGGAAGTATTTCCTATGATAAATAGGATGAACTGCTTTTCAAAGTGTACCCCATCTCACCTGATTCATGGCCATACCCTTTGTAACTCCAAACAGTTAGAGACTGTTCTCTGTTCTTAGTCACTTTGTTGGATACCTTCACATCTTTCTTGAGAATGAAAGTAAAAGATAGACTACGGGCAGTGAAACTACATACAGAGGAATACTATGATATTACACCACTATCTAGTATAGTAGTGCTGGCAAAGGTAACAATGCACACCCTTTACTGTTTGCTAAGGTACATGGCAGAGACACTGTGTGCATGGACCAGCCAACTGCAGATTGACAGGGCTGCACCCAAACAGGTCCACTACTTAGGCCTCATTGAGTCTGAACTCCATATAATTATGCTATAAATCACACAAAACTTTCTGCTCAGATTCTTCTTCTAAATTAACATCTATTTCCCTCACCATTTACAGAGATTGTGGCAAGTTTCAAATAGCAACGCAAGAAATGCAGGCAATCTTTCTAAAAGCACAGCTATAAAGACTAGAAAATTCCCTGGAAAGCTCACATCCCTACAGTGTGGTCTATGATGGAACCTAAGAGTCAAACCACTGTGCTGGTATGCAGAAAATGTACCTTCAAACCACAGCTTGTCATTGACCTTGAACAAGTCATTTAGAGCAAACTGAACAGTCACTTACTCAACACAAGTTTTGGTGAGCCTGTCTGTAGAGTGAGATATTACTCCTACATACCTCATCATCTGTAAAACAGGTATATCAGAGCTCTCCTGACTTACAAAGTTTTGAAACTCAGTCCTTCATTCTTTGCACATGGCTCTGGGATTCCTCAGGGGAAGAGAAAACACAGAACTGAAACTGAATCAAAGCAAAGGCCTATCTAGCTCAACACCCTGACTGCAGTGTTGGTAGATAGTGGCTACTGAGACAAAGGCAGCAGGAATATGAGATGGAGGATATTTCTCTTGGTATATTCTCCCAAGTCCCAGCGTTAAGGGATACATTAATTTCTTCAGCCTGAGTTTGCATTTGAGCCATTGTGTCCAGCTGCCATTGATGGAGCAATCCTTCATGAATTTGGCTAATTTCTTTTGAAGGCATCTGTGCTTTTGGGTTTCACACAGGCTGAAGAAGCTCAAAGCATTTCTATCATGTTGACAATGTAACATGGTGGTTCCCCAACATGTGACAAGATCACTGGGAATCATCTCCCTGCATACCAAAGTACAAAGAACTGAAAAAATTAGTTTTGTGGTTTTCTCAGCCACTGCTGCTGCTGTATACAGCCTGAAGCTGGTTACCCTCCCAGTCCTGAATCGAGTAAAGAAATATTCAAAACAGAGTTTCCCCTGGCAGAACAAAAGTCCCACAGAGCAGAGTGAAACAATGAAGCTGTTAAGTTCACAGTATGTGGATTCTCTCAGCTTGCTTTGGCAACTCTTCGGCAACAACTTTGGCAAATATGGGGAATACACGTAGGTGGAGCTGTAAAACTTCTCACTCAAACTTGAAGGAGGCTCATTTTCTGCTATGATCCTCTAAGCACCTTTTTACAGAAGACCACAGGAAATAATAAATCATTGCTGTGCCTCTCACTAGCACAGAGAGCCATGGTCTACAGACAGGATCAGGGGATTGAAAAAATATTAAGCTCTCTTAGACAAACAAAAAGTAATTCAGCAGTCAATGCCTTAGCACATTTCCTCAGAGCAGACAAAGTCAGTTTCACTATCTTTATAAAGCTGCAGGCAAAAAGCAAGGAAAACATTCTGTCTGTGGAGCAATCTCCAAAGAAATGAAATAGCAGAAAGAACATGGTGCTTGCCAGAATCCTGTCAGTGGGGCATCTCACTTGCTTTTCCAGCAAAGTTCCATAGAAAGATGCACTTGGAATAAGCAGTCATGGGACCTATGTAAGTGTGGCTCCCTCCTGAAGCAGCCCTTCCCTCATTACATCCAGTAATAATCCAACCCCTGAGACTTTTCACAAGCAATCCCTCTCAGTTCCCTTTCATCTTTGCTGCTGCTCTTCAGATCTATTCCTGCTCCAATTCAGTTCAATCTGCCCTGTGTGAAGCTTTCTTTTCCGTTCAAATGACACAATTCCTGGGGCCTCCAGTAGATAGGGAAGTTTCATAATGACTGGAGAGATGCAGAGGCACTAGTATGTCCTGGTAGGACCACTAAAATCAGTGAGCCACTGGGGAAGCAAAACTCTCTAGAAAATCAACAGAAATTTGTGCTCCTCACCTGGGAATGCTGGTTAGATAAGTGACCACATTCAGAAAATCGTCATCAGGTATCTCACTGAATCCTGCAAATTCTGGAAAGGTTATAATGGGTGCCCCATCCTTCCCTCTTCCTCCTGCAAAAGACAAGTCATAATGTTTAGAAGGTGATTTTATGCCTTTGGACAGACTGGTTAGTACTCAAGTGGGAAACACTGGCGTATTTCTCCTTGTAAAGCACCCAGATCCAGTAACTGTCATCAGCTCTCATCTGATATAACTCACTGTAATTTCATTACCTCCGTTTACTCCAGATGAGATTTTAGCCTTTGAGATTCTCAGCTTTTTCATTAATCCTTTGCTCAATTCTGATTAAGTGCTTTTTTTGTTGTTGTTTCCCATTTCCAAATAATTTCTTGTGATGATATTACAATATTTCCCTACATATAGGTACAGCACTGTACAGTTCCTTCTAGACATCAAACAAAATGAAGTAACAGAGCATACAAACTTTGAATACACACATGTAGACCACAATACAAGCTTGGAACCAATCCAGGCTTAGGTCTTTCCTTAAGAATTCTCAACATGCATGGAGGAATTTTGCTTATCATGCTTATTTCCATCAAACCTCTATTAAACAAGACAGGAAACTACAAGACTCATAAGCAATAAGGTTAAGAAGAGTTCCTTTCTGAGGGATTCCCTGATGCAGATTCAGATAGAGCTACAGGAAGCATGGAGCCAAGCCCCCTGGAACCAAGCAACCTTTACAGTTCTCCTGACACAATGCTCAGCCCCAAGAGCTGCTGTAGTCCACAGTACAGACCCTGTTTACTCGGAGCCCAATCCTAAATTGGTTCCACTAGCAAATCTGGGAGTTGCTCCAGCCACACAGAAGTTATGAGGGTTTTCTCACCAGCTTGGGCTCAAAGCTGAGAGCAGACTGAGGAGGCAGCAGCACATAAAGGAACATGATGAAACAAAGCTTTTGTTACAGGTACTTTATTGCTTAGTTCTCCTTAAACAGGGTATTAAGGATATACTTTTCCCTGAGTCTTTCTCCTTTTTCTGCAATATTTATGTAAGCCTATTTTTTGCACCAGGCTCAGGAATTCTCTAACAACCCAATACTGAGTGTAGTTCTGCAGTAGACACAGTTTTCTGAGTCATTTATCACACACAGAGGACTCTTGCCCAAGGGACAGCCAGATTCTGGGCTTCTCTTCAGTAAAGCGGAAGCTGTGAGGCAGTAAATTACCTTCCTCAGGAAAATATCCAATAAATTGTCCCATTAGGAGCATGGGAGTGGGGAAAAAAAAAATAAAGTGTTCTCATTCCTTGAAAGCACCCTCTAAATTCCCATAAATAATCCCTGTTTCCATGCTGCTTCCATCCACCATTGCCTTTCCCTCTTGATAACCACAGCTGAAGCCACAAATCAGTTTCTCCCATTCCTGTGTTGGAAAGAGTATTTTCTTTGTTGGAAAGAGCCAGCAATTCCTGGCTATTTCTCTGTAGAGTGGACAGTCCCTTGCTAATCCTGCTCCTGACTCTGCCCTATCCTCACAGCTGTGGTTGGATTATTTAAAATCCCTTCTGTGCTGTCTGGCCATGGAGAGCTGGAGTGCTGCAAAATGTTTGCACAAGGTAAAATTCAGAGCTCTAGAAAATAGGCATTTTGAACAAGGAAACCCTTCTTCTTGATGTCTAGTGACATGGTATTAGCACATTACCTTTAGCCCCTCTTTTTCTTCCTGAAGGTTGATTATTGCTTTGATTGCATCTGAAAATGACTCAGTTGTGTTAGATCATTCACTAAACTCATCTTGCTAGGGAGAAAACAGGCCTACAGAGACTCAAAAGACTCTCAGCCAAGAAAGAAAGCAAGAAAGCCATCATTCACACTGTCCTGAACTGGATCTCAAACACTGAGTGGAGCCACAGCCTCCCCACTGGCCTTGGGGTGATGCCAAATGCTGATGCATGGCAGCTGGATCTCCAGCTGCACTGTCAGCAGTGATGTAGAATATGCTGTCATGCAAATTTAGTCAGGCTTTCCCCAGACTGCTCCACTCTAGACCAGAAACTCCAACCAGCAGGTAGTCAGTTAGGCTGCTTTGTTACAGATTCTCAGTGACATCTCCTGGACATAAACAGTACCAGCCAGGAAAATTGTCTGCTGTCTTTGTTCAGAGCTGAGTGCATGCCAAGGTATTTCATACTTGGTGTCTTATGAACATTCACAGGATTCTGGGCACCAAATTTTCCCATTCACATATTTCAAATATGTGAATATACTTTAAATGAGGGAGATGTAGTAACTTAGAATATTTTGCTTTAAAGCAGCAATATTTGCCACTGGAGGATAAGACAGAGGTTCTCCTGGATCCCCTTCTTTCAACACCTGGTACTTTAGCTGCAGTTATACTCAAGATTTGTTTAAGCTATAAGTTTCAAATGGTACTTCTAATGCTCCTGCTGACCAGGATCTCTTTGTGTCCTTTTATTTCATCTCTTGCATCTCCATTCGTACATGTGCTCTTCCTCCCCTGGACTCTTCCCTCAGCTGCATGAGGCAGGCTGATGATGCACTCTGTATGTGGGTATGAATTTTTGTCATGGGATCTTGTCCTATAAAAAGGCATCCAAAGAATGAATGTAAGCAGACTGAACACTGACTTCTTCCTTTCACCACTGGCAACAAATCTAGGACACTTAGGAGCAGCCTCAGACTGAACATTCAAATAAGAGTCAGCAGCTCCTGCCTCTGACTAAGCCCTTAACAGCTCCTGATCTCCATCTCATTCTCCAATGTGAAGGCAACACTTCCTGCTGCAACCACACCAGAACCCTCAGATGGTTCAGCAGAGCTGTATTTCAGACAGGGAAATAAACAAGGAAACCTTCAGTTCCCACCACATCAGGAAATTTGGGTAATTTTGAGGGAGTTTGGTATTCAGAAATTGTTAAGCACTATGATGAGAACAGAAATGTCTGAAGTGTTGAGTGACAAGCAAATGCCACAAATATGTTCCAAATGAGTTTTTCCTGCCCATATCTGAACTTTGAACAGTAGTTGAGTTACAAAGGAAAATTATCCATATCCATTTGGATAAGGAATATATGGGAAGCTCCTTAAATGCCAAGGGTGTCTGGAAAACTCCTCTGTATGAGAGAGCAATTCCATACATCTAAATGTTAATGCCATTTTTTTCCCTGACACTAAGCCAAGAATTGCTGCAGTATGCAAATTTCTGCAGAATGTGAATTGACAAGCTGCAGCCCTTTTTATCTTGGCTGTCAACCTTTCTTTCGAGGGAGTTGCCACAATATTTCTTCCAGTCCTTGAAATACTTTAGCTAGATACTACTCAATGCCTTGAAAGGACAGAGAGCACAGATTAAAAGCCAATAGGGAGAGTCTTCAGTCAGTTCCATAGTGATAAAGACTGAGTACATGGAATTTGGCCCCAAGAATTCTCTGTATACAATCCTTGTGGTTACTCGGACTGTGCATAATCCCTACACTCCTGGGCATCACTTGTGAGAAGAGTCCAATTGCCAAGTAGAAGAGTTTACAGCCCATTATAAGTAAGGCAGATAGGGACAGAACAAGCTCCAGCAGCTCCACAGAACATCAGAAGAAAAAAATAATCCTCAAGAGAAAAAAAAAAATAAATAAAATAAATACACTATCTAGAAAGTGAAGACAGGAGAGGGAACAGAAGTGCTGAAGAGAGTGAGTCAATGAGCACAGCAGAGAGGTGAGAGGGATCACCTTACAGCTGCCAGAAGCATTCTGTGCTGTTCAGCAGTGACTGTGCAGCTGGGCAAGGGACCTGAGGACTGCCAGGAGCAAAGGAGCTCTTGAGCCATGAGCTGAACTAAGGAGCTCCAAGGGAGCAGCAAGCAATACCTTGAGTTTAGTGCAGCCAGAAGCAAAAAAAAGACACACTGAAAAATAGGCATCAGGAGCATGGCTGTGCCTGGCAGTGTGTCTGTGCATGCAATGCCTGTGTCTCTCTGACTTGCAGCTCTTCCAGGCACCGTTAGATGCCACCCTGCAGCACTTTCCAAGCAACACAGCTGCCCCCAGCACCTCCTGGCAGTTCCGAATGCTGGTGCCCAGCCAGGGAATCAGCAGCTGGTGGCAGTGGCCATTGCAAGCAGCAGACACCAAAGCTGGAGGTTCAGCTGGCAGCAGGGAAGGTTGGGCTGTCCTGAAGCTGCACTAACATGGGGCTCGCTCCTGACTCTGCCTTAGGGCAGCCAGACTATCCCACAGGAGCCTCCCGTGGCTGGGTCACTGCTCCTCAGTCACACCCCAAGCTGCTCCATCATAAGTAGACACAGTTTTGCCTGGAGAGGAAACCCAATCAGATTTTTGTCTCCTATGCTGAGAAGGAACATAGGAGAGCTCAACAAGCTGAAGCACAACTGATGCAAACAACAGGATCTAAAAGAGCAGAGGGTTGAACAGGCTGATGAAAGGCAACACTTCCAAGGAAAATATTACTTGACCTTCTGCCTGGTTTGCAGAATGAGAATGACAGCACCTCATTCTTCCTCTTCCTGGGCACACTCCCTAATTTGCTCAGCTTTTCCTCTTCACTTGTGATGAAAAGGAAAAAGAAGAACCTGGATGACAGGTCAGAAGTCAGAGTGAATGTGGAAGGTTAAGAAGAGATAGCACACAAGCTGTACCAGGGTTATACAAGGTACCCATGGTAATGGGACCTTCACTGAGTCTTATGTGTGCCAATCCACAAAGTCCCAAGATGCAGAGCAGCATTCATAGCTGCCAACACAGCCTGGATAACTGCTGCAGTGAAGATGGGGCCAGAATTCAGCTGTGGAAACAAAAGAGCTGAAGTATTTGGAGGAGGAATATAAGTGGGGGAGAAAAGGTTATGGCAGCTGAGAAAATTTAATTCTGCTTTGCAGTATAAAGGGTGTGATTGACAAATGAGGTGTGAGTGCTGAATTCTGAGATCTCTCACAGCTGAACTGTATGTTGGTATGTCTGATGTAAAAGCAGAAAGCAATCACAACTGCAGGCCAAGGCCCTGAATACAATGAAGATCTTAGAAAATCTCCCACTCCTCAGTTCTAGTCCACCTATGCCTCCCACCTAGGCACAAAAACATCCATGGCTGAGACAATCAGAGGCTACACTGAAGTCCTGTTCTATAGCAAACAGCTCTTCTAACTAGAGATCACTAAATATGCTGACTCCCTTGGGAAATAGAACCAACACAAATGAAAAGCACCAGCCCAACAAAGGGGCTATAGTCAGGCGAAGTTCCAAAAGTTAGTCTGCAAGTTTCCAGAGCTCACCTCCCCAGCCTGCCACAGACACTAACTCATCAGTTAGTATTGGGAAATGTTCTCTCAAATGCTGCTGCCACGTGCAGGCTTGACTGCTCGGGCCTGCCCGCATGCAGAGAGCTCCCTGAACCATCACAGCCCAGCCCTGACTGCAGTTCATCTCCTGGGTCAGACAGCCAAAAAGTCTAATAATAACTTGGCTAAAGTTTCACTGCTTTGGTCAGGTCTTGCTTTTTCCAAGCTCTGTTGTTTTGGTTTTCCATGTTGATTAAGGGTTGCAAATGATGAATTTCTCAATAAAGCATGCTTTCTGGGTCTCAATTTTTGTAAAAGATCCATACTGTCCTTTGGGCAAGGTCAGGCCAGGTTTTCGAAAAGGCTCCATTTAAACAGGAAGCAGATGGCCAAATACCCTCCAGGCTTTGCAAATTAAATAAACTGGCTTCTGAGTCAGTTACCATTTTCAGACATATTCTCCCATCCACTGAAGTCTGTTAACAGGAACAGAACACAAAGAAAATGATTCTCTCTGCTAATACCCTGCGTGACAGTTTGTCTAATAAAGTCGTGATTTAGCAACATGATCCATTATTGCTGCAAGTGGCAGATTGGGCATTTTGACAGAGTAATTACAGATAAGAACAGGTTGTGAAGCTGCAGATAAAAAGTGGGGGAGGGGAAGGAATAGTAGCAGTTCCAAGAGCAGATTGGTACAGCAGTTTATTAGTCTGTCAACAGGACAGAAAAAGTATTTTACTAGTGATTCTTTATTCTTGAGTAAAAACTGGTGTGTTAGAATAACCCAGTTTTCAGTACTACTCAGCTTTGTGATCTAGTTCCCTTAACAGATACAGAAGACACACAAACCTAGCTGAGCACTCCTGTGTTGTCACAGCTGTAGTCCCATAATTGGGAGTTTGGTTTTCAGGGAAAGGAAAGAGGCAGTAGCGGTATCAAAACTAGAATTTAACCACAAGAACCAGTACTCCTGCCAGATCTCACAAGCTAAGCAGTGCTAAATGTAGCACAAGGGAAGAGAGATGACTAAAATAAAATTCATTATTAGGGACATTGTCACATTACTGCAACCCTTTCCATGACTTCAGTGGACCAGGGAAGGCTTTGGAGAGTTTCCCTGTTCTTGGCATGGAGTAAGGTCTTGATTAGTGTGGTAGGTGGAAGACAGGGTAATATATTCATTGTAACTAGACCCTGACAAAATCAAACACCAAACTCACTGGATTGCTATGTAATTCCTACCATCTGCTCAGAGACCACAAGACAGTCAGATCCTCTTAAGAAGTTTGCACACAGCAATAGTGGAGAGAAGTGTTTCTAATGAG
The DNA here is from genome assembly GCF_001522545.3 of Parus major. Taxonomy (NCBI): domain Eukaryota; kingdom Metazoa; phylum Chordata; class Aves; order Passeriformes; family Paridae; genus Parus; species Parus major. The sequence continues at coordinate 17,070,640 of NC_031778.1, read as the reverse complement.
TCATGTCCAGGGAAAACAAAGAACCTTTGATTCAATCATTTTCCTCTTTCTTTTCTGCTTTACTGCAAGGGGACATTGTGAGTTCACTGCCTCTGCCTCAGCTTCCAGCTGTTACTAAAAAGATAGTATTAACCAAAAAAATACTCATTTGTGACAAAGTTTGCAACAGTCAACCACTGACTTTCATTACTGCTGGACAAATGCATTTGGGGTCCACAGGACTAAAAGGAGAGCCTGACAAAGCTAGAGGCTGTGGAGTAACACAAACCAGGCTCAGTGCTACATCCTCTGGGCTCTGCACAGATGTGGGAGAGACAACTGGCTGTGCTCTGGGGGCTGCAGCCTCCAGGCTCAAAGATAACCCCGTCTAGTGGAAATCAGTGTATACCACTGTTAGGAAGTTGTTCAGAGAAACAAAATTTTTGTATATAACTCTCTACAGGAACATTGGAACTGCCTTTCACTGCCAATGATGGTGACACCAAACAACAGAAGGTTTTCTTTTTTTTCCAGACTCCTACTCAGTGGCTACTGAGCTGCAACATTTCAGTATGGAAAAACAGGAAATAGGCTAAGTATCAAATTTTCAGCCACCATGTAGGCAAGTGCTGAAGCACCAAAATCCTTGTGGTTGCTTGTACCTAATGAAAAGCAGTAAACACCACGCTCCGAGGAAAAGCTACAGAGCCATCTGGAAAAAAAAAAAAATTAAAATCTAAATCAAATGAAGTTTACATGTGAATTACTTTAACAAGTGAATATATCACTTTAAAAAAGTGAAATGAAGCAGTAGAGTGCCCAGATTTGTTTTCATTGCATGAAAAAAAAAAAAAAAAAAGTATTTTGCTAAAGGAAAAAGAAAGTTACATTATTTAGAGAACTGCATTTTTGAAAAGTATAGTAATGTCTGGCTTGCACCTAAAGTTCTCTTTGCAGGAGGCAATAACAGGAGAGTAAGGAAGATTCCTGCTGTGTTTTACTTATGACTCACCTGTGGTTACCAACAGAATAAGACACTGGGCCAAAGAGTAGAGGCACCCAAGTTTCCACATTTAGCTGTAAACTTCAGACTGAAATCAACTTAGAAGCTATGAACTACACTGCCCCATTTTATAGCAGGATGCTATTTCTAGACTGTACTGAGGAGATTTTAGATAAGCCTGAAAATTCTTTAAATGCAATTTGTTATTTATGTAGATGGGGGTGTGAAAGACACCTTCTCACTCTTATTTGGTATTTGTTATTATTACTTCTGTGTTGATAAACCAATTATTTGCTGATTCCTAACAAACAAGTCTCTCAGCCTTGCCTTCTATAAAGAGTTATTTTTCAAGTCTTTAAGCAACTCACATTTAAACAGCCTTATTTAAACACCTTTCTCATCACCTTCAAGAATAAAAGAATAAGATAAATGTGAAGAGTTGAATTTGCCAAAATAGCAGGTGAGAACACAGGCACTGCTGAAATTATGAGTCCATAAAAGAGTATGAAAATTCTTTTTTTATGTCCACCCTTGACATTTTTTTCCATGTTTAATGTTCTATCTGGAACTGGAAATAGACCTTTTTCTTCCCATTTAGTAAACCACCTTCCATAAATTATTACATGCTCATTACATGCTGTATTCAACTTCTGCTATTGGTCCCAAATGTTGCAAGGTAATGGGGTTCAAAAATAGCAATCCTGCACATTTCACTGGGTGGGCAATTGGTTATGAGGCACTCAATTCTCAACAGTTCCTACTTACCCTGCACTGAGCACAGCAGTGGGATGGAAAGGGTTTGAGCCATTTCATGGAGTTACAGACCCTGTCCTGCCCAGAGGGTTGTGTTCATTAGGAATTCTAGGAAGGTGGGACCCTGAGATGTTTTGCTGCAGATGAGGAGACAGTTGCTTCCACCTCTGCTCAGTCAGTACCCTCTGTCTAATGCAAACCCTTTAGTTATTGAGCTTGGGAAGCTACCACAAGATCCTACCTGGAAGCCTCCAAAATCAGGTTTTAATACTCAGAGCTTCATAAAGAATTATGCATAAACTAGATTTGGATTTCTTTCGGCAACTTGGAATATACTTTAAAATGCAAAGATGCAGCAAGGATTGGGCCTGCTGAGCTTGCCATTTCCAGAGCTGGGTTGGTGCACTCTCTGTGCTTTATACCCAGTGTTCCTCTCCACCAAGAGGGACAAGCTTTTCCATGGGACCTTCTTATAATCTCAGCATTTTGTGCAAATTCATGATACTTCACTGTTTCTGTGGGGAAGCTGATAAGCAAATTCTGAATTTTCTTATTTGCAGAACAGGCAGAAATAGAGACAAAATGAGTTGCCAGAGGCCATGCAGTCAACAGAAGAGGATGTTTTAGAGCACAGATAAGATTTAGCATCTACAGTATCCAAAATAATGCATTAAATAATTTGCCAAATATTTCAGTATCAGCTCTTTCTTTGGGGAAGGAACTGCGTCACTTTGTGTGATTGCAAACTTTAGGCAAACAAAGGACTATGTAATAATCATATCTTTCAAAGATTAGAACTTTACACTTTAGCAATGAATCATTTCTAAAACAAAGGCAAATGAGGAAGAAGGGGGAGGTCATGAATAGATCCCTGATAGACCAAAATCTTTTCCCACAAACAAGATGTTGGGACATTGTGCAAAGATACGTAGTAAAAGTTTTGTTTAATTTCTTGCCCTCTAAATATGTTCCTCCCAGCCCATTGTGGAGAACATGGAAAATTAATTTGAATTTAAAAAAAAACAAACAAGTACAGCCGCTTGGCATTTATCCATTCCATACACCATGAATATCTGATTGTAGCATCACTTTTCAGGATCAATATGAAAATACTATTGCAACTGCTGTGCAGAGCTGAAGGGTGACAGTCAGCGTGACACATTCCAATATGTTTCCAAGAGAATCACAGAGTGTCATTATCAGCAACTTCTTACCTGACAAGATTGCAAATTGCCTGTGGAGCTGCTCTATTATATCCACTGCTACCAGCGGCCGTATCTCCTGCTGCATGATTTCATCTGTGCAAGGGAAAACAGAAATCTTCAGTGAGTTCATATAGCCTCAATGACAATTTTTTCCTCCCTTATCAACCCAGCAAAACAAAGATGACACTCAAAGAAAAAGGGCCTAGCTGGACTATTGCCCGAGCTATTATATGACTGTTGTGGTAAAGATTATGGTACTTACAGAGTCTCCTCTTCAGCTTGTTAACTTTATCTATTGCTTTGTGATTTCAGAGAGAGCTTTCCATAAACCAGCTCCAGTAGGTTTGCCAGAGCTCGCCACGGGTTTGCTCAAGCTGACAGCCTGCTCCTCAGCACTTCAGGTTCCATATGAAGTCACTGCCTTTGGCCTCCCACTACAGCAGTTTTTCAGTATTTGAAACAGTGAAGTCTATGCCTGGTATATGGCCCTGTTCCACCCTGAACTCCCAGATCTCTGCTGGAGGACTTTGTGTAACCAGCCAATCCACAACAGTTTCCTTTCCTAATGCTTTTTCCGCTACAAGTAAATACATAGTAAAAGGAGGAAGTAAGAGGATGTGAGACTTTCTTCTCATGAAAACAAAGCCTGTATTTTGAAGTAAACACTAAAAAGTTAAAAAGTAACTTGGCAAGTAGCTGGGCAAAAATTACTTCAACTTTTGTGTGTGATCTATGGAGTGAAAAGCAATTATAGTCTCACATGGAGCTAATTTGATCTCTTTTTGTAACAGGTGCACCCAGTTATTTTCCCCACTCTTTGTACCAGTCTAAAGCAGCAACATTTACTGAGAAACATCTGCCAACTCAACTGGCAGGATCAAGGTTTATGCTATAAAAACACCTATTTGAACTACTCCTTTAGCCACAACCAATCCTTTTCCATCTTGTTTCTGAGACTCACCTCTAAGTGCCCAGACAACAGGTGGAAGGAAGGTGGCTGGGTCTAGATAGACCACAGACCTGAGCCAGGGCAGGCAGTTGCCCCATTTAAGCACCAAAATCTTAACAGATGTGAATTCAACACAAGCACTGAAATACTTTTGTGCACCTGGTTTTAAATCAACAGTCTAGAAGGAGAGAGAGGGGTCAGAGAGGTTAGAGATTACCTTCTTTCTCCTGCATCTTAGTCTACTGCCCAAAATACCTTCTCTGTCTTGCTTTCAGACATCCACTCTGATCCTTTACAGAACTAGGGATTCTAGGTTTTAAATGACACAATGTAATTTGAAAAGTTCTATGTTCATTTTCAAACACTTTACTAATGCCTTGAGACAAAGCAGCTGAAGAGCTTGTGTCACAGCAGGTGACACACAGTGTGAAAAGAAGTTGCACAGATTTTGGCTGATGTACAAAAAAGGCAATCACTCCAAAGAACTTGGGGGGGAGAAGGGGAGGAGTCAAGAAGGATGATTCTGGAAATTCTCCTTTTTGAACTTATTAGGAGAAAATGCAAACTCCAATGAGTGATGTTTTTGAGGTGGGACCTTCTTTTCCATCTTGTTTCTGAGACTCACTATCAGCTCTCTGATTCTTGACATTGTAGGTGGCAAAAGCAACCAGGAATCACTAAGGGGCTTGGTGTCAGAGATGGTTATACATTCCCAAAGCAAACAAAAGAAACCCATTAAGTTTTCCTCTTTTACTCTGCAATTTCTTCCATGCGTATCCAGAATGGTACCTGGGAGGGAAACTGCAGAGCAAATAAAGGAAAGCAAACTAAAATCTTTTTGAATATACAAGGTTATTTTTTAGATAGTAGAGAATACTATAAGCCTGATTTCTCTCTAGCTGCTGAAGAACAGCTTGTTGATAGCCCTGTTTGGAGTCAGATAAATACTACACTCAAGGAACCAGCAGCAAAATGGTCCTGTAATCTATGAACACAATTCTCAGCAGGTACTGAGAAATCCCCAGATTATTGGTCCAAAGGTTCTACCACCCCTGAGAAAGTACACTGGATGTATCTCGGAATCACCATAATAGTAACAGATTTGCCCTTTTCATAAAAGGTGTTGGCAGCAAGATGAAGGCAGAAGAGAGAAAAACTGGTGACTGTAGCTGATGGTAGCAAAAAAACAATCAACATGGAAATATGAGAAAGGAAAATCAAATCATTAAAACAAAGCTTGGATTCTCAGAACTGAGAAACTTCAGGGTATCATCCATTGAAGGAAAAACTGTTGATTTCAGTATCCAGAAGGTGCAAAGTTATTGTGACATCTGTGCAGTCCCACAGATGGTTAGGTACACTCAAGTTTGACCAGGAACAAGATTATGACAAACAGCTGCAAAAACAGGGAAAAGATTTCTACAATGGATGACAGAATCACAAGGAGGTTTGACAGAAACAGAAAGTTAACTAGAAAAGGAGCCATCACTTCTGACCTCTCAGAGACTTGCCTAGCCCTCCAGGGTAATAAACCTGCCAGTACTTTAGTTTGTGTTTGATGTTTGCCAATGTGAAGACATCATTAATATCAACCAGTCTTGAGCAAAACAGAAATTCCACCACCCACCCAACCCCTATTTAGCTTTATTAGCTTGCTCTAAACATAGCTTGGTTTCTGTTTTCTAAATACCCTTTTTATTTCAAAATATTTTTGCGATGTAAGGATAAGATGAAGCAAAAGAAACAAGAACTGCAGAGTGCGAATTAGTTCTCATCAAGTCCCCTGCCTGGGCAAGACAAACCACATGGGATTTGCTGTGAAACCCACACTCAAGAGGAGATGTTCAGATGATGAGAAAGGTGATACAAAACACATTCAGTGACTAGGAATCACACATTCAATAAGTCAGTACAGTTCACACACTGACATGCTGGGAAAAGAAATTGTAGCAGAAGAAACTAGCAGGAGACTGAGAAAATCTGAGAAAACAAGGGAAGGTGCCTCACGAGCCCAAACAGCAAATCAGATCATGTGGCTATGACATGTCAGCATCTGTAGCCAACAGCACTCAAGGTCCCATTTGCCCATTTTTATCTTCCTCTAGGACAGTGCTTAAAGGTAGTTACTCCCCAACACGGAAGAATTTGTAACACCATCACAGCACAGAACTTGCAGTAGAAGTCCTTGGAAACATAATTACCTGGGGCTGCTGGAGGAAGCTTTCAATCTTTGACTACAAGAAAAGCTTGAAAAAAATCTTATAAGCAAACCAAAAGACACAAGTCTGGGTTTGTTTCAAATATATGACATTTGCCTAACATCACTGAGTGTTAATCATTTATGTCTTTCACTACCTTTATGTCAGGAAGCTCTGAAGCCTCTCTGGTGTGTACTGCAAGCCAGAAGGCAGCAGAAGTGTTGTTCACCCTCCTGGACACAAGCAAGGTACCATTTTTCTCTGGGACTGATATTCCAGCTGAGAAACCCCTTCTTCAGGGTGACATGAGCTGGTATTGAGCTGACAGCTACAGGTTCATAGACACTTCAGAAAAACTTACTGATGATAGGCACATTTTAACACTACACAGAGTCAAGGGGAATGTTTCAGGAAGCTGAAAAGCTGCAGGAACTGAACAATTATCTTATTTCATTGCACCCCTTGATACAGAGGAGATCAGACAACTCCTGGTCTCTTCAGAGCAGCCCCATTCTCTGATAAAATCTGTATAGGCATGCAACTCAAGATCTTATCAAAACATACACCAGCCAAGTGTCTGGAACATATTTATTTTGGGAAACTTGACGCAGACATTTCCCACCTTCTGTGTGATTGCTCTTGGGGTCTTCTTTTTTTTTGTAAAGAGGCAGTTATTCATAGACTCTAAAATTTGAAAAAGAAAAATTTAATTGTTTGGTGTTACATGAAACAATGCCAATCCCCTACACATGTCATCAAAGATGAACATTTACATATACCATACAGTTCATCATTACTTGAATTAATTGAATTTGTCAGGACAATTTAAATATGAATACGGATGTGATAAAAGAGGAAGAAAAATAAAAGACACAAGTCAGTTCATCTGCTCTTTGTTCTCCTCTTAAACTGCTATAAATTCAATTCCTAGCAGAGGTCAGTTTCAATGCAGAAGAATTAGGCCTTACAGTTTTGCTTCCCAAGGTTTTCTACCAAGGGGAAGAAAAAGAAAAGCAATTACTATAGCCATCTGTCTGGCACAGCTTCTCCTCCTTCTAGCTCTCTAGGGATGGTTACTGCAACTGTGCTATCTGATCCTCAAGGGGAAAGCCATTCAGTTATGCTTCATAATTCCTCATTCTAAAATGAAACCTGTTTGGGCTTGCACTCACACACACACACACACACACACACACACACACACTTGCTTATTCTGTGTCTCACCCAGCTGTATGTGCTCCCACAGCAGGTCTGGAGGAGATACACCAACAGCAGATGATTAAAGGCAATAAAGAAATAAAGTTCTTTCTTCTCTGAGCAGACACAAACTAGTTTACATGCTAATGCCAACCAATTGTTTCCAACAGCGCTGGAAAGGTGACCTGCTGGAGTGAGGGACCGGACTGCACCAAGCAGATTGACACAGCAGTGCCTGTTGCTCCACCAAGGACAATTAAAGGCCACCAACCACTACAGGACACTGGGGTGTCTCTGTTTTTAAGTGGCTGAAGACTACAACTGTCTGGCCTTCTGCTGACTGCAGAAGAGGATGGCTTCAATCCCCTATCTGAAGCCACTATTCTTGGAATAATGGATTACAAATTTCCAGAGCAAAGTTCATCTCTTCTTAATGACAGCCTAATATGTAATTCACAAGGAAAGAAGACAGCTGGGAGTGAAAGATAATATTTTCGAGAATAGTGAAATGCATCAGCCTACTTCTACTTTGTACAAGCTCTGTCAAAAGTTATGCTCAAAGTTTTCATAATTGTTTGGAGAAAAATCAGATTGCTGATGTGATGGAAAAGGGTCAGACAGGGTTAAGCATAAGGTCAGATATTTCTTGGCCTGATATTTTATTTGAAGAACTTGAAAGGATAACCTCACGTTATATGTTTTTATGCTCCTTAAAAAGTATCAAAAGGCAAATCCAGAGTTTGAAAGTTGCAGAATTCCTGCAGTTCAGAACTTCTCCCAGGTCCTGAGTCTGCTTTGCTTGCCACCAACAGCAGCAAAGTCTAGCAGAACTAGGATTAGATTTCCAGAGTTAGACACACTAAGGAAACAAATTTGCATGTTTCACTGCTAAGGTTTAAGCAGGCTAAAGGATTTGAAAATATTCTCTCCCACCAGAATTCCCAGTTCAAGCCCTTAAGCAAAACATTTCCCTTTCTGAAGATCAAAAAGAAATTCAAGGTTATTACATGAGAGAAAGAATCTCTTGGATTCCTTCTATTCATTTCTATTTATTTTTCTTCCTCACCATTTGTGCCCCTTGTTTACTTTCTGAAAAGGTTTGTTTATTCTCTCAGCCCAGGCAGACAAACAGCAAGGTCAGTTACTGATACAAGCTGCTGTGCTACAGATTGTTCTAAAGAGGAACTAAAAATCCCCTATAAACAGAAAGGAGATCCCATCCTTGCTCTTATTCTTCCTCACATACCTGCCACCTCTTTTTTGCTAACCCATGTTGTGTCAACTGAAAACTAAGCCAGGAATGAAGTTATTGTAAATAAGGTGAAGCAATTGTTTCCTCAGTGAAATTTCCTTTGATCTGGGTTAGCTCTCTGCAAAGCTGCTTGAAGGGTATAAGTGCTGGTAATGCATAGGAGGGGTGAGGGGTGGCAAAGCCAGGACTACCATTTCCAGGAGAGAATCAGACTTAGGTCAGCTGAGAGCAAAAGCCAAAATGAAGCATAGGTGACTGGTATCAACTTTTCTCTCAGATCAATTTTTCACCAAGCATGGCTGTAAAATCTACACAAAGTATTTGTGAAACTATACTAACTATACTATAAGAGAAACTGTTTAAGTGCAGTTTCTCTTCCCATTAAAGTCAAGTTTCATAGCACAGTATGATAACCGTCTTCCAAAAATGAAGATTCTTCTAAAATATTTAAGTAATTCATGTTCATGTTTGGAGGTATCTGTTTAAGTTGGTGGATTTTTAGTTGAAACAGCAACAGAGTTCTGTGTACACTAAGGTAGTAGAAATCTGGAGAAGATTAGGAGCAAGGCTCCAAGGTTAGGAGCAAGACTCTGTCTTGAGTGATGCACTGGCAACATGTTCCAATCCCTTGAGGGGAGGACAGATTGAGGTCGTGGTGTGGAAGGAATTGCCTTGCAAAATTTCCCAAACAGTCTCCATGAAAGGTTAAAAATGAGCCTTTCTCTGAAGAGCTCATAAACCTCTGAGTCCCAGTGTCTACCTGGCCAGAAGCTGAACTGGTGCCTGATGTGATTTTCTATCATGCAGCAGATCTGCTCTGAAGTTTTCTCATGTCATTACACTGAGTTGTGATTAATATTTACAAGGCATTATCTGCAACTTAATGATGGAGGTACAGCTTTACCTGAGCCTGGCTCTGCAGGCACATATTTCTGCTGATTATAAGTCTTTCAGGGAAGGCTGCTCAAATTATTTGGATCACTAAATTTTTCAGTTAATCTCATTTACTGAATTTGAAGCTAATTTTAACATAAAATTACAGGAGTGGAGAGGTCACAGATTGAAAAGATCGGTTTAGAGGCTGTGTTTTCCTGTTCTCCAGGGGTAGTTACAGACTTTAATAAGTTGTTTTTACAGGCAGGCACAGTACACATTAGGAGTCTATTGTGGTTGACTTACAAGGGAAAGAAAGTAGAGCTGCTCATATAAAAAACTGAAATCTTGCCCTCCCAAATGGAAATGCACCCTCTAGGCATTATGTCAGCTTTCTAAGCCCATGTCAAAATATTTTGGAATACACTTCCTTGGATGAAGAAACAGATTTTGCTGCTTTTTCCATTTAACCACTTCTTCAAAAACCATCTTTGGATGTTCTTGTTTGATGGAGATTTTTTTGTTTGTTTCTAAAGAAGTCTTAAAAATTATTGGTAAATTAAAAAAAAAAAAATCTTTCTTCTGCATAGATAAACTGTCATTTTGATTTACCATTGGTACATTCTGCAAAAATACATTGTGTGTACAAAATCATACTTATAGTCACACTTCAAGTATTTCAATGACTACCTGCTGTCAGAATGCACCATACATTTATGCACACATCTAGGAATTCTCCATTAATAATCCCCATAAAAGCTAAATTCACAAACAATATAAAATTCTCAAAGCACTGTTCACTGTTCAATTCAGGTGACTTCATATCCCAGCCTACTATGAAGATACTTCCTACTATACTGCTGTAATATTATAAGAGCTAGATAAGAAATTATTAACAAATCTTCACTCTACATTATGAATTATCCATAATCAGAAAAGATCTAAAGAAACACACCATACCACATCATTTTCTCAGCAAGATATTGCTTGATTTCACAGACCACCTCCTGAGGGGAGATGCTACATCCCACTATCCACAAAACTGAAACTTCCCTAATAAAAGGCATTAAAGGCAAAAGTCTAATCTCAGCATTCAAGAAATAATTCCAGATTTATAACAGCTTGGAACAGCCTCTTGCCTAGTGCCCCTGTAGTAAAAACTTCTTGATAGTTTCTGATTTTTGCCAGAGAAAAGTTAATTCATCTTCTTCCCAAAATCTGTCCTTCACAACAATGCTGGACTGCTAGAATGCAAATTCCTGCCCAGAGAATAGAACAAAAGAATATTTCCATAATGTCATGTTAAAGACCATCATAAATAATAAAACCCACATGTGGTAAACTGCAAAGCTAAAATATGTTCACTATAATGCCTGGACACTGAGCTAATCAAGAGATACAGCAGACTGTACAGCAGACTTCAATTCTTTCTCCAGAGCTTGCCAGCAGACAGTTTCATAGCTGAAACTATCTTAGAAAACTTCCAGCCACTGGCTCTGACCTGAATTATTGCATCCAGCAAAATCATTTTAGAGCCTATTCACACAATTTCTGAGCTCAGGAGCTGAAGGACTGGTTGCTTGTTCACTGCTGAACAGAGGCCAGTTAGCTCAAAAATATTTTCCTGGTTACTGTCACTGGAGACAGTGAGCCACATCAGACACCACTGCTGCCAGCAGCGCTCGGTGTATCTCCGGGACTGCTCACAGCCAACCTCTGCCCAAGAGAGCTCCCAGCCACCCTCCTGCAGCCTTCTCCAAGCTGTCACCAGCAGCTCAGCTCAGATGCCCACTAGAAAAAGCATCAGACACCGCAGAGAGCGATGCACTTCCCTTGAGCCCCTTGAGCCACTCACGAGCCCGTGCCCCTCCTGCTGAGGCAGCCTGGCTTCTCCGCAGTCCCGCTGTGGCCATCGGTTCAGCGAGGCAGAGGGGAGGGATGGAGAGAGGCAGCACTCTCTGGAAGCAATCCTAGATCCAACCAACAGTGCACCAAAGAGCTGACGCTCTCCTGCAGGAGTCTGCACAAATTGCTTAGTAACAGCTTCAAGACAAACCACAGCAGGGACCTCTGCCTCGCACCGTGCCCAGGCTTTAACCCTGCCCGAGGTGCAGCTGCCTCTTCCCGCCTGGACAGCTCTCCACTCAGGCCCCTCCAAAGGGCACTGTGGAGGCATTCACGGCTTGGCACAAACAATAAAGGTACAGCCCAGCAAGCAACAAAACAGATTCACTTGCTCAGACTAAGGCATGGAAAGGGCTTTCATTAAAATAACTTTAAATAGTAGGGTACTCGGGGCCAAGGGAAACCAGCAGTGCTGCAGTGAATAGCTGTCTCGGAGTATCCCGAAGGCACACCCACTCATCAGAACATAGTGTTGTTATTTAAAGTCAAAGGAGAAGACAACACGAGACCTATGAATTTGGTAGGAAACATGACCTCAGGTTTTGAACAGGGGAGTAATCACTTTTACATATTTAGTTTAATGAATACTTCAGGACACAAGTTTTCAATGCATGAAGGAAGTACACTTGTGGCTTAATGAAGGTAACATCACATCTATAGCAGTCTGAAGCAATACTGGGAAGCAGCACTAACTAATGTTAACTCATAAAATTTACTGTCCCTTTACTGCCACAGCCCCCAGCAGCTCAGTAGCTTTAGATACAAGTCATTCTTTACCCAGGCTACAGTAGCTGTCCCCTAGGATGTGGGATGCAATGGTAATATCTTGTTTTTTCTGTGTCTTCAGGCTCCAAAAAGAGTAGTGCCATTCATTTTAAAGATAGGGAAATTGAGGCACAGGGAGAGGAATCCAGGTCATCAGCCAACGTCAGTTTTCCCCAGCTGTAAATTGAGGAGCAGACCAAAGTTGTTTGTACAGACAAACCACTGGACAGTGGATCTGTCTTAAGGATAATACACCCACTATTTCCATCCGTCTCCCAGCAGCTAACCAAAACAATGACAATGCTTGTAGTATAGCGTGAGAAAACTAACAGGATTTTCTATGTAGTTAGACATAAATGCCAGATCTAAGCAGTGCATCCCCATGCTCGGTACAAAATACACCTGATAGCTTATGACACCTGAAGCTTTACAGAGAGACACTACTTGGTGGATAAAGATACATCGGAAGAGTGGCAAGATGCATGGATTTCACACTGCACTTCCTTTCCCAGCCTCCCCTACACTGCCTGCCAAACAAGTGAATTCACCAGCTGCAGTGGGTGTGTAATGTTACTCTCTTCTGCCTGTACCAGTATAAACATGCCCACGTGTAACCAATGTACAAAATCTGTCTCCCATTCCAGACACGTTTTGCTCTCCCGGGAGAGCAGACAGCCCAGAGCCCTGTTACTCCCCGAGCCCAGCTCAGCCCCGGGGAGCCGAGACAGCGGCAGAGCCTGTGCACAGCTGGCTCCCCAGCCAGATGTGGGGTAGCTGCCCTCTCCCGGCACCGTCCGGCACCTTCCTGCCGGGATTGGCTCCCTGCAGCTCAGAGGGACAAGTTCCAAAGCCTTATGGACAGGTGTCACATCGGTCCCAGCGGCTGATAAATGTGCCGGGTGGTTACAGTCTAAGGAGCACTTTAACCCTGTGTGTAGAGATATTGCAGAAGTTGCAGATCCATCCAGCTGCGCAGTTAGAAAATTAAATGATACTTTGCAAGTGAATGTAAATTACTAAACTAATATGGATTTAGAATATAAGGAGAGGAATGAACTCACCATGAAAGTGGCAGCAAGAAATTCCTCTCAGGACACTACATTCTTCCTTGGGCAGTACTTTACATTTCATAAGCTAAATTTACACATCAGATGTTTTTCATTTGGGTAATTAGAACAGGTAATTTCAGTATGCATCGGCAAAATGTCTTTGCCAAGCTGAAAAGGCTGTGCTCAGTTGTGCCTCTCTCAGCAGAACGGTATTTTGTACTATCCAAATATTGTCCCACCAGCATACAACCCATAGAACTGGGAAATGATGATATTTCAGTTTTTGTTACTGGGAAGCAACTTTACTACCCATTTCAGTTCACTTAAGTTCACTTAATTTTAAGTTCACTTCAAAAAAGTGAACCTGTATTCAAGGTCATGACCCTCTCAGTTTCATTGAAATAACTTGCACAATGTCAGCATCTGTCTCCACATGTTCATGTGTTTGTACCTGCAGGTGTGGGCCTCCAAAGGCATGACAAGGAATGGCTCATACCCAGGTGCTTCTAACTCGGAGATCATCTTCCCAGATTCTTCCACTGCAGGACCAGAGAGGACCACTAGGTTCATTGTGTTTGACTTGTTGAACACACAAGATGTTCATGGAAATTGGATTAAACCAGCATTTTAGAAAGCTCTTTAATCTTATGTTAAAGATGCCAGGCAACTGCAAATCCACTGTTTCCGCTAGAGATGGCCTAACAAAGAAACTGGCTTGTGTTTCACAGCTCCCACTTTGACTTAGAGGCCTTTGATTCTTATTGTGGTTTTGACTTGAAAATTCAAGTTGCCCCCAATTTCATCCATTCACTGACAGATGTCACTTTTTGAGTCTAGTGGTAAAGTCAAGGAGAAGCGGAACACAGTATCCCTTTACCCCTTCCCATTTCACCTCAGCTTTCCCCAATGCTAGCAAATGATGACCTTACTAATTAACAGTATCCCAATTTAAAAATCAGGTCTTCACTCCTGTATACCTGTTCAGGGGCACCTCCAGAAGCATACTGGTTCAAGGTAGTGACCCAGGAGTTTAGACAAGTAGCCTAAACTGAGCAATCCCCAGTTTAATGATTCATAGGCACAGGTTCTGAATATAAA
>NC_031778.1:17003626-17056295 GCF_001522545.3 Parus major | reverse complement strand
CAGTCATAAAAGCTTAGAGGATTTTTCTTCCCCTTGAAAACTGGAATCAACTAATAGGATCAGAAATTTGTGCAACAAGACACTTGGCATAGTCCAAATATTCATATATAGCTGGGCTGCTTCAACCAAGCATTTATTTATTATTCCTTTATCCTTGGTCCTGAGTATTTCTAGTAGATAATGTGCAGGTGGTGAAGAAAGTACATGTCTTAGAAAACTCACTGGTCAGACTAATCCACAGCAAGATTCAAATAATAAAGCAGCAGTATAATTTGTTAAAAAAATCAATACATTAGCACAGCAGAATTGGGTCTTTAAGTGGGGCTTGAAGAAGCAGAACTGGCTGAATTTGGAGAATAAGTTCTGTGGGCATAACCAGGGTGAGAGCTCTGCACAGGCACTCTCCAATCTCCCAGCATACTTAGCACCATTCTCCCCTGAAATCTTCTCCCCAGGCAGTTTACACTACAATTAGATAATAAAAAAAAAAAAACAAACTGCACCATTATATTGTGGTAATAAGTCCCACAAGTTAACAAAACATTGCCAATTATAGCAATCTGTCTATCCATGTTTAATGCTTTCCCATTTCGCTAAATTGTTTCTTGTTCTGGTATCATGGGAGAAAGGGAAAAACATAAATACCCACAAGGTCTCTGATATAACTTGCCCTCTGAGGATTTGTTCTCTTGATCTTTGCAGTACTACATCTCTCTCAGAATTCTTTTAAATTAAAATCAAGCTGTGCCTTCCCTATTTTTCTTATAATTGTCTGGACTTTTTGCTTAGGTAAACTGGGTTTTAGTATTTCTCAACCACAGCAGAGCACACTGCATATGAATGGGAACAGGTGAAAAGAAACCCAAGCATCTAAAACAATCATCTTTTCTCAGAAAAACCTCTGTGGAAAACAGAATATTTTATTTCAGCTATTTAATATGCAATGAGAGACAGCTGAAAAAAGTTATCCCAGGTCCCCTAGGTAGCATTTCTTATTAAAGAGAAGAAGAAATACTGAATTCAAATAGAACCAGAACAATTTTGAGCAATGCACAAGGAGGCTCTATGACCGAGTCTCAAGGGATTTAGAAATACCTTCCACTTATACTTTAGATTTTGATCTTCACATGAAATAGTCACTTTATCCAGTAACCAGCACCTTTGTGGAAAAGTCAGTCATTTGAAAAAGGAGAGCATTTCTCATTTATTTTACTACTAAAGGTGGAGAAGCTCCAAAAAGGCCAACAAATTTCAGCCCAAATTAATTTCAGATAGGATTTCCTTCCAGAGATAGCACTAGAATTCCTTATCCACTCCAGCACTTCAGCCCCTTTTCCTCCCTGAACATATGGATTTGAAGAATTGGTTTTCAACTCCAGCAGTAAGAGAGACACAACAGTAAGACTGAGAAAAGTTCCCATGATTGCTGGACAGAAAAAACTGCAGCATTCCTCTCTCCTACAGAGGACAAAAGCAGAAACACTGCCAGCACAACAGACAGGTCCCCATCCTACTGGCAAAAAGCCTCTTGCCTGGTTTTGCAGTAATAGCAAAATCCTGAAAAGCCTCAATAATAAACTGCATACTCCTTAGTGTCTGCAGATTCACTACCCTGATTTAAGCAGCCACCAGCCTTGAGTGCAGATGAAAAACACACATTTATTCCCTTAAAGATATAAAATCTGCTGCAGCCCCAAGCTCCACAGCATGCAGAGACATAGTCATAGCCAGCACAGGGTCATTCATCCATGTAAAACCCCCGTAGGTGTATGATCTCATTGAAGGACTTGAGCATCACAACAAGACAGGCTAATTAGGATCATCTGGGGACAAAGGGGCCGGTTTGGCAAGAGGTTTCCTCAAGCATTAAAGATGTTCACCAGCAGCTGAGTGACAGAAATTGTCAGGTCCATGCAGAAAAAACACGTGAGCCATTGTCCAAGAGTGATGTATTTCATGGCAGGAGGCTATGCTTTGCTTTCAGCCTCAGTATCTGTTTGGTGAGGAGCTGAGGGCACTCCAGCAGTGATCAGCCCTGGACTGGAGTCCCTGCCACATCTCTGCTTGGCTTTCTGGGGGCTCCTTCCCCTTGGTTCTCATAACTGTGCTATAACCAGCACCTTGGAGCTGCAGCTCCCAGAGTCTCAAGGTCACATAGTGGTATTCAAAATAGCACCACTTGTACACCAGAGCCCAGAGGGCCCTTCAGTGTCTGTAGGCAGCTCATATAGCCTGTTGCAGGGAGCCAGGGCTGTGGAGTTCTGAGCAGGTATCGTGTGGCCGTAAGGAAACTGCCCTTCAGCTGCTCCCTTACAGCAGCACTTTCCTTTTGTGAGCATTCACTATTTTTATCCTTTACCAGAACAGAAGCCTCAGCCTTGAAATTTGCATGATCCAGGAATGTGGAAGATCAGACTGGAACTGGAAAACAGGAACTGGAATGGCTTGGCACAAGACTGTTTGCTGTGGGTTACTGCTGATAAAAGGCAGGTAACCTCCAGGCCACTGCAACCATGTGGCCTCTATTTCTGCTGTGGTCACCTGCAAGTCTTCCATATCTTCTCATTATGATATCTAATACACAAGATAAAATTGCCACAGAATATTCAAAGGGCTCCACAGGCATGGTCTGTATGTGTCTCTTGGGGATGGACAAGGTGAAAATTGCTCCGTACTTTGGAGTGCTTGAAGCAAATTTGCTTGAGTAAACATCAGCCAATTGGACCTTAGCAACACTCCAGCTTGACCCTTAAACTGCAGGAAGGGTATCTCCTCCTAAAGTGATGGTAAGTCAGAACATGCCACAGGGATCCTGCATTGCCACTATGTTCAGAGAAAGTCAGCCTGAGAAAAAGGCAGTCAATGAGTCTTTGCCTGTAGGAGTGGGTGGGGCAGACAGAATCCAAGTTCTCTGGGACAGATAATGTTCCTGCCTCTGTATTTATGCAGCACAGACAACTAAGGAAAGCTGGTCTAATCATCAAAGTAGTAATATGAAGTCACAACTCCATCATCAGGATCCACTTTTTATGGAGGCAGGTAATTCCCACTCCTGTTTTACAGATAAGAAAACGTAGACCAAAAACACCCCCACAATGAACACAAGGTCAGAGTCAGTTCAGAGCAGGAGAAAACAACTCAGGCAGTGTTGTTAAGAAATCCTGTCCCACATTGCCACTCCTCAGCTCCCTTCTAACACTGTCACCATACACAGAGCTGCCCTGGTGTGTTTTCACAACTCACACAAGCTCCAATACCCACAGTTGAAGGCACCTTGTCCTCAGCAACAACTGAACTTCTGCCCCTCCGGCAGCTTCACTGGCAGAATTTAATACTAAAGCGGTGAAGATGTTTTCTGCCTCACAAAATGACAAGAGGCTCAGGCTGATCTGACATGCTCTCTGTTCTCTAGCAAAAAATTATTTTTCAAGGGATTTCCGCCCATAATACTATGCCAGGTAGTCTCTCAACGTGAGAAGCAGAGAAGGTGTTTCCCTGGGAACAGTAACCATGGCAAAGTCCTTACCAGTCTCTTCCCCTCTCTACTACAGGAAGAAAAAGAACAGCAGATGCCTGAGCTCTGCCTCCATCAGGTCCACAGGCCCACAAAGCCATAAGCACCAGATCAAACATTCAGGAAGGAACTTCAATGAATTCCACTGTCTTTTACTGGACACCAGACATTTCTGCCCTGCTACACTGAACTCGGAATGCCTCAGTACAAAGGGTGCAACTGGAAACATCAGTGTTACTGAAAGGTCAGCCAAATACAACAATGCATAGGTAGGCACTGAGCCCAAAGATCAGCATGGATGGATCACCCACAGAAGCAGAAGTACAATGGACTGGCTTTGCAGTTTTCAAACCCTGACATTGTGTGTTAGAGCCCTATTAAAAAAAGCATCTGCAAACCCCAGTTTGTGAGCAGTGGCTGCAGCTGATACCCTGCTTCTGGTCCATCTCTTTTTCTACAGAATATTCTCGATTTACCAGATCAAATACAACTCTCTTTGCTGAAGAGATAATTGAATCATAATAAACACTTTATCTTCCAAGTACTATCATATTGCATGCTTTTGGCAATCTTCATCATGCACTAGGGAACATGTTATAAATTTCTGGATTTGAGGTTTACTAAGTATTTATTCAAGTTAACAGGGTAAATGAAAGAGGGCTCTTTAAAAAATTTTCCTTTCAATGACATAGAGAAAAAGTGTTCTATGATTCAGCAATCTTGATATATGAATTGACAGTCAACAGCCTAGATTTCAACTACATCACTCCTCTTCAGAGTTAACGTGCAGTTAGCACAAATTGCTAGGCACCAGTACCTTATACTAGCACCCCCCCCGAGAGTGGAATACTGCCCTGTACCTGAGCTGACTCACACAGAGCACAAGAAGCTCCATTGTGCAACTTTCTAAATACAGTCAAACCAAAATCTTTACAGAAAGGAAGATATTGACTTTCCACACATTAATTTAGAAGCACAGGGTGACAGGCTCAGCTGGGTCATGACACCCACTGCTCCAGCTCTTTACATTTATTTTTAAAAAGTATTTTCCATGCACTGACACCTACTCCTGACTTATACAGAAAAATCAGTGTCTAACACCTGAATGAAATAAATATTTATTCAGAATGAGTCTAGAATTCATTTTAACCTCCTTTAGGTCAAATCACTGCAAATATCCCAGAAATGTAGCCAAGTCAAATGCTGCAGTCACACCTGAGTTAATACCCAAATCCAGCCATTTGCCTTTAATTATCACTGACTCCTCAGAGAAAGCATTAAGAATATAATCTCTTTTTTTGCAAATTGCCTGGGGATGCAACGCAATTACCACTACAAGATGTTATTTTGTTTAAAGATGCTGCACATACCTTTCTTTGCCATGCGCTCCAGTCTAATGCATCCTCCTATAAAATCATGATAAGATTTCATTTCTCCTTCTGTTATCCGGACAGCAGTGAAAGGCAGATTCCTGGGTACCTGTTGTCCACATTTCCGACACCGAGAAGCCATTGCCCGGCTCAGGAGACTCCTGTCAGGAATCTGCTCCCTGTTTGCTGGAATCCAGCCTGATTCTTCAGCCGTCAGTCCAGCCTGGTGACTTTATCCCACTTAGTTCATTCAAGGTCACCCTCGCCAGCAGGATGTTCACCATTGCAATTGGCTAAGACTTTTACAGGCTTACTGACTGTGTTTGTTTCTCCCTCCTTGCTTTCAATATCAGTTTACTTTAATCTCTCATTCAGAATGAAAGCTGTGAACCTCAGCACAGCCCATGCCCTGAATGGCTTCCTTATCATTAATTTAAAGCTGTCTTATAAGCAACAATGAAGAGAGAAGATCCCAGAAGCACATTGCAAGATCACAGAATTACTCTTAATAAGCATGCCAGATATGTTCGCAAAATCTTTTTCTTTGAGAAAAGGTTTCTCTTCGTGATTTTTGGTCCCTTTCAGGCTTATGATTTTATGATTCTTCATCTCTGAGAATGGATTTTTTTACTTCTGCATTTCAGCTTGGACGGTGCAAGGAGACTGCTCTGCAGAGCTGCTCAACCAATTACTCACACGTCTGGCAGTGGCACTGGGAGGCTGCAACTGTACAGAAAAGCCCTCTGCTGCTGTGCACAGTCCCTGCTCATAAGATCTGATAATCGAAATGAACAGAGTAGCAAATGGAGGACAAGGGAAATATTGCTGGCAGACATGTTCTGCTAGCTGTGCAACCCCCCAACTAATTTTTTTTAAACAAAGAAGTTGGATCCATTAGTTAGACACCAAAACCAGATATTTGAAACATGCATTTAGAAATCCCACACTGAAGGGGCTGGATATTTAAGCTGACTTTTTTTCCCATTTAACAATTACTATAACACCAACCACTGGTTAGAGAGCCATATGAAGAAACTAGTTATTGGGAAACTGAGTGCAGAGAGCACTCAATTCTGATACAGTGAATTAAAAAGGACCTTTCCCTAGGATCGGCAGGGGACTGCACAGGAGATGCATAACAGGCACAAGGCCAGCACTGGTGACAGTGCAAAGAATGCAATGAGAACACAATGAATCAGGGCTCAGTTGCCAGCCAGAGCTCAAGTGCAGTGACCTGAGCACTGTATGAGTTTCCTGCAAGGATTTTACTCACAGACTGAGAACCTTTGCCTTCCTCTGCCTCAGTCACTAACACCTGTTGGCACTTTACCTAGTGCCAGAACATACAGAGTTCAGCTCGTGGCCTGCTCAGATCACAGCTGACCCCTGAACATGGAGTGGGAAAGCAGAAGGCTAATTAATCCAAATTAGTGAATGACCTAGAGAGGACAAAGATGCTCAGGAGCAAAAAGCCTCCTATGGTACCATAGCTAAAATGCTGAATAACTGGCTGGACTGCTCTGAATGCCTGTAAACTGAAATATACAGAAATCAACTCACCCACCCCTATTTCTTTCCCATTCCATGAACTTGCAACTTCTCCTCTGCCAGCTCTGCTGCCTCAGCCACACAGGGAGAGAGGTTTAAGCTTCCTAACCCCGCACACACAAACTGGCCATATAGTCAAACAGCTACCAGACTTGAGAACCGAGTCTCAGAACCTCTTCTTTTGATGAAATGATGCTATAAAGGACATTTCCACTTTTAAAGGTAAAAGTTTTTACTACCCTCACCTCCAAATTTGCTATGTGGCATGAAGTTGCTCACTCTCCTGTTCTTTGTCTTTGTCAAAATCCTGCCTGCAAAGTGAGAACATTGAAGTACTGAGCAGTTGAATAACCTGATTCATTAGCATTTGTAAAATATTTATTAGAGATTCCATAGAGAAATCTCTAGGTGACAGCAATATTTTACAGATAGGGGGAGCAGTGGTACAGAAGGCAGAAATACTTTGTAGAAAACTTTTATGATGGGATAAGAAAACTAGAAACACAACCCTGCAGTTTTATCTTTAAACATTTCCTCCCTCTTTTCTTTGATTACAGGGGCTCAGGGTGTCCTTCCTTACACGGACAAACGTGATATATCTTGGCAAATAAACTTTTCTGACAATATGTTCATGTCTGACACACAGAGGTGAACAATGAGGGAGAATCCAGCATTTGTGGAAATACATTTCTGTCTGACACCCTTCCTTGTGAACACAGTTTCCCACAGGTACCCACATGGATTTGCAACAGGAGAATCTGTGACATGCTGTATTCCAAGGGGGAGACTTGATGCTGGAAATGGATGCAAGAAGAAATCTGCTCCATGTGTGAGCTTTGGATGCACAGGTAGCCAAAGAGCACACAAAAGGGAAATGATCTAAAATAACTTCCCAGTCTTTCCCTAGGAAAGCCTGATCCATTACAATGCTAAATACAAACCTTTGCTGCCTGGGGTAGCACTGCCATCACCCAGCTCCAGACAGAAAAATAAGCTGACTGCAGCTGCTACACATTTAGCAACAAGGCACATAAAGGTCACCTCAGGGACTGAGTTCTGTGATGCAAGGGCTGGGATGGATGGACAGAAGGATCTGCTTGCTCTACTGTAAGTTTCATTGCATTCCTATTCACAAGCTGGGCTAGCTTCTCCTGACACATGTGGAAAACGGGACATAAGAGCACTGAGACCTACCTTGTTTCCTACCACACAAATTACCTCTTCTGTACTGGGCTGGCTGTATCTGCACAGGAGCTGCAGAGAGCTGCCTTGCAGAAATTTTTTTATGTAACATGTTACCAAACGCACACACAGTGTGGATGATGGAGAATTCACAAATTTCCTCCATTAGCTGAAAGGTACCTTTTTGAAAGCAAGTTACTGCTCTTTGTGTGCAGAAGGTTGTAGTGCAGGAAACAGGTACAGAAAATGGTAGGCATGCTTCCCTGGGTCTTCTCCATAATCATTCAGAATGGAAGTGCATTACCCTCCTGCTGCTTCAAACAACCATAGCAAAATGTTTGGAAAATCTAAGGAGGAGGATATTTCCTGGTAATGAATTGCCAGCATTGCCTAGCAACATAATCTGGGTTGGTCTGTCAATGAATAAGCAAGTAAATAAATGTAAGAAAGTGTAATCAGAAATTAAAAATTAAAAAAAGCCACACAAAAAAAATAAAGAAAAAAAGCCCACGCCACAACCCATGACCCAGATACCCTCAGATGCCATTATCCAAAACAGCCTGCAGAACTGCACTGGTTCCTAGTTTCAGTAGAAATACCAGTTTGCCTTGGAATTGCTTGCTGGAAAGTGTTTGCTGCCATGACTGTGTGGCCAGAGGAGGGCAACAAATTTAAAGTCAGCTCAGTTAAATCTGTTTAAGCCACATGTCTCTTCTCATGAAACAAGATGCTTGTGCCTCAAAAAGCAGTGCTGTGATGGTTGGTATCACTGTTAAGCATAAAACATAGAACAAACATGTTGGATCTCAATGATGCTGAGCCCAAGGGACATAATTTCTTGTGAAGAATCAAGATTTGAGTTTAGGAACAGCATTTATGTGTCAGAGGAAGGAAGACGAGAAATCTGCTTCTGCTGCAAGTGCAAATGAGGCAGCTAGAAAACACTGTAAAACACTTGCTGTTTGCAACTTACCCCACAGAGTCATTAAAGCAATTGAGGGGAAACAGGCATCACTTTTCCATCAGAGCCTTGTAAGAACCACTAAGAAAGTTTAGTGTAGAAGAGACTGAAAAAATTGCTGCTCTTATCCACCAACATTTTAGAAACTTCAAAACATAAAAACCCAACAGCAAAGGTATCTTATTTATTCATGAAGACCAGAAGCTCCCCCCATCAATGTATGTAGTATTCCACAAATCTAAGAAATAAGTAATCTAAATCCTATGCCACTATAAATACACACAGAAGTTAAGAAAATAATTTATATTTCTTCCCTGAAACCCCAGCTTCACATTTTCTTATTTCATGATGTTTTATCTGATGTTTGAACTAATCTTTGATAGCTATGTTGAAACAAATTTTCATTTTGCATATACCTCAATAGCCTTCCTTCTGCCTTCCCATTTTCCAGATCATGAATCCAATAAGCCATGAGGCATTTCAGTAGTTTGACACAAAGCTTTCTTTTTAGAGCACTCTTGGTGCAATGGTAACATCCATCCCAGTGTTCAGATAGAAAACAGAAACTAGTATTTTTATTAACTTTCATTTATTTTCTTCCAACTAATAAAAAGCAGACCAGGACTTCCTCTCCCTCCTTTTTTTAATAAAGGACTACATCCCAGACATTGTTTTAAACCCCAAGGAGTTAAAGAACAAGCAGAGGAAAAAACATCTCTGTTCTTGAAATTCCTTGTAGTGTACAGCACTGTTGCAATTACAACAGGCAGTTCCTGCACTAGAAGGCACTAATTCCAGTGCCATATGGCTTCAGAATCTCATTACACTGATCTGCTTAAAGTGATTTCTTAACGGACAAGCAAAACATTTTTGGTCACCTTCAGCAGAGGGAAACAACAATTCTGCCACTGTTGACGCACACAGACTCCCACACAAACTGCCAAAAGCAGGAGTGAATAGTGAAGATCAAAGGACAACCTTAGCCAAAGAACTTCTGTTGTCATCTCAAAGCTGTGAAGACATCAAAGTTTTTCAAGGACCATTACCATAATTTTAAAAAAAATAAAAATCCAAAACAAATAAACAAAAATGCAGACAAAAAAGAAACCCCCAATCCAGTGACATCACTGCTGGATTAGATAAGATGCTCAGGAGATCAGGAGATGAGCAGAGTCTTCATAGGCCAAGCAGTGGACATGAATTGTTGCTGCAGGGTTTATTTTACCTGATTCTCCTGACCTCTGCAACTAAGAGCAGATCACCAAGAGCAGAAGGCATTTCAGTCCTGCTAGGCCTCTGCTTGGCAAAATAAACAAAGAGACCCCAGAGTTACCAAAGTGTAACTGGCACAAGGGCAAAGAGTAGCTAAATCCAGGGTTTAGGCTTGGATGCCGTTATTCCAGTCTTGATCATGAAAATTCTTACAGACCTAAGTGAGACCAAGAGCCTTTCAGAGGAATCTACCCAAAACATAAATGGCTCTTGGCTTAAAATCATGGGAATAAACAGAGAGACAAGTAAATGCAAAAGAAATACATGAGAGAGATGCTGGGTAACGCAGAGGAGGTTGTGATCTATAAAACCAGGCATGTCAGAACCCCATTCTCCAACTCCTAAACCATATCACCAGTGCAGCACCAGTGCATGGGCACAGTCTTTATGTCATGGCCCTCCAGCAGCCCCATGGGAGCTGGAAAGGACAGACTCTGGACATAAAGAAGGGAACATATTTTCTCCTCTCTGCTCTGCCACAGACACACTGAGTCACCTCCAGGACATGGTAACCCTGATCCTTGCTGTCATTCAGAGCACTGCACTGGATTCACTGCTCTATTCCTCTTTCTTTTCCCCTTCACCTTTTTCTCCCTGCAAGGAACCTCTGGAGCACGCCCAGTGCAGAACAGCTGCTGGATCCATGCAGCCAAGACCACCAGGACAGCTTCTTTCCCTGAGGAGCAGCTGTGCACATTCCCTGATGGAAACAGCATTTTTTTTTTGCTTGCAATTCATAACTTGAAACACATAAAGGAGAACCAGAAAGACACAGGGATAAAAATAGCATCTGTGAGCATCATAAGGGCTGTTGATACTCCAGGCTTCTGGACACATGCCAAATGTTAGCTGAACAGGAAGAAAGAGCTTCTCACATTACAAAGTACAGTAAAGGCCTTTCCAATGTTTTCTTGCCATTTCTCAAGCACTCAACATCAGTTACCACAAGGGGTAGGAGATTGGGCCTTAGGGACTATTGATTTTTCCCTCTTCGCCTGTCTGTGCACTGAGGTTCACTCAGTCACTCTGTGCAGTCCACAAGGAAAGAGCTTTTGTAGAGCTTTCCTAGACATTGCTTTGTCTGACTGGGCTCTCAGCTGGCAGATACACATCAAACACAGCCCTTTAACATCCCCAGGGCAGGGCTTGTGTTCATCTAGGGAACTGAGGATAAAATCAGTCAAAGAGGAGTTATTCCCTCTACTCTGGTAATTGTGAAGTAGACCTTTTTTTTTCCCCCAGGCCAGGACTGCTGTCAGAAACGAGAGGTCTATCCTGAAGGACCTGCCCACACAGGCATTTCTCTGTGCTGAGCACCAGCAAATGAGAGGATGGAACACTCTCCTTTGTGTGCATCCACAAGTGCAAGCATACAGGGCAGCTGTATGCTTGCAGACACCTATATCCAGGTAACAGGAATTTGTCCTGCTTAGTGCATTATCCTGCAGAGTTGTTCCTTCCTCATGTCCAACCCACAGCCTGTACCATTCCCAGCCTAGTTTACCCACCCCAGCTTTGTCTCTAAGCCACTAGCTGTAGCAGATTAAAGGTTCTAGAAAGACACAATCTAAGGGGTGATTTCCAAGTCACACCAAAACCTGGTGTGAAGCAGGAAAATAAAGGTATGGTTAACCTGCTAGCACATGCACTGGTGCACACCATGTGTGCATTTCCTTCACCTCTCCCCACCTGCAGCACTGCATCACACACCAGGCATGGCAAGGCAAGACATTACCACAAACAACCACAACCCCACACTCTCCCTCTCCTCCTCAGCCAGCACAATTACTGGGTTTTGTCACCATACCCAATCTCGAATATATAAATAGGAATAATTTACAGGAAACCAAGAGTTTCAATCCTTTGTCAAAACCAGGCAAGAGCTGCTAAAATTATATGGAAAAGGGCCAGCTGGGATAGAAAAAGCATGAGCATGAAAGCTTCATTTCCTTTCATACCAAGACTAAAATTATTCATGGATCTATATTAACAGGCAAATATGCCCACACAGTAAAAAAAGACATCTGTAAGTCAGCTTCAGGTGCAGAAAGAGTATAGAGCTGCACCTGACTGAACTTTTCCTACATGAAGCAGCACAAGGTTTTTTCTGCAACATTACACTAAGGCACAAAGACCTTCCCTGTCAACTCCAAGGGTCCCACATGCAGCATTCACGTGCTGGGAGGTGCTGAGCACTTTCTGCACAAGGTTACACCTCCAGCCCACTGGAAATAAGGACAGTGCTTTGATTTCAACAGCACCCTGGACATAAATTGCCTAAAGCTGAGTGGTGCAATGTTCTGATGAGATAAAAAATTACCCTTTAGTCTGTCAGGAAACCCCATTACAAATGTTTTCTGCTGAGCAGCAAAGATTAACTCAATAAAATGTATCTAAATCCCACATCCGTGTATGGACCTTAGTCCCAGTAGGCATAAGTTCACTTCATGGCATGGAGCATTAAATAATGCTTTGTACTTCTCCAGTGATTCTCAGCTGAGCACTCTGGCACCACAGAGAAATTGTTAATCCCATGAAATAGACTATTTCCTTTCTAATTGCCAGTAAAAGGATACATTTTAAGAAGAATATTTTTGCTTAGATATATTTGAGTATGCATCTGAGAACTCATTCAATTTCTTTGAAGAAAGCTTGTGGGGGAAGGAATAATTTCACCTAGGGTTTTGCCCCACAAAAGCCTAAAAATGGGGAGGAGTGTGCCAAAGGTATATATTCACACATCTCCCGCTGGCCTGAGAGCCCTTTGAATTGGTTTAACAATAGCTTTACCCTCTCTTTAACCACTTCTTTGCTGCTCCTTTGTAGCATAAATGCAAATACTTCTACACAATATTTTCTTGTCTCTTGTTTAAATATAGTTACTTCATGAATAGCAATCAATTGTAAAACAAACAAAAAAATGCAGTATTTTTAACTGTATCAGAAGCATTGTAAAAATTCACCAGAGAACTTTAAAATCTCAATACAAATAATGAAGCATAAGGAAAAAATTCTTCAGCTGGGAACTAAATCCCAAGGTATTCATACATTTTGTCTAAGATCAATTGCAATTACAGTAGTAAAGCTAGAAAGGAAAGAAATATCTATTAACATACTAAGAAATATCTCTTTCTTGGTTGTAGCCTTAAGCAAGGCACATAGAGTATTTCTCAATGTTATTTTCTATTTTTCATATTTTTTTTAATATTTTATGTAGATTTTGTAGATACCTTTATCTTTCCAACACTGAATTTAAAATAGAGTTCTGCTCATTAAGATTTTGCAGCATTATCTGTTGTCAGTCTAATTACTACTACGCACACATTCAGGGTCAGCAGGTCTCATAGTGAAGGCTGCTGAACTGAAACTGCTAAGAATGAACTAATTGGGTAAAATAAAAACAAAACACTAACAAGGAGTTTTAAAACCAGGCTCAGTGACTGACCCCATATATCAGCACTGGTAGTGGACATGCCAGGTAATTTAGAGCATGTGAGCTCTATTGAGAAAATATTTTGCATTTGGCAGCAGCATGGAGTCAGTGTACACTGAGTACATCAATCAGCCTGAACTCCCGGAGCATTCTCACCTGAGACTTCCACCAACACACCCTCTACCCAACGCTTCAGCTACTGCATTTAGGAGGGTCCCCACATCCCTTTTCTTTATGCTGTGGGTGATGCTGTTTTCAGCTGGTTTCTCTGCTGTTCCTGACCTGCAGTTTAGGCTTGTTAGATTAATTTAGACCTGATATATCATTTGAATGTCTCCATCTTTGCTCGAGTATTGTAGGACAGCTCTCTGGAGGATAAGAATGAACATACTAATATCTGTCTTATTTTTCTGTAAGGTATATTCCTAGGTTTTTTATTTGCTGGCAGATATTTTAGACTTTTAATAACTTCAGTGGTGTTTAATCAAGTTATCAAAATCACAACAGATTCTCACATTTGCTGAAAGATAAGCTGTTCTAAGATTCAGCTTTCCTACATTTTCTACAGATTCAAATAAACAGACGTGTTTACTTCTAAATAGGAAAATGGATTTTATGTGAAACTTATACTATTGTTTCTAAAAAGATCAAGAATATCACACATGTAGTCAAGTGATGTCCTCCTGTAGTATAACCCAGTTTGGATGAAAAGCTGAAACAGAGAACTTGTGTATCCCACTTTCAAAGGTTCAGCCCCCATCTCGCTGTTTATCTCTGGTGACCTCGGTCCTCTCCGAATTACTGCTGCCGGTACATTGCATCGTGATGCTGTTGCCCCAGGAGCTGGGAGATGAGACGGTTCTGGGGGGCTTGGGCAGGGAGCGGAGCCCCTTGGACCGGGAGCGGGTCCCCTTTGGGGAGCGGGTCCCCCTTGGGGAGCGGGTCCCTTCTGGGGAGCGGGTACCTTTTGTGGAGCGGGTCCCTTTTGGGGAGCGGGTACCTTTTGGGGAGCGGGTCCCTTTTGTGGAGAGGGTCCCTTCTGTGGAGCGGGTCCCCCTTGGGGACCCTAACCCGCGCCCTCCAGCGGCTCCTCCGCAAACAGGCGGCGCTGGAAGCTCCTGGATCTCTCCAGCGACGGAGACCAGCTCCTGGGTACCAAACCCAGCAGTGCTATCACATCCCTTGGAAAAGGGGCTTCAAGGAGAGAGGTTCCTCTGCCCAGCTCTGTAACATCTTGCCTTTTAGCTGACCCGAGAAGGGTCTGGGGCAGTGGAAAATGCAGTGCCAAAGCGCTGCTGTGCCCTCTGCTGCCCTTTCCCCCGCGACGGAGGAGGCTGCTCTGGCACAGCTTCTTCCTGAGACCAACACACACACACATCCCTTCCCCAGGCAGCAGCCCTGCTCCGCTGTCCTGCTGGAAAGAGGATTCAGTGGGTGACTGTGTTTCAGTTCTCCTTCCTATTGCTGGACTGGGAAAACCTCACACAGTGCTGACATCTCAGCTCTGAAGGGGAGAGTGGGGCAGGCAGTGCGTGGCCTTTACAGAGCTGCTGTTGCAGATATTGGGGTAGAATGGGTACAAAATATCACTGACAAGCTCCTCTTTGCTCTGTCCAACCAGTTCTGCTATTCACAGGGCAATTGCTGCCAGCTCTCTGATGCCATTCAAGACAAAATGATGCAAAAGGCTCTGCTGTATAGCCAGAGTGTAATTCAACATGATCCAAAATGACAATTGCACATTGCTGAAACTGCATTCTCCCCTAGCTGGAATGAAAACCAGGAAGATGGATTTTTATGAGCTATCAACAAAAATTACTAAAAAGTTTACCTCAAACTGAACTGTGACTTCAAAGCCTGCTGTGCAATCTCTCCTGGTTTTGTCAGTGTGGAAGAGGAAGAGATACTAGACCCAGATAACAGTACAAATATCTAAGACAGAGGAAATGGTGAAAATAGGTTAGAATCTCTCATTTAAAAAATAGGGAGTGTCTTTTCACAGAATAAGCTGATAACCATAACAAGGATTAATCAGGCTTTTCCAGGAGTCTTCCTGCACCAAGAACTGGCATGTTATTGCTGGGAGCTCTCTGACTGGTTATGCACCTGCTTACAGCTCAGGGTCATGCTAAGGCCACAGCTATTTCAGTTTGAAATAACCTTTTCTCTGGATATTGCAAGATCAATAGTATGGCTCCTATATATGTCATCAGCTTTGGTTTTTATGCTGCAAACACCAGTATTGATCTCTTTTAAAAATAAGCCTTGGCTTCAGAGACCTCTGAACCACAGTATAATGGATAACAGCAAACTTCAGACTCACAGGGGGGAAACATTTATAGTCATGCTTTGTTAGGTGAAGAATTATTGATTGATAATGAGAAGCAAACTCTCCTAACAGTAATTCTAGCCACAGCAATTTGGTGAGAATATGAAATCCATACCAGACAAAAATGCTATCAAAGTGTTGAAGTGTAATGTATGATTAACAGGCAGTATATTCAGACTTCTCACATCCAAATCATATAATTTCCATTTGTCATTGCTACTAGAGCTGTGTGTGTTTGCTGCAGTTCTTCTCTCGATACCTCTGTCAGCATGTGCACATCCTTGGAAAGTTATAATTAAACTGGAGATACTGCAGTAATAATAACTGGAAATGCCAGTAACTGTAGGCTAATTGCCTACCTATGCATAACTAAAATTCTTATAGGTCTTGGAATTTAAAGGCAAAAGTCACTCTCCTGAAATACTGAAAGACATCCTCTCTGGTTTCAGATTTTCTTCACCTCTTCACATTGAACTTGAAGTGATTTTCCAATATAAAAAGTGAGTAAATCCTACAAAATCTCTGGAGCTCAAGGCATGTAAGAGGAGAGTCAGACCCTATCAGCAACTGTTGCCAGGCAGCTCACAATGCTGTACACCACCATTGTTTGTCTTGTATTTATGTCTCGGAACTGCAGATAACTGCTCTTTTATTTGGGGCCAGCTGTAGACAATTCATTGCCCAAGGGAACCTGGAAATCACACAGCCCCCGGTCATGCAGAGGAAGCAAGAGCTAAATGGTTTGCAGTCCCTCATATCTTGTTGCCCTGGGCAACAAACTGCACTGTGGAAGTGGCAGATCCAGCCTTCCTCATATGAATTCTGTAACTTAAGGTGTTAATATATGGATTGATACTATGACAGCCTCACTGTAGTACTATTGGGGTGCTCATGCATTAGGTGATATGGGTGGGTCCACAAACAGCATCAAGATAAGAGCTGCTGGTTTCCATCCAAGATCTTTGAGACACAGATGGAGGTAACTGGAAGCACAGATATTACAGGTTGCACTGATGGATGTGGGGAATCTGAATCCAGATCCTCTCAGCCTGGCTTTCCTTGAGCTCTGACAAACTCAGGATCCCCATATGAACCCAGAACAATGCTGACAGTAGGTGCTAACTCTGCACTGCCTCTTATACCTATTTGCAGCAGGGGCTACAGCTGGGTCAGCTACAGCTGAGTGCACTCAGACAAAAATATCTGGTCCCACAGAGTGCTGAGTACCAGCAGTTCCCCATATTCACACAGTAATAAAGAGCTCTTTGCATCTTTCTGGATCAGAGGCACTTGGCTGTAATATTGATGACAGATCATTTCTCATCACCTCTTTGCAATGTTCCAAAGGACTTTGGCTTCTGCAGAAATTTAACCATTATTCCCATGCTTGAGTAATCCAGGTCAGGAATCAGTGACTTTTAAAATCAAAATAACTTTGGACTAACATTCCAAAAAGGACCTCTGTGTCTCTGTTTAAACTTCCATAGAGTCAGCTTTGTATTCATTGTAATAGTCCTGCACTTATTGCAACTGAGTCCTCAGAGAACTTCATCTGTGTCGCATTCATGTACCTCTGGAATCAGGGAAGCTCTGCAGATACGAGAGGGCTGGGCTGGCTGCCTTGAAGGGCCAAACAAGTCTCCTGTGAGCAGGAGAGCTACTGTGAAATGGTAGTACCTTATATTGGAGCCAAATTGTGGGCACAATTCACCTTTGAGACAGGCAGAGCAATGATACTGATATGAATAGCAGTCTCCATGAAGGCACAGACACTCAGTGCTTTGGCTGTGCTTGTTTAGCTCCTGACTGCCCAAAGATTCAGGACTCAAAGGTCATAACAGCATCCATTTTGGAACAATATGTCTTCAAAAATACACCAAATACAATGAACAGCAGGTGCAAAGCTTGTTTTGAGCTGGTGTGTGGGTGTGTTCTAGAGTGACTGAGTATGTGTGTTGTTCTGGCAAACAATAATCATTTAATGACAGCATGGATTATTGATCCTGGTAGTCTGTCTTTCCTCTGGCCATTTTTTGGGGGATATTTTACTGTAATGTTAGGTCGCTGCAATGGCTAGAAAAGATGGAGACAGAACACAGCAGCTTTGTAAACTAAATCCTAGGGTCCACGGAAATTTTTGATTGTCTGTCTCAGTTAAGGACTTCATTCCGTACTACACTGCAGGAAATATTCTAATAGAAAACAGGATGAATGCATAATTATATTCAGAATAATTCATTAATGCAAAATTATTTGCAGGCCTCTGCTGAAAAGGCACCAACCTACTGCAATGCTGCAATGCAAAAGACAGGAGGTAGGTTCATATAAATGTAATGTATTTCACCCTTTAATGAATGCTGTTGCTTCAAATTTTACAAGCCTGATTTCACATGCTGGGCATGGCCCTTCTCTAGTACATGAGCTCAATCATTCCTCACAGGCAGTTATGCTTTTGGACTCACAGATGCTATCTGTGTTGTGCTTACACGACAGTGGAGCTTGAAGATACTGAGATCTCAACCCAGTTGTCCCCTACACATCTGTCCCCATGCCAAAGTGGAGTCTGCTGTCCCTTGCTCCACTAAACTCAAGAGCTTTTTACAGTGTTCCTGCTCCCTAAGCAATACTTCCTTCCACACCATGACTTACAGATCACTTAGGTATTTACAACTGATAATTTTCCATCTATGCATCTACAGCAAGAGTTGGCTGTTTCTTCACCCTGTCTTCCTTCTGTTCCTTGGTTCCAGTTCTGGCCAGCATCTGCTGCACTGGTTAGTGTGAGTCACTGATTAGCAGTGATCCATGTGCCATGTTATCTCTTTCACATCATTCTCCAACATTTTCTCAAGTAAGCAGGATCAGGCAGCATTGCAGAGAACTTAGATTACTCCCAGTCATTGACCCACTGACCACCTGGGGCAACCCAGATGTTATTGTGCTGAACTCTAAAGGGAGCTACAAGAAGCCTGGACTGCAGGCTAAAGCACAGCATTAACATGAAAGATGTATGGTTTCTCTTCTCCCAAACACTTGAACACAAGCTCAGCTTTGAAGAACAGGACTAGTGTCATGTACCAGACACTGTGGTAACAAAATTATTTTAGCAGTCATCTGGGCCCCCTTCAGAGAAGTTCATCCTAGATCAAACACTAAGTCCAGCCTTGGGACTAAAAGAGGCCTCAAAAGTGGTACAGAAGGGGGAAAAGAGGGACAGCAATGGAATTGATTAGCTCATTTTCTACTCACTGAGATAACCTGGTGCTGGAAGTACCTTCCCAAATCCTGATCCTGTTTCCCTCAGGAAAATGTCCTCTCAGGGGAACTCTTGAATTCAGGCACCATATGGAAGGCGAGAAAAAGGAATTAAATAAAAGATGAGGCAGGAGGTGGAAAAAGGCCCTTGTATTTAACAAGCTGCCAAACAATGTGATAGATGTCAGCTTAGTTTAATTTCCAGCGAGGCCATCTGAGCTCCCCTCTGACATAGAGATGGGAACAGACAGGGACTCCTCTCTGCCTTCTTTTGACCCTATTTGCTTTTTAAGCTTGGGCCTTAGCAATGCAGAATGGTCACTACTGCCTGCCCTGTTAGAAAGCAATTACTTCTGCCAGCACCAGCATCTCTCATCGTGCCTGACTCAGAGACCTCACACAGGAGGAAATCTCCTGCATTTGTTTCATCCTGGAGATTCCTCACACTTTCTCTTTCGAGGTAACCCAGGGCTTGCCCTGGAGTGTTTAAGTGCAGACTGGGAATCACCACAGTCTGACCAGCTCACTGAATGCTGCTGTCATTCTCCCCTGCTTTTGACCTAAGCTACCTCATTCTTTTTTAAAAAAAATGTTATTTGATAGCCAGCTCTCTCCCTACCCCTCGAAAATGAAAATGTGCCAAAAAAACCCCAAATCCCCCAAGACCCAACAAAAGACTACCATATAGTGTTAACAAGACCCTGCTCTGTAAGTCAGAGGTTTCTGCTTTCTGCTCCACTAAACCTGCCAGTAGAGGGCTAACACTGTCTGAAATACAGGCCTGAAACATAGAAGGCATCAGGAAAGTCACGAGAAGAGCTGACCCAAACAGCAGACAGACTTTCTTTCAGCTGAAGCATGTATCCTGGAATAACTCATTTGAGTCCCAACTATTTTCCAGGCACTAAAAAATGAACTGCAGAAGCCAGTAGAGCTTCTAGGGATGTACAGAACCTGGTGTCTGGCAAGCATAGCTGTGGAAGGGACCAGAGGCATCACCACTACTAACAGCTAAACTTGGATCCTGCCACCTGACTTAATAATTTCCTTGCATGTTAAACACTCCTCCATGCCAACAGACAAACACAAGTCATTACTGAGGTGGATTAGAAAATAAAGGACAGAGGGAGACTGCTGTGGCATTACATTTAACAGCAGCAACACAGAGGCTTTTGAAAGAGAGAGTGACTTAGAGAGTGACAGATTGGATCACACCTCAGTTCCATCCAGCCTAGTTCCCTGTCTCCAACAGTTGCTATCACAACATGCTTAAGTAGAAAGTGTGAAAACCTTGCAGCAAGCAGATGGTGGATAGCTACTCCTATTCCCTTTTCTCCCCTATGTCCTGGTCTTTTACTGGCATGAGAGTGAAAGTTCATGGTGTAACAGCCAGTTTTGGGGAAGATATCAATAAATTAGAAAATAGGACTGTAAGCAGCCTTTCAATTCTGTGAGGCTGTGCATGGCTCTGCTTAGTGCATGATGCTCTAAAAGAAATGATTAATAGTATCACACCTGGATATTGCAAGGTTTCTCTTAAATTCTGTCAAGGATGCCAGGATCACATCCCATATGAAAAAGTATTCACCTAAAGTAAAAGATGGAATGTAGAAGAGGAGGATCTCTGAGCTGTTCTCTCCTGAAACTGAAGCAGCCTTAATGCATGCTACTGTTTCTGGGAAGCTCTTTAGTCGCCTCTGTCTACCTGAACATGAGGCCAAACCATAAATATTTTGTCTTGAGACAAACTAGTGCTCTGGATCCCAACTCACAGCAATTTCTTATAGTCTTTATTTCTGATAACATCTGTGCAAACCAGGTTAGAATGTGGGCTTTAAGCAAGTCTGTGGTACTTGCAATATTCTACGTCTTGGAAAGTGCACCAGGCACATCTGCACATTTTTCATGGATTTATGTGAGAGCTTAGTTTCCACTTTTTATAGATACAGAAGTCGCAGCATTAGCAAAACACTTTTAAACAGTTCCTTACTAAACTGTTTTCAGTGAAACAGCTGCACAGAATAGGCCATATAGAATGGGGTAAAATTAATAACCACCATCTAGGAACAAAAAAGTAAACAAGTAGCTTTTTTTAAGCTGTGAAACTAAAAAAGAAATTGCTGTTATCTCTCCTTTCCCACATTCCACCCTCCCACATGGAATCTCTGAGGTCTAATAGAATGAGCTTATTTCCCTTGTCTTCACTATTTTCATTTTTCTCTTCAGATACTATTTTTATACTTGGCCTGAATTCAGTATTTTTGACCTTTGCCACTTCACCAAGTTTGGTGAAAATTGGCCAACAGTTCAAAAGCTTTACTGGGGTACAGAGATAAAGATACAGACAACATGATCAAAGCCCAATTTTTTTATAGAAGTAGGTTAATGGGGAAACTTCAACCAACCATTTCTCATAAACATGAGATCCCAAGTAAATTTAACAAACCCATTTCTGCAGTTTTCTATTGTCATATTTCATTGGGAATGCAGAGATAGATGCCCCTCCCATGCCTGTATATTTGGTGAGGAAATCTGGTGTGCTGTGGTCAATGGAAAGACCAGCTTCCCTTTATTGTGCACCAGAAATCCCTAAGTAGGACAAAGACACAGAATCCATGGTTCAAAAAGAGTTCCTGAAATGCATGAATGCTCTAAAACAAAGGCAAGAATTTTATGTTGCAAAGGAATTTGATTTGATTTAAGCCTTTGCACAGGAGTAACAAAGGGCCTATTTGATATGGTACCTCAAAAGTTAATCTCTTAAAAAATGCCTTTTTTGTGTCCTTGATGTCCATAGCTATATATCAGAAACATTGCAATTGTCTGTCCAGCTGTGACATATTAGATTATTTGTGGCTTTGTAGCATAAAGCAGATTCTGTGACTTGTGATGCTTAGCCACTGGCCTCGGACAGGTGCCAACTCGGGTTATTCCATTCTGTTGACCTAAATTCCTCTCACACAGTCAGGTAGATGCAGTATCATCCTTCACTTCCTGTCCCAAATTATAACACAGCTTTTCTTCACAAACACAAGTATTTTACACTGCTCCCCAACTCTCGTGGTTAAGCAAAAAGTGATAGGAATTCACATACCATAGTTAACAGATAGGAATTTTAAGTCCAGAGATGTCAGTCCTAAACTAAGTTTAGTCACTGACTTTCCTTTTGATTTCCATCAAGTTGCTTAAATTCCTTTTTGGGTTTTTTGTTTCTTTTCCATAAAATGAGAGACTGGGGAAATATGAGTGTGTAAAAGCAGATGAAAGATGACATGAACATATGGGGTGATTTCTTGTATGTAACATTTGTGCAATGTAGTGCTTTCTGCAAATTCCAATCAGTGCCTCTCGTACCAGGGACACTGACAGTCAGCTCATCTGGGTCCAGTTAACACTTGAAAGGGAGGAGCTCTTACAACTTCATTGAGAACTGTGGGGAGCCTCTAACTAAACCCCGACTCCCGTATGCTGTGGAATTCTTTATTGGCAAGAGAGGAGCCAAGCTGCTGGCCTTTTGAGACAGCTCACATTGGTTCTGGCAGCTCCATCCTATAACAAAATCATTTTAAGAAAAAAATCTGCAGAAAATGGGGCACTGGGTGGAGGTGCTTGTGTGCGCCACTGTGCCCAGAATGTTGCCCACACATAGCAAAGCTGGCATCAGACTTCTGGGGGCCAACTGCCAAGTGTGGGTGGGTGGTGAGAGCACAAAAGCATATTCCTGGGGGTTTTGCAGGCTGCAAGAGCTGTACGTGTTCCCACAGGCAAATAATCCTGCCGTCAGCACCAGGCATGGCACACTGCAAAGCTCTTCCCTCCCCAACACAGAAGAGCTGCCACTTGTCCACCTACCCAAAGGACAGGCTTTTTCCAAAATTGATGAGTGTTTCCCCAACACCTCCCAACAAACAAGTTCAATGAAAGTAGGGTAAATTTAAAAAAGACTCTTGACGCAGTTTTGGTAACAAGATTGGGTAGTGTTGCTGCTAAATCCCAGATAGTAAGCAGAAAGCCTGCTAACATTCACAAACTACTCCTGTCCTAGGCACCTGTGGTGGCCCCATTACCTCAGCCACACAAGGACAGTCAGGAATAATCCCAGAGAGGCTGAGGGAGAACAGGGCTATTTAAGAGTTCTAATTTGGTCCTCTGCTGTTTTACACTGTTTGAAGATGTGTTACCATGAAGGCTGGTAATAGAAAAGTACCAAGCTAAGAAAGCTACTGTGGAACAGGAAAACACCATCAAAGCTTTGATTTTGATCCAGGTGAGGCAGGTACTGTATGTATGAAGTCTATAGCAGGATAAGAAGCTTTTTTTGCTAGCACAAGAACTGTAACTCAACATGAGTCAGCTAATGAGAGATGAAAGCTTTTGCCCAGGACAGATAAGTTGAGCCCCAGGCAATTAACTTTGTGATACTCTTATTGACACATTAAAAATAAAATGGTGTGTCATTACTTCACAGAGACCAAAATGATTCCATAAAGTTTTTATTGAAAATGTAAAGTTCTTTCTTTTTAACATTCCCATAAAGTTCTTTGGCATTTTGCAAATTTTGTGAATAACTTTATTCCCTCCTGCACTTGGATGAGCTGGGAGCTGTGCTCCCATCCAAGAGGTGGCTATGTTCTAGAGAGTTTGAATCCCACCAGTCCAAGTGGCAATATGAGGGTGAGAGTTGTAAAAATAGTGAACACAATAAATGGCCAGGGATTCCCTCAGTTTCCTAAGGGTGAGAGCCCTTTCACTTGTTTGAGCTATAAAGATTCCAAATGAACATACAAGAGACCCCTGCAGCTTCCCAGGAATTTTTCTTCCAATAAGCTACTGCTGATTCAGCTAAGGCAGCCATGTTGTAACGTGTGATTCATAAACTTGGTGCATCATCATCATCATGGGTTTGCAAGAAATGTTCTTCCTTCAGCCAATAGCAAATGTTTTAATGTTTCTTCATTTTTGCACAACTGTTTTTGCCACTTACATAATTCAATAAAAAATTACCTTTGCCTACAAAAAAAGGCAGGCAGACTCCACAAGTAGGGTCTGGTTTGTAGGTTTCAAATGGCTGGGGAAATGGTAGGATTATGCTTCCTTGATGGAAGCTGATCAGTTAGGCTCTTGCCTCAGTGTGGAATGGAAAAGAACACCAAGATCTGTGACCTTCTCTCCTCTCCCAAGGACTGGCCTGCTGGTTGACCTCCAAGAAACCAATGACTCTAACATCAGCCTCATGACCCAGAAACCTCTCTTGAATGTAGCAGAGAACAGGGGAAAGGTTCATCAACATTTCTATGACTTCCTATTAGATAATAATATATTACATAGTAGGTAACAATGCTATGTTTCCTCAAACAAATCCCTTCTGATATCAAGAGAGTATCATACCTCAATACGGATGATGGGGACCTGCATTGAGTTTAACAGGAAAACCAGAATATATAAAAATATTTTTGGCTCTCCTGAAATACTCTTAATAAAAATTTTTAAAAATGCTTCATATTGAATTTCAGATCTTCATTAAAAAAATGTGAATTTGTGTGACTTCATGTCAATCTGAATTTGCACAATTGCAAAGCAATTCATGTTGGCATTACTGGGTCAAAGAGCCTGCTGCTGCTGCAAGCTCTCCTGGCAATCATACTCTCTCCCATCCCAAGCTCCTGCTGAGGTTATCCTGGAAAAGATTTTGGAGAGATGGGGCCTGGTCTTAAATATTTCATTGACTTTGAATCTGCTTTTGCACTATTTCTTTAGGCAAGATATTGCATGTGCTCTATTAAACTTCGTTCAGCTGCCATAGCTAATATCAAACCAAATAATAATGTTGGTCTAAAACCTTATTTATATATTCTCTAAAAGCCAAATTCTGGTCACATTCTGTTTCATATACAGATTGAACAAAGCCAGTGAAAAAGGCATTTCAGGAACCTGTTCAACATCTTTGCATTCACAGCACACAATCCATTGCAAACACTGACAACTATAAAATTTGCTCCTATGCAATTCAACTACAAACGTTCTCTTTATGTGATGCAATACAGCTGCAATCTGCTTTAGTTCAACTGTAGGTAAGAAAAAAGGGTCACAAAAGCTTTTTTCAGCTGATATTTTAATCACCAGCATCTCCTACTGTCTTGCTAGTTTCAGGTTCCTCAGTTCCTGGTCATGCAGTCCCCAGTGCCAGCAGGTGGGTATACAGCTCAGATGCATAAGGATGCCAGTGCAAAGCATAGGGCCTCACCTGTATTCATTGGCATTTGAATGTTAGAAACAGTAAAATAAAGCCTGACAGAGAGAAAATCTTTTGAGATCCTGCTCCTGTCGCAGCATCTTCCAGAAATTCTGAAACAGCAAAGGCCATGAAAAGATTCTCCGAGAGTGAGCTGCTATTCCAGTATCACAAGCAAATGCACAGCACATTAGCGCTGCCGTTGCTCCAGCATCCTCCCACACCCCCTTTTTTCCATCACCTCCCTGCAAAAACTGTGCTCGTGTATTTTGCACAGATCACTTCACAGGTAGGACACGAGGCTCTTACTATTCCTGCTTTTCAGAGAAAACATGTCTGGAAAACAAACCATCAATAAAAGGCTGTGTAATTGCCCAAAGGCAGGAATTCGCAGTCTGCTGATGGCTCCTCTTTCACGCACAGGTGTGATATTGTCACACAAAGGCAGCAGCAGCACCTCCTGGGGGAACAGGGCCCCCGAATCCACACAAATGTAGTAAGAAAAATAAAGATGCCTTACCCACATGGGTGATAACCGTAGTCAGTCGCTGGGTGAGCTCCTGATGTGACATCTCTTCTTCTTTTAGCCAAAAAAGCATTTCACACAGGGAACTACACAGCATCCAAAAAAAGATGCACCCAGAGTGGGAGGCTGCACA
The DNA here is from genome assembly GCF_001522545.3 of Parus major. Classification (NCBI taxonomy): domain Eukaryota; kingdom Metazoa; phylum Chordata; class Aves; order Passeriformes; family Paridae; genus Parus; species Parus major. Next base: position 17,030,540 of record NC_031778.1, on the reverse strand, counting down.
CTCACTGCCTCACTTGCACACAAAGCAAGGACCACTCCCACGGCACGGCCCTTCCAGCTCTCACATCTTCTCTTGGCTGCTCACCTCTTCCAATTTCCTGCCATCCATGCGTGGACCTTGAAAAGCTCCTTCCAGACGGGGATTTTACCCCTCTTGACGGAAGGAAGGGAGCAGGAGGGGGGGAAATATAAAAGGGGGGGAAAGCAGACGAGTTGATTGCTTATGGCTTTTTTCCTCCCTTCTCCCGCGGATGAGGCAAGGGATAAAGAGACAAACCAGCAAGCAGATACCTTCCTCCAGGGAGACTTTTGGATGGTGATGCTGCGAGTCAGGGAAAAATCCTGGAGGTAGGAATGGCATCGGGAGGAGTGGAGCTGGCAGGAGAGCTCTAACAACAGCTGCTGTGAGACGCTCCCTTCACCAGCGTGCCTGGGAGTGGAGAACAGCACGCTCACAGTCTCTGATGCTCCCCCTCGGCCCCTGGGGGCCGAGTGCCCTGCAGGTTGTCGTCGAGTGAAACCCCGCAATGTCCCCAGAGACCCTCCTCCCACCCCCTCTTAGAAGCCACTGCCTGCGGGGCGACCGCTTCCATGGAGGGGGAGGGAGGGGGGCACTGGGCGTTTTCCATGTCTTGTGGCCAGAGGCTTTGTTGCTCCACCTGCACGGACAGGATCCCCGGGATCCTGCCTGAGCCCACAGGACCCTCTCCAGCTGCACGTGTACAAGCAGGGTGAATTCATCAGCCGTGGGTGCTGGGCAAGGCTCACCAGCCATCGTGGCCACGGAGCTCAGCGTGCCACCTTCAGTGGCCAGGGCAGGGAGCAGGGAGCAGCTGTCCCTGGGTGCCTGCGACACAGCTGAGCCTTGCCCGGACGCGCGGCTGCCATGGGGAGACAGGCTGCCGAAGAACGGGAAAGCTTCTTCAACCCTGCTGGCTACAGATCCCAACTGCTATCCGAGAACAGGGAGAGTAAGGCAGGAAAGGAAGCGAGAAAGGGCAGGACAAGCCAAGCACTTGTATGTCTCCATTCCATCCCTCTTTGCACCTCATCCTAGGAAGCCTACCTGAAGCTCCACACAAGGTAACTCCGGAAACATGGAAAACTTACTGCACAGCTAAAATGGAAGAAATAAAACAGAGAAGGGTGCAGCTGCCTGCAAGATCTGCTCTATTTCCACAGAATTAATTCAGCTCTAAATCCAGATCCCTACCCATTCATAGAGTTTTGCTTAAGTCCACCTTTCCAAGCATGCCAAAGAGCCTGACACATATGCTCAAAGCTGGAGCTGTAAAATACCCCTGTGGGCTCAGCAGATGTTACAGCACAGTGAGTGTGCCTGTCCCGGTGTTGCAAAAAGGTTTACCTCTGTGAAGGGAAAATCCTATAATCAGCTGGCTGACCTACAAGCCAGTCTGAGTACCTGTGCTGTTGTCCTCCTTTTTGGCTGACTGACCAACAATCAGTCAGAGAAGTTCCTTGCATACTTCCTTCCATACACACATACGGAAGTTCCTTCCATACAAACAGCAAATCTGTTTGAAAACATGAGAAGGATGACTTCAGAGCCACCCACCTGCCAACAATTTTGGATTAAAGCAAAAGCCATTTTTCTCTGAGATCAAATTTTACTGCCTATCTGTGCAGTAAAGGTCAAATTGCAGAGACCCTGATGAATGTCAAAAGGAGTCCCCCAACCAGGGAAGAGATGGCATCATTGGCAGGGGGAAATGTATGTGGGAAGCAGGCTGACATCTAACTATAATATTTTTGGGGAATTTGAAGGGTCTGGGATGCTTTATTTTTTTCTTGAAGGGTCACAGATGCCAGGTAGGAACATGACACTAGAAAAGTCATCATGTTTCCAGACACTTAAAAGACTTTTTCTTTTTTTTTTTTTTTCTGCAGGCACAGACAGTGTATAAGCCCATTCATAAATGAAATACACTGAAAAGCAGAGTAGATGATTTGCTCTCACGACTCCTACAGCAAGGCTGCTCAAGAACATCAAGGATAACTAAGAGCCTTTGTCTAATTTCTAGCTAGATTAATTCTCAGCTATTTTAAGACCATATGCTCTTATACCAACTTTCTTATTCAGCATTAGTAACTGCAGACTTGTGGATATTTGCTATTTTAAGATCCCTTTTCTCTTATTATTTGTTCTTGTTATGTTAATCTGCTTTCCAGCTTTCCAGTACACCTTCAAATAGCTTTTGAACATGTCTGTCAATTGCAATCCAGTTCAGGAGAGACAAATTCTCACAGGTGCACTGAAACTCAGCCAGGTGCACCAAGTCTGAAAGGAAGAATACAGCAGGGACTCACTAATTAATCCTTGCTGCTCCCTGTCCAGCTTAAACTGCAGGTTCCATGGGATCCGTTCAAAGCTAAATGGGATTCAGACCAAGCTGAGGGTGCTGTCCCTCCCTTAGGATGTGAGTGATAACAGACAAAAGGGGGGAATTTTAGTGGGAAGGTTTAGGCAGCAGGACACAACCATGGGATAACAAACTCCATTAGTTTTACCAGTTACAGGATGATTTCTTTATACTGCCAAGATTCAGTGGTGCCTGCATTAGAAAAAGGCTACTGTTTATTGTCATTACAAATTCTCAAATGGAAGAGCCACAGGGGACTGAACCAAGTCAAAAATACTGCAAAAGCATAGGTGATCTACAAACCCAAGCTGAGAAAGGGAAAAAATAGGAGTCTAGACTATAGGGGTTGTTTGGAGACACAGAGAAATGAAAGCCCTGTATCTATCACTTGAGGAATGGTTGAAAGATGCTGAAGTAACTTAGTCCATCGATGGGATGGTAACAATTTCCAGTGCTGGGAATTTTTTTTGGTGAAATTGAGCCAGTACTTTTACAACAAACACTGACTTCCCCTCTGAAGGGTAAAAGCCCTCACTGATAAACATGTGGTAGAGGTACAGAGGATGATGATTTATATTCCAGGCAGGGATCTCATTGAAAGCAGAATCGGGGCAGTGCAAACACCATGGTTCCACTGCTAAGATGATGGCCAACAGGCAAAAGAATTTGATTTCTCCGTAGAGTGACAGCCTGACAAATCACCAGCTCTTTATTAGATCCTGAATCAAACATCTGAGGCCAAAGCATTGTAAGCTATGTTAATAAAATTAAAAGTAAATTGCACACTGCTAACAAAAAGTGTTTATAAGACTCTATGGCCTGTACAGTATAAGGGGAAGCTCTCACACGGGAAAAGGATCTTTTCTTTTTTTCATCTTAGATAGCTATAGCTATACATCTTCCTTCTGTCTCTAAAAAACACTTAGTCAACTGAGCCTGAAGAGCTGTTGAGAATCAAAATGAGATCCATCCCTAAAACTAGCCCATCTTCTTCACTGTCTTGATTATTTCCATTTTCCCAGTCCTACATAACCTTTACAAACACTCCCATCTTTTAATTTTTCATGAAAATCTCCTTCCAGAACATGATTACAACCTTCTGGTGTAGTGAGTTCATGCGAAGACATTTCCATAGCAGAAAAATAGGCAGGCTTATGGAATAACAGAAAAGTTTAGAATCCCTTTGCCACGTTTCTTCCTTTGATAACTTTGGTACTACTTTGGTATCATACCCTTTCCCTCTTTAAATTTTGTCTCTAGACTGGCTGATCCCTGTATCAAAGGCTGAAGCTCTGTTACTTGCTGGGAAGAACTAGAACATTTTTGGCACAATTGGGAAAGGTAATTACACTGCCAACACTTCTGAATGGCCATGGCAGTACCTCAGATCTGCAGCACATTTCCATCAGTAGAAGAAACTGTTAAGTGAGTCAGATACCTCTTTGACTCACACACAAAGAAGGCACACAGAGTGCTGCTTCCTTTCTGGAACATCAGTCACATACTAAAGGAAAATAGCACTCCATATTTTAAATTTTCTTACTTTTATGTTATTTGGAACACTTCAGCCAACAGTGCTTTTGCTTGGCTTTTAAGAGAGTCACAGTGCTAGTGCTTCTCTGCTGTTCTTGGCTTTCTGCTGGCCTCTCGGTCAGCTCCTGTGACAAATCTGGGCTTCTCCGCCAAAACTTGCAGGAGCACCTTTTCTGCACACACAGCTCCCCCAGCAACGCCTGAAGCTTTACCCTCACACTTAGACTCCCGCCTAAGCTCTGCAAAGCCTGACCTGCTTTGCCTCAGATGCTGTTTCAGCTACTTGAAAAGGAGCACAGTGCCTTGTAAAATCCATTCTGAAGAAAAAGAGGCCACTGAAGATACAACACTAGTTTTAGCAAAATTCGCCGCTCCTCTCCCTGTCCTCCTTCCCAATCATAAACCTTTTTGTCACCATTTACATCAATCATTCACTTTCTGTGCTCCAGAACAACTGTCCTGACATAGGCTGGGGCAGTGGCCCATCTGTGATCAGGACCATTAATATACCCTCAGGAAAGAGCGCATGAAACACCACTTAAAGAGGCCACTTAAAGAGATTATCCCTCTCCAGTATTTCCCTGTCAGATTGCAGTGATCTCTGGTTCAGGGACTTTCTGAGCTTAAGTCTGCATATGACTGATAATATTTAATACTCTATTTCTTCAGGAATATGCCTAGCTATTTTTTTAATCTACTTATAATTTTGATGGCCATAAAGTTTGATAGTAACAAGACTTGCAATTTAAATATGCATTGTGTGAAGAAAAACTACTTCTTTTGGTTTTAAATCTGAAGCTCCATAGTTCAGTTTCAGGCCTCTGTTTCCTGCATCTTGAGAAGGAATGGATACTTTCCTATTTGCAGTATCCACCTTAGCCATGATCTTTTATACAGTGATCATATCCCACAGTTACCTGAGCTGAGAAAAATGCTGTCCTAATTATCATATCTAAGGGAAAAAAAAAAAGAAGTCCATTGATACCTTCAACATTCTTTCCATGTGGCTTTGAACCTTGCAGCTTGGACAGTGAAAAGTGACAGTGCCAGTCTGCTCTGTATTGCTGACATAATTCTGGCAGAAGTCTTCCAGTGTTAAGAGTTAGGAGATGTTTGCTGTTAAATTTTTACAAAAATCCATATGCCTATTTTTATTGCATTAATTTATTTCAACTCTTTCCTCTTTTAAAACAAAGCCTGGATTTTAGACAAAGCTGTTGAATAGAAGTGACTCTGTAATTTTTAGGCCCAGTTTACTTCTATGTACACTATGTAGTTTATTTTAAAGAAGCCATTTGTCCACTTTCAGCCTCATAAACATCCCTGAGCTGATCTCCTAGGAAGCTTTCGTGTCAATTGACTGGAGGTCTAGATTGATGGAGGTATGGGGAGGTCTCCAGGGCAGCAGGCACAGTAACTTATAAAGACAAATGTCCTCCCCTTAATCAATTTTCCTGTCCTGCTACTGTCACTAGCCTTTGACACATTGGTTTTTTGTCATATAAGCTCTTGAACCCTCATTCTGTGGCTGTTCATCTGCAAATGGCTCACATAAGACTGGTATACTGGTTTCAGCTGGGATAGATTTGGTTCTTTCTTAGAAGCTGATACAATGTTGTGTTTTGGATTCAGTGTGAGAATAATGCTGATATGAAACAGATGCTTTGGTTGTAGTCAAGCAATGCTTACCCTAAATCAATGACTTTACAGTGTCCCATGTTCTGCTAATGAGGAGGGGCATGAAAAACTGTGAGGGAGCATGGCTGGGACAGCTGACCTGAACTGGCCAAGGGGATATTCCATGCCATACAATGTCTTGTCCAGTGTATAAACAGAGGATTTGGCCAGGAGGAGCTGATCACTGCTCAGGAATGGCCTGGGCTCCAGTCAGGTTTGTGTGAATCATTTGTCTGGGGTTTTATTTCTTACTCTCTGCTTTACATTACAATTATTATTACTATTTTTCTTGTTATCTTCAGTACTATTATATTTTACTTTGTTTCAATTATTAAACTTTCAATTATTGCTCTTATCTCAACCCACAAGTTTTACTTTTTTTTTTCTGATTCTCCTTTCCATCCCATCACAGGGACAGAAGTATGTGAGGACTGCATGGATTTAGTTACTGACTGGGGTAAACCATAGCAACTGGGAAGGGTGCCCATTTAGGTCAGCCCAAGGAGCACTGACTAGGCTGGTGTAAAACAAAATCTTTTCCACGGAAAATGCTAGATAGAAGCAAATGAGTGGGCATGGCAACTGAGTTTGATCTGTTGGACCTTAAGATGGTGAGTGAAGGCAATTCAACAGAATAGAGGAAGCATAATTTTCAATCCTTATATATAGGAGGGAGAGAAAAAAAAAACCCAGGGAGCAAGCTTGGGCTTCATTATTCCTTTCTAGAATTTTAAACCTTTCTTAAGGTAATGAAACTGAAAGTTGTGTTGTGAAGTTCAGTTAATGTAGCAGAAGGGAAATTCCACTGCTGAATTGAACCTCAGGCTCATCCAGAGCTGACAAAATGCAAGGTACATTTGAGGTGGCCCCATTAAGGAGAGTGGATTGAATAGAGACCAACAAATAGAACAAAGCTTCAAAAAGACAGCAAAGCTTTATACAGTTGCAGAAAGAAACTGATTTCAGAAATCATTTGTTACCATGACTTGGAAGTACCAAATATAATCACAGTGGGGGGGAAAAAAAAAACATTACATTTTCATCTAGAACAAAACAACTTTAGTAGCTATAGTGTGGACATTTCTTGCTAAGACTACAATCTGGATTTCATTCTTCAGTAGAATGCCAGATGAGAGGAAACTATTTAAAATTGCCCAGACAAGAATTACAGGTTTGACTCACTGACAGAGTTATGTATTTTCAGCCTGCATTTTTTCCTACATCTCCTTTTCCAAAGACTGTTCTTCTGTTGCCATAGAGACCATTTCCAGTCTCTTTTCACTTCCATAGGGTCTTTTCTGGGCGATCACTACTGCAGCTTCCCAGGCTATTCTTTCTGTGTCTCCTGCCCAGGAGTAGCCAAGGGAAAACAGTAAAGCAGAACATCTGCAGCCACAAAACACCCAGCTGCTGGTAGCAGAAATACTTCCATTTTTTTACCCACAAAGCTGGTGTGTAATTGGAAGAGTAACCTACAGCCACCCAGTACATGGAAATGTGGGCGTTCATCACGACTGCCACATCTACCAGGATGTTTTTGTGTCATTTAAAGGGATCTGTCACATCAATCACACTCCTGAGTTTACTTTTACCCTGGCTTAGCTGTGATGGATGTCACTGGAAACAATGAGAAAACCCAGAGGATTCACTTACGCTTCACTCCAGCACCAAAAACCTTCAGCCTGCACACCTGGGGGAGCTGCTCGCACGGCAGCAACTAGGCCGGAGCAGGTTTGAGCACCAATAAAAGCCCATAAAGGCGAAAATGTCTGTCCCATGACAGGCCCTGGCCAGCCTCGGGCTCTCCTGGGTTTCATTTCACTTCGTGCCTAAAGGGGAACGGAGCAGGGGAAGGGAGCAGGCCCTGCCTCAGTACTCTGCAGCAGGTCTCGCTACATAGCGAGGTCCCTCCTCCGCTTGGCCTCGTGCAGCGCTTGTTATTTTGGGGGGATCTTTTTGTTCTGTATTTCACATTCGGGGAGCGCATTTTACGGGGGATGTTGCACATTCGTGAGGAACCGCCCGCTTGGCGCCCTCAGCGCGCGCTGCCCCCCTCACCCCGCCCCTTCAGGTACCGGGGCGCGAGCACCGTGACGCAAGCACTGCCCCCTCCCCGGCGGCGCCGCACTCTGTGATTGGCTCTCGGCGGGCGGAAGTGGCCCCGCCCCCGTGCGCGGCCGGGTTGGCGGGAAGGGCCGGCGGGGCCTGAGGGAGGTCTGGGGCCCGACACAGCCCGGCACAGCCATGCAGGCCTTCCTCAAGGGCCCGGCCTCTATCAGCACCAAGCCCGTCGCTGCCAAGGAAAAGAGCGCGGCCGGGAGCAGCGGGGAGGGCAAGAGGACCAAACCCATCCCCTGGGTGGAGAAATAGTAAGGGAGGCTCTGGGGCAGTGGGGGTACTGGCCATGAGAGCGGATGTTGGCTCTAGGGGGTATAGAGAGGTAGTTGGTGCATAGCAAAAGGGGATCGCAGGTGTGGGTGTCCGCACCAGGGAGAAAAGCTTAACTTTCCTTGTTAGGGGGGAACTCCCACTGTGAGACACTGTAAGTGCCTTTTGTGGCGGCTATTGAGCAGAAAATCTTGGCCATATCAAGCAGTGCTGTTTCATCGCTGTGTTTTGGTGCATGAGTACATTTAATACTTTGTTTTTTTGAGAAGCCTTTATCACAAAGTGGTAAAATATTGCAGTTCAGCTTTTAAAAACATTTCAGATAGGTGTTTACAACAGAAAAAAACAAGCAGCTTCCTGAGGAGTTATTCAGTAGTACAGACCAGAGGCATTAGACTTCCCATTGTGATTTTGACTTAAACTACAAAGTTCAATGTGATTCTTCAGTATCTGATGTTATCAAAAGGGCAATACTTTTCTCAGTTTCAGCTTTCCTATAAAACTTTGTTAGCTAATAAATTTTATTTAATATCTTTTTATTTAGTCGTCCCAAAAATGTGGATGAAGTTGCCTTCCAGGATGAAGTTGTAGCTGTGCTGAAGAAGTCCCTGGAAGGTGCTGATGTGAGTGTAATGACAACGTCTACCAATCAGCATTTTTAGATAGACACATGTGTCAGTGGTATTGAAAATTTCTCTTTTCCAACTCAGTAGTGATTGTTTTTATGGTGGTCCTTCATGAATGGGCTAAGTGACTTCCTCATGATAAATGCTGTTGTGATACATGGGTAAAGCTTTTTCTATTTCTAGTCCTCTAAACATGGTGGAATTGTCAGTTCCATTATGCAGTTTGGAGTTTTTTTTGGAAAAGCTCAGATGGCAAACTACTTGTTAGTAGTTTCAAACCCAGAAAAGATTTTGTTGTCTCCACACTGCTACTCCACTAGTACTTATGCCATTCATGTTTAAGACAAGAGGAGAAGGTTTTTCTTTCATAGACAAGTCTGACTTGCTAGTCACTCCTAAACATTTCTAGTGATCTGTCAGTGCTTCTGATCAGTTAGCATTGAAACTGCTAAACACTAAACATTTTGGTTAATGAGAGGAATTCATAAGTGCCAGGTCTACTGCTTGGATAGTGATTCCCAAACTTTTCAGGTTAAAGTTTCCAAATAAGTCTCTTTGGCTTTAAAAAGCTAAGTATGGCAGTTGCAGGGTTGGCTTGCATGAGCCAAGAGTGTAGACGAGCAGAGCATTTGTAGTTGCATTTATTTGCTCTTGGATAAAAACTTTGTAAATATTTGCTATGTTTGATGGTTAGTTCTTCCAAAGCAGGTGATGTAGAGGTGAAGGGGCTGAAGGGAGAAATAAAGGACATAGCCAAGAGATGGCTCTGCTTTTTTCCAAATCTGAACAATTCCTTCTTTTGTACATACTGTGACTTTTTACCTCCTCACCTAGGACAATCACACTTGTGCTTCAAAAGCTGTCTGTTTTCATGGGCTGCAGCTTTGGTTTGCTCTGCAGTGATATGAGTGCATTTCTCAAAATAATACTTTAATCAAAGCTTGCAAAAGCAGATGTACCTTATTTCTTTGAGCATATGAAGCTAAAATCAAACTAGTACAACACAACTGTGAAAGATTTGCACTTCTTTCTTTGGTTCTTTTCTCCACGTTCAGTTTGCTTTGAGAATATTCTTGTAATGTGACCTTTTCAGGTAATGTTGACCCCAGAAATCTTGTGTTTCAGAAGCAATGCTGCTGGATTGCAGTATTTATAGAGTTGAGGTAATCAGGAAGGAACTGTTAACAGCAAAGGAGAAATGAGCTGCTGCCACCTATTCTGTCTGGACATATCAGTTGTGTAACATTGCTTAGGTGATGGGTTGGGAAGTTCTATTTTGAGCAACAGTTATTTAAAACCCTACAGTTTGTGGATCAGCAGTGTTTCTTGGATTCTGAGCCTTGTGCACTTGTGTTGACTTTTGGCCTTCTGAGTTGGAAAGACAAATTATAATTCCTGTTTATGGTTATAGGCTCTGTATTTTGCCATAGCTATCCAAACTCAGCAAGGCAGTTGAGAATAAAATCATGCAAAAATAAAATATTTGGGTTCTTTTAAAATTTAGACATTGTTATTAGTTTCTTGAAAGGACTCATTCTGTCAAGAAGGGAAAAGTGAATTGAAACTCTTGAGATGACTAGCATGTACTTTAGTAAGTACACATTACTGCAGAGGTTCTTACTGAGTTTGGAGATTTGGTGAGATCTAAGAAACAGCTGTGACAATGCTGCAGGTTTGAGTAATATGCTTTATTTAAACCACAGTGTTGGAAATGGAGAGTCAGTCCTGTGTTGATTTGCCATGTATTTGTGGGCCTTGATTTGGGAGCTGCTAAATGGAGCAGGACTTGTAACTGCCTATAACTAATACAGAAGTTGTGACTCCCTGTAGGCAATATACCTCCATCTGTAAGTGCACACATTGTCCTGTTATAAGGCACAGCAGAGTCCAAGGGGGTTTGAACTGGAGAAATTGATTTCTGTCTGCCAGAAGCATTGATTTGTTGTTGGTTTTTGGCAAAAAAACTGAAAACAGTCATGGTATTCTTTAGTTTTCATTTGCTTCATGATGCCTTAATAACTGAAAAGAGAGTGTAGGATTATCATTGCAATTTGCATCTTTACTTGTACTGAAACTTCTGGAAAAGCATCTGAGATTTACACTATATGAGGTAGCTTTCCCATGAGCAGAGTGATGCCTGCAGGTATCCTGCTTACTCCTGGCAAGCATGGAAAAATGGATAACCAGATCAGGTTGCAGTTTATTTAAAAATACTGCCACAGTTACATAAAGGATTACGTTGTGCTTGGTGAAAAGTGGTGTAAATATTTCAGTGAGAAGCGAGCATAAATGAGGTTGAAACAGAAACAGTGATAAAGTTGGGGTGTAATGGAATTAGGAAACATATTCTAATTAAAATCTTTTATCTGCTTGTGCTTTTTTTGAGGACAGTAGTGTGTGAATTAGCACAGAGGCATGAAATTATGAATCTCCTCACAAACATCTACCCTTGCAATGTGCCAACCTAGCACAGAGATTGGTGAATTTTCAGCTGTCATTCAGTACACTTCATCTCTGTGGAGCTGTCATAAAAGATAGAGAGGAATAATACTATTGTGATATCTAAACTTGAAAAGATGTTTACTAGTAGGGGATGCTGTTTGCTTATTAGTAACTAGGGAAACAAGCAACAATTTATTGGCAGAAAGAGCAGGCAAAACTTGAAATTCATTTATTTACTAGAAATTGATTGAAGATTGAAATTCTTCTATCTCTACTTTTAGGGTGCACGCACAGTTGAGTTTGTGCTCTATGTCTTGTCTTAATTGTTAAAATGGGATATTTATTACCCAACTGATTGTCTCTATTTCATTTTCAGATTATGGGTTGTGTATGCCTGCATTTTTCTCTGCTCTTTGGCTGGTTTTGCTGTTCCCATTCTGCCTGCATTACATGCTATATTCAGGATAGAATTCTCTAATCTAATTTTAGTTGACTCTTTAAAAATAGAATGGTTATTAAGGGCTAGAAATCAAGTCAGTCTGAGAGGTTTGTCTTTTTGCTATTGGTTAGAGGGAACGTTTGATTCTTGTTTTAAGAATGTAGAAGTGGAACATCCCCTGTTGTCAAAGACAACAGTTTTACAGTGATAGTTTATAAAGTGATTGCTTGAAATAGTAATATAGAAAACTACGACTCCTATGTCAGCTGGGAATCTTCTTGATTTCAGCCAAAATTTTGTCATGGCTTATACAAATTTTGTTTGTACCAACTTTGTTCTTTGTGCTGCTCAGGTGGATTCATGAAGATAAAGTCATATTCCCTCTTAGCTTTTGTTTTGCTGAGCTAACTAAATCAAACTCTTCAAAAAGTCACTTCTCATATGATAGGCTTTTCACTTCTTTAATCACTTTTCCCAGTTTGAATTCATCATCCTTGTCTAAGGATGACCTGAACTGTGTGCAGCTCATTACCAGTTAGTATTAATAATTTACATCTGTATTAAAAGTGCACTGTTAGGACCACCATGTTACACAGGCTTATACTCCTCTTCTGACAGACAAAACAAAACCAGCTTACGTTTCATTCCATCTAATAAAGTTCAGATGTCTAGCAGATACTTAGTTATGTTCTCAAATTGAGAGATTTTTTTTTTGCTTTGTGCTGCTAAATGTCATCTTAAAATTACTGCTGCAGTCTTTGCTGTGCTGCTTTGATCTTCCTGTGTCAGCATATTTCCTTGATGCAGTTGTATTTTTCATGCTGAGGTCATTAATTAAATTATTTTAAACATCAGTTAAGCTAATTTCTTTAAGAAATGCCAGTGGTCTCCCTTGAAAACTCCTTGATGGCTGCAGGAATTTGCCAGGGCTGTGCTGTGCAGTGAGTTGTTGGCACTGTCCCTGTGGTCACTGTTGGGCTGTGTTGCTCTGGCCTCGCTGCAGCCCGGTGTTCCTGAGCTGCCCTGTGCTCACTGCAGTGCAGCTGGTGGCAGCACAGAATCCTCAGCGTGGCTGGACAAGGCAGGCTGGGGAGCTGAGAAAGCAAAGGATGGTTTCATCTGCACTGCTGGTATTACCTGGGCTGTTTAAGGCCATTCTTGGATAAATCTGGGTGTCACTGCAATCAGAACAGTAACCTCTGTAGGCTTTAGTGATCAGACATGCCCTGGAGTAAATATATAAAAATAAATATAGATTGGAATATCAGTTTGGATAGAACATGGGATGGTGCCACCAAAGAACACTTGTTCCTGCTGTGCTATAAACAGCAACTGTTGGCCTCCTTTAGAGGCCTAGAAGTGAAAAACTTGTCATTATTTACTGAGGAATAGACAGTTTCTGTTCTGTTAGGTGCTCATATTGTCAGTAGGTTTTCCTGTTAGTTGATATTTTTTTTATTTGCTTTTCTTACAAATGATGCCTTGCTGTTTCAGCTTCCCAATCTGTTGTTCTATGGCCCACCTGGAACTGGAAAGACTTCCACTATTTTAGCAGCTGCAAGAGAACTGTTTGGGTAAGCTGGAATCAAGTTGCTTCAGTGTAATCAACTGTCACATGTCTCCTAATCATGTGATGAAGTGCCTCTGGTCATTGCCTGCTCTTAGGTAGTTCCCAGCATTTTTTCAGGAATATCTTCATATTCTAATTCAGTTCTAACATAAGATTTCTTTCTCATTTGTCCTGTAACAAGTCACTGATTTCTGTTGCTGGTATAGACTTCAGCTTGGCAGCCATGTAACCACCTAACAAAGAGTATGGAAAGAATATGGTTTGCATATGCCTTGCTGAACCTTGTAAAGGAGTTTCAGTGTTTATGGTTTACTTAGTAAGTTGTTAGCTACATATAGATCTCAAAGTGCTTCATAAAATGTCTGACTTGTAATCTCCCTGTTATGCACCATTGAATTGTGTATGGGAAGTAGTATTGGAACTCAGACTAAAATTCAGCTAATGGACATATTATATGTCCATTAACTCTCTTTTAACACTTGGGAGTTTTTGAGCAGTGAACTCAGTGATCTATGAGCAAAAAATGGATGAGGAGGTGGTTTGATGTTATGATCAAATGTAATGCTGAATTTAATACCTCCCTCATTCCATTTGAAATCTTTAATCTTTGACTCACTGGTTTTTTTTGAGAGAACCACATCTACTTTAGTAGGAGGAAGACAGCTCCACATCGCAAGTCCATTTTAATTACTAGGATTTAAAATCTGGTGTATTAATTGTTGGTTTGTTTCTTGTTTTTTTTTAAATGGAGTATAGTACTGCAGGTAAATAATGCATGTCTTATACTTTCTGGATATTTCATTCTAGTGATTCTGTTGTGGCATTTTACTTGTTATTTCACATTGCTCACAGGATATAAGTAAAAAGGCATATAATACAGTGCTCTGAGCATACAAAGCCAACTTCCTACTTTCTTTTTCCTGGTTAACTGATGTAATTTTATACTTCATTGTTTTTTGTAGCCTGGGAGGAGATTCTAAAAATAGCTAATGGAAATTCATACTTAACATTTTATGATCTCAACTTAACTGTCTTTTAACAATGTTATTTAGTAATGCTGATAAAAATAATCCCTGCCATTCAAAACAGCCAGAAGGGTGGTTGTTATATTTTATGACATATCATTACAAGGGCTAGCAGCTAATGTATTGTAATAAAAATTTTGCAGGCCTGATTTATTCCGACAAAGAGTCCTTGAGTTAAATGCTTCTGATGAGCGTGGGATACAAGTGATTCGGGAAAAAGTGAAGGCTTTTGCTCAGCTAACGGCATCTGGAAGCCGTTCAGAGTAAGTGCTGGATCAAACCCCTCCTGCTTAGGACAAAGCATGTGGTTGTTTTTGTTTCTAATATAAATGATGGGTCAGCACTGCCCAGAAGTTGGCAACACACAGTGCTTTGGCTGAGCTTTTACTTCATGGAATTTCACATTGGGGGTTTGAATACCCAGAAGGATTTTTACTGTTGCTGTTATCATTGGAGGCAGACAGAAAAAACTCCACAAGGTCAAGACTTCTGGGTTTGGGCACATGTTGCTGCCTTTGAAGATGTTGACTACCACAGAAAAATTTATTTGGGTAAATTGTGCCAGAAGTCACTTCCCTAGTCCTTCTAATCTGCAGGGATTTCTACAATATGGGTGTTGGTTTCTAAAAGGATTCTGGTGTTAGGTGATGGGATGCCCAGTGCAGGTCAAGCCATGTGTATGGACTGTGGAAAGTATCAGGAAGAAACTGCATGCCAAGACAGCCTGGCAAAAAAACGGTATTGTGTACTGAAATCAGTCTGTTGAGTATTCTTGGGAGCTTAGGGAATCAGGAAGCCTGTAAAAAGAAGAACTACATGAGGTGTTAACAAAGCAGCTTACAGTAAGAGTATGTATTTTAGAGGACTGTTGCATTATTCAAGTGTTGGTCTTTCTATGGGAACTCAGTCCCCACCTTTATTACAAATATTAGTCTTTAATCTAAAAATAATTTTTAAAAGACTGAACCTCTGAATCTGTTCTGTTTTTCAAGGATACGTGCTTAAGTAAAATATTATTTGCTATTTGCAGTGATTTTTCTGTTTATGTTTTTCGCTGTTGTTTTTTTTCCCTTGGTCTGGACATTTCATGTCTGCTGAATAACAGATTTCTAATTTTTTAGTGGTAAAATGTGTCCTCCTTTTAAAATTGTGATCCTGGATGAAGCAGACTCTATGACTTCAGCAGCCCAGGCAGCCTTAAGACGCACAATGGAGAAAGAATCTAAAACAACACGTTTCTGTCTTATTTGTAACTACATCAGCAGGTATACCTGGAATTTGTTACTTGTTTGGATTTGCTGTCTGGTCTGTAGTCTCTTTTTTATTTTTTCCCTGCTTAAAAGTTGATATCTAATTTTCACAGTTTTCAGTTAATAGAGATGTCACTATGTGCATGCAAGCCTGAAACAATACTTAGATTTCACTTTTAATTTTGACAAAGATGTGGTTTTAGGGTTATTTAAACCTTAAGGTATTTTAAACCTTTTCAGCCTATGTTAGCTTTGTCTGTGAGAACTTGACCCACAACATTAATTTACCGCTCTCCTTCCTTTATTTCAGAATAATTGAACCTTTAACATCTCGATGCTCCAAATTCCGCTTCAAGCCTTTGTCTGACAGTATCCAACAGCAGAGGCTGTTGGATGTTTCTGAGAAGGAACATGTGAAAATCAGTAATGAGGTAACTTTGTGGTTGCCATGTAATTTTACTGCTTAATCTGGTGTATAATTGCAGGGCAGCAAAAGAAGCCAAGTCAGCATACTTTTCCAGGCTGCTCGATTGTATGAAATAAAATACATCAACTCGTTTATTCTCATTCCATAGATGAGATGATTTTTAAGTCATCCTAAAACCAGAGAAATGTCCACCAGAGAAAGCTGAAGCCAAACTGTAGGGCTTTTTGTTCTCTGCTGAGTGTACTGGCATTAAACCATGCTTCTTTCTCAAACTGCCAGCACACATTTGTGTTAGTAGAGAGGTTGTTTTGTAACTTGTGTATTGTGCTTGGCTCTGACAGTCTGCTTTATGCACCACTTGGTGTTTTAAAGTAACTGCTGAAAAAGTGTATTGGATTTTAATTAACAGTGAACATTTAACTTAGTATTTCCTGACATTATTTTTCAGGCAGTATCGTACCTGGTGAAAGTGTCAGAAGGAGACTTAAGAAAAGCAATTACTTTTCTTCAAAGTGCCACTCGCTTAATGGGTGGGAAGGAGATCACAGAGAAGATAATCACTGAAATTGCTGGGGTAAGCTGTGCCTTGCAGCTTCTCCTGGAATTACTCTGAAAAGCATTTTTTCTACCTCTGTCTGCCTCTAACTGCTCACAGTTTGGTAAAAAAATAGTTTTATACTCATTAGTATTGCAGCATGGTAATGATACACTATCAGCCAGAGTTTTAAAGACTGCCTGATTCTGTACACTTATTACATTGCAGGTTCCTAGCAACTTCTTCTGTAAATCATGGAAAACTGTAAAACAGTCTTATAATTCAAATTGAAGTTGAAATAATCTGCCCATAAATGTAAACTGTGGGGGTTTTTGTGGGAGAGTAGATTATTTTTTGGTGCTTTTCTATATATGTGTAAAAGTATAGATCATTTTTCAGCTTAATGTTCACAGTGGCAGTGACAAGGATCTGTGTGGATCCTGCTTTTTAATGAAACAGCAGTGGTTTGTTCTAGAATGACATGGGCAACACTGAGAGGCACAGGAAAACCTGAGAGAAAATATGTTTAATAAAACTTGGGTGAAGGTGTTCCTTTTGCAACAAAATATCCCTGAAGAAGGGAATGTGAGATTAGGAGTTGAGAAGCTGAAAAATAAATGGTCTTTAATGATGGACACACTTCCCATGAAGGTGCTGCCGTAGTAGCTAATTGTAGGGGTTGGGAGGTTCTCACTTTGAAGAAACCAGAGACAGTTGCTAATGTGCAGGGTTTTACAGAACAATTTCAAACATTTTCACAGTGAAGTCTTTGTTCAGTTTTGTGTATCTGTAAACCAGCTGGTATCTGAATTGATATCAGCCATCTGAAACCTGGCAGAAATTGACTGTAATGATAGGAAAGAGAAGCATGACATTCCATTACTGAAAGAATGCTTGTTTAAAGCAAGGGAATCCAACTTTACCTCTTCATAAAAACTTGGAAGTTCTTGGTCATTCACAACTTCTGTGACCCTGCAGTGACCTTAGTACAAAAGCTTCATAAAGCTTTGAAACCAAACTGTCCAGGTACTCAACTGACAGGAATCACAATGAGTGAAGGGTGAAAGAGGCAGCTTGTCCCTGTACAGTGACATAATGGCATCTGTCAACTTTTTTCCTTCTGATTATTGTCTGATCTTGTTGCATTGGGCTTTTTTTTGGATGTCATTGGTGTGTCACTGGAAATAAAACCTATTTGCTGTGTTCTTTAGGTGTAGAATAGTACAGAAAGCATTGGCTGATCTAACTGTTGAAGAATGTCCTCCTCTTAGTCAGTGTCCCAAATAAGCAGTTGTATTTAGGAAGGTGACTTTGACAGTCTATTGTCATGATACAGTTTGTGTTTTAATATCACCAGCATATGACAAGTGTCACAGCCTAGTTCTCACTTTTAAAATTTATTGAGTCTGTCTCATAGACTTGCTAGAAGTGGATGGGTGTGTAGAGGAATGGAATCCTGAAATGACCTCTGCCATGAACTGTTTATTACTGTAAGCATCAACACCAATTTTAAGTTTACAGAGTTGAAATTAAGAACTGTCACTTCTTGTTACAGGTCATCCCTAAAGAAACAATTGATGAACTGCTATTGGGATGCCAGAGTGGTTCTTTTGAGAAACTGGAAACACTGGCAAAGGTAAGAGTTCCCGTAATGCTTAGGCCCTGTGAATCCTTTGTTCCAGGCTATGCCTGAAGAACATTTGGCCTCAGTCATTTTGGATGCTCATTTGGGAAGTATCTCACCAGTCAGGACTCCCAGTCTTTCCCTTCTGAGGAAGGGCTGTCAAAGTTGCAAATAAATTTCTCTGCCAATATGACCCTGGCTTTCTCCTGGGTTAAACTGATGGCATTGTAGATCTGCTTATCTGAAGAGAAAAATAAGGTTGCACCAATGCTGCTTCTGTTTTCATAAACTTCTCTCTCCCTAAATGGCTTCACTTCAATGACCATTGTTCTCAATACTTGACATTTTTGTAACTGGGCACTACTGACTTTTTTTAAAAGCTGTCTTTAGTTGCCATGGGCTTTATTTTATTTAAAAAGTTTTGGTCTTACAGATCTCTCAATGCCTGAGACTAGCAATAACCAGATGAAGAAAATAAATCCCAAGTAGGTGGCCCTTTAAAATGTGAAGGCTGTGAAACTGCCATCTGATGCTGTGGATGCCAAGCCCTCCTAATTTTAGAATAGGATTGGACAAGTTCAGTGTTCAATGTATCATAAAATTTCCAAGATGAAAATTGCCTTGCTCTTGCAGCCTGTCTGAGGTGCTCATGCTGGGTCGCTGTTGGCCAGGATGCAGGGCAGGGCTGTGCACAGGCTACTGAATTGCTCTCTATGATGTACAAGTTCCATACTAAATTGCAGTGCAGTCTCTCAGTTCAGACAGAATTTTTCAAGATTCTTTCCAGTTTCTGCTGGTGTTTCTGCTGCTGAATTACTTCAATTTTCCTTTCTCCCTGTGCAGAATCTCATCAATGAGGGGTTTGCTGTTGCTCAGCTTGTAAACCAGCTGCATGACACCATTGTGGAGAGTGAAGATTACAGTGACAAACAGAAATCTGCCATAGTTGAGAAACTTGCAGTAAGTCTAGCAGGAGTCAAAAAACCAAAACACATTCATCTCTACGCACTGATTTTTGTTTGCACAGTCTTTCCCAAGAAGTACATGGTGATTTTTTTTTTCTGAATGTTTCTTGCTAGAATGCAGACTTTTCTCCTGAGAAATTTCACAGGAAGTAATTGAAACCTAGTTGAGTGAATTATTATCTGTATCATGTTGTTCTAGGGAGTTCAGTCAAGAGGTTTGTTTGTTTCGGGGTTTTTTAATATAGCATGGGAGGGAAAACTAAGATGATTTAGCACTTAAAAGAAACCTCAGGAGCTGCAAAATGCAAGCTTTTATTCTGGTGCATAAAATACGCCTTTCCAAAAAAGAGAAGATTAACTAACTTGCCCCATTTTTGATGAAGAAGGAAAGCCAGCTGTGGTGGCGGTTTTGCTAAAATCACTGCAGGCAGGTGCTGTGGATGCCCTGCAGTGATGCTCCAAGCAAGGGTTTGCAGGGCCAGTGTCACCCCCCTTTGTGTACAGAACTTTCATGTGGCGGCCTCCTGTAGGAGATGAGATGGAGGCTGGAGAGCTCACGGTTCCCAGTCCAGTTGTGGGGGGGTGTGATGTGGCTGCTGGAGAAATCTGTGTTAAGAAAACAGCTGGCAAACTTCTTGTTCTCCACTGTACCCCAAGACACAGCTACCTTGAGCCATCACCATTTTTAGAGGGTTTTCCCTTCTCTGTTCCCTCTGCAGGAAGTGGACAAATGCCTTGCAGATGGTGCTGATGAATTCTTGCAGCTGATGAGTCTTTGTGCCCTTGTGATGCAGCAGCTCACACAGAACACCTGACTTCTCCGGCAGCTTTTGTTCCAGGGGTGGCTGGGGCTCTCAGAGCATGTGACTCTGTACTTTTGTACTGGTGATTTTGCTATAAAAGAGCTGCACTGACTGCAGTTAGAAAACCTGAGGCTGGAATACTTTGTTCCTTTTTTTACACTGGGTAAAGAGCAGAGGAGTCCCTTAACGCTCCTGCTGTGCAGTTGATTTTTGTGCATTTACAAATGAAAACAATGTATCAAAGTGGGCATATCCATACTGAAGTCTACATTTGCTCCAAGCAGAGACAGAAGGGTTATTCCTTGTAGTGTATATTGGCTTGGAATAGACTGACTTGACAGCATGATCCTAAATATCCCTATAGAACAGAACTTCAGACTGAATCCAGTGCCTGCAGGAGGTACAGCCTCCAGCATCTTGTATCTCATCCTTTAGGGTTAAACATGGCAAAAATCACTTTTCTAGTAAACATACTGCAACTTTTAGTCCATTCAAGCTCTCTAAGGAAAAGCAAAGGCTAAGTGACATTCTGAAGACAGCACTTGAGACTTCCTGTCATCTCACTCCATTCTTTCTCACAATTATTTTTAAAGCTGTGACCTAGATGAGCATCTTTGGGACATACCCTTTCAGAGATGCTGTTCTGACCACCAGTCCCTCCTTCCTGAATAGTTTGGGGGAAAAACTACCCATGGACAGGTATTAAGCATGAATGATGCAGTGCAGAGCTTTTTCATCAAGCAAGCACCAATCATTAAGTGATCCATTTTCTACTCTGATGAAAGGGTGTTTCAGTGTAAAGGACACAGGTGCAGCACCCCACAGCTTTGTCACTCAGGTCCACACTGGCACTTGAAGCTCACCCTGTTCCAGAGTCCAGAACCACCCCTGCAATTAGTGACTAAGTACAGGAGCTGTGGGCACAAGCACAAGGCTGCAGCAGTTGCCACCTTCAGCTCCACCCTGAGGTATCAGGTTGCTGTCACCCTCCCCCCTCAACCCAGTAAGAACTATTTACAATTTAAGTGAATATAGAAGTATTTTATTGAACATTCAAACTTCATTAAGACATGTGCAATATGGCAAATTTTACTGGGTTTAACCCTAACTAAGACAATAGTATGATTGCTTGCTTGCTGGGGCTTAGCAACAGGGTCCAGATCACACTTACCACTAATTAAATACTTTATTGAATAAATACATATGAAACAAAAATGCATTTTAATGCTCTTATAAAAGTTTAGAGATTTTGAAAGGCCTTTCCAATTTAATCTGAGGTGTAAGTACATACAATAAAGGAAGGTAGGCTAGTTTAACATAATTGGCTGACTTTATACAGCACTTATATCTTTTAGTCCATAAGTAAATTATTAAACGATAAAGAACATCTAATACAACCACTTCTATGGAACTAGGAAATAAATTTCTAATAAAGAAAAAATTTACAGACCCCATGACTTTCCACCCAACCCCAACAGTCTAACCCTAAAGTGGACAAAGCCAATGGCTTTCCCCACAAGAGCTCACGACAGAAAGTCGCTTCTCTTATCAAAAATCTGTATTTCTGATCCGTAATGAGCATTGAGACAAGATTCAATATATCCCCAAAGAAAGAAGCACAATGCGCGTTGTGAATCGCCTATTCAGCAACAGCGAGCACTGGATTCACAACCACCTCATCCCGGGGATTAAATGAGATCAGCCACATTCATCGGCATCTCCTCCACTGTAGTATTGTAGAAAGTCTCAATGTCTCGCAGGATCCTCTTGTCCTCTTCAGTGACAAAATTGATAGCCACACCTTTTCTGCCAAAACGGCCACCCCGGCCAATTCTGCACAAGAAAGAGACACATTTACACCCAAGTTAACCTTAACCATCTGCTTTACATGTCTGCAAGATCCGTTCTTGACTGCTGCTCTGATCTGCCACTGGCCAGTCTATGCTGCCTTAAGAGAGCCAGCTACCACCCAAGTCACATCTGGTCAGGAAAAACCAGCAGCTGGTGCCAGCAGCACAGCAGGTCCATTCCATGGCAGGCAGCAGGGCACACACAGTTACTCTTTGGCTGCAAAGTAAGATTTTCATTTAATACTTGGTGCTGTGTTCTGAAGTCCTGGGTCAGTTTCTCTCTCTGTTCAACTATGCACCCACCCCTCATGCATCCACTCCCAAGGCACAGAGCACAGGCTGTTGTTTTAACAATCAGACCATTACTAAGTTAATCCAATTTTATCCAATAACATGGAACAGCACACTCAATTTCAGAATTTTAATTCAATGAAACTTTTTCCAGTGGGAAAACTTAGGGTTTTTGTTGGTTTTCCTTAGAGAGTAAAATCCAAGTTCAATATTTTTAAGCCCACATCAGTGCATGCGGTTTAGTTACACCCACTGTGAGCTTCACCTTCCTACAGACTGCACAATAGAGCACCTTGCCAGCAAGAGCTAAATACACAGAAAGGGCTCACAAAACTTAGGGGATAATCATGACAAAATAAATAAATAAATACCAACTCGCTCTTTATTCAAACTGTGCCGCTTACGAATCCACGTCCTAAATTACGTCAACGTCGTTTCTGAGCACCATCTTGTGTCATCAACTGCTGCTATCGACTCCTGTATTTTTTTACATCAAGTAACAAAGCACAGTTTACTTAATTTAGGGACAGTCACTAGAAGCAGTTAACTAAACCTAGGGAAACAAACTCAAATTGCTACCAGAAGACACACACCACAGAGAAGAATCCCACTAAGAAGCCACCAAGAGCAAACATGGCACACACAACATGGACACAGCTGAACCTCCACAAGCAAAGGCAGCCCTACAAGCCAGAATTAAGGTCTATCTTGTCACTGAGCAGCAACAACTCCAGATCAGCCAGAACCCAGATCAAGCTGACCTTACTGTCAAGGTGCTGCACCAGCAGTAACAGTGTCACATTAGTACATCACAGCCTACGTGACAAAAGGCAGCTCAGTTGCTGGCATTCTCCCCACAATTCCAAGGTTCATCAGTCATCAACTGAACCTGTTACATATCTAAGTTTTCCCACTGCTTTAAGTATTCAAAAGTTCTGCTCCTCCCTTGTTTCAGAACCACTGCTGTGCAAGGCAGGGCTTTTTTAAAGCCAATCCACAAGTGGTTTTATTCCCTGCTAGCGCTGAGAAGTTTATGCATGGATGCTAACACCTCTGGTTTGGTGAGAACCACAGGATCAGGTGAGAGGACATGTGTGCCAATGCCCACATCCAGTGCAGCACAGGGACTGACTGGGGGCAGAGCCAACTGACCTGTGAATGTAATTCTCACGATTGGTCGGCAGGTCGTAATTGATAACCAGGGACACTTGCTGCACATCGATGCCACGAGCCTGCAAAGCAATGCCAAATCTTTAATGAAAGTCAGGGGCAATTTTTAAATTTATCCATCTTGGGCTTTTGTCAACCACATCATTAGTTATGAACTACAACTGTGTAGTCCACAGTGGAGCATGGTATTTGCTGTTCCAAAAAGCTCCCAACAGTTCAGGCTACAAAAGCCATCACTGAATTATGAAGCTTTTGGGACAAGGCTGTAACAGGAACATGTTTAACGGAAGACAATGCTTACCAGCAAGTCAGTGGTGATCAGGACACGGCTGGACCCTGATCTAAACTCTCTCATGATAACATCCCGTTCCTTCTGGTCCATGTCACCATGCTGGAGAGTTAAAACAGAAGTACAGTACAGAATTAGTACAGTTCCAATGCACCAAACCAGAATATTCTTTAAAGAACAAAGGCATGTATGAAACCAAGCGTCCCTACCTGCTGTGGGAACAAAGCAGGTAGGGATAGGAAGGAAACCTTTTACTTTAAGCAGGGGGAACGATAATACAGCACTGCACAGCTGTATTATAACTTTCCTGCTTCTCACTGACATCCCCCTCATCACTTCTTTTCCAGTAAATACACAGCACTTCAGTGACTGAAGTAACAATTCTTACCAGAGCTGAGACTGTGAAGTCCCTGGCATGCATTTTCTCTGTAAGCCAGTCTACTTTTCTCCTTGTATTCAGGAAAATAACAGCCTGTGTAATGGTCAGTGTCTCATACAGATCACAGAGAGTATCCAGCTTCCATTCCTGAGCAAAACAAAGATAATCAGGAAACACATAATGACACAGACAGCTCAGTATGTAACATGGATTTTCAACAAGGAAAATAACTCAATTAGAACTGATTGAGCATGCTCTGGCACACAATTATACTCAGTGGAAACTAAGTGAAGTTTTTGCATCAATTGTTGCACCAAATCTTTAGACACAGGACACTGGACATTAAGAAAGAGGTCCACCCTAGTCCTTTTTGATCTGGTGCATAGTTGTTCTTCTTCCTGCATTTACTCTACTAGCATTATTGCAGAAACTAAAGCTCAGCCTTAGTTTCCACAATTTTAGCACAGTGCTTTAACAAGAAGGTAAGAGAACTCTTAACTCCTCCTGCCAGAGCAAGTATAACCAATACCAACCTCTCTCTCAACATTAATGTAGAACTGCTTGATACCCTCCAGAGTCAGTTCTTCCTTCTTCACCAAAATACGGATGGGATCTCTCATGAACTTTTTGGTCACTTCCAACACATCCATTGGCATTGTAGCTGACAGCAACACAACCTAAAACATGTTACTCTGTTAGTACATACTCCATACAACAATTTTCAAATGTACAATTCAGTTCTCAGCCACATTATAACCAGATCTGCATGCATCAACTTTACCACGCAAAAGCTTTTTTACCTGGATGTTTGTGCTTAATTTTTGAAAGATCTCATAAATTTGATCTTTAAATCCACGGCTCAACATTTCATCAGCTTCATCCAGAACAAACATTTTGATCCATTTTGGTGCTATTGGAAAAAGAGAAGCATCTCCTGAAGTTTCAGATACACACAATCCTTTACAGAAATCACACTTCTGTACTAAGCTTTCCAGCAGAACAAATATACTAAAGCTCTTAGTGGGAACGAGGCTTTCATTGGAAAATTATTAGCAAGGGCACAGTGAGATTCATACTTACAAAGATAGCGCCTGTTTAGCATATCAAACACACGCCCAGGAGTTCCCACCACGATGTGTGGAGCCTCAGCCTGGAGTTTCTGCATTTCATTGCGCACATTTGTACCACCAATACAAGCGTGGCATGTTGCTCCCATGTAGTCTCCAAGGGCCAGGATTACCTTCTGAATCTAAAATAAAACCTTCCATTAATAGTTCATAGGACAATAAAGCTTAAGCCCCATTATCACAGGCTTTTATACACTTTGGAAGCTGAGACACCAAACAAGGTCTGTGGAGCTCTTGGAACTGAGAGCTGCTATAAAGACTTTGCCCAACTTCACATAACACAAGTTGTTAAATAGAAAGCAGAGGGACAGTTAAGTTACACTTTTGGTCTTACTAGTTGAGCTTGCTGACTGAGTGACTGCCATGAGTCAATTACTAAGCTGAGAGCAGGGCCACCAAAAGTGAGCTCAAGCTCTCAGTTGCTCAGGCCTGCATGGTAAGCACTTGGACACTTTTTGAGCTGTGTCCAAGGGCAGCACTATAGGCCAGGTTTCAAAACAAGTCTCACCTCAACAGCTTTAAGAGTATAAGAAAGGCCTATACACCAATATTTTTTTCTGTTTTCTGTTATGTTTAACTTTACCTTGAAGAATTGTCACATAACACTGGCATTTCTATCTATTCAACTAATAGTCTAGTTGAAAATGACAGTACAAGTTTTCTACTTTAGAGTTGGTTCAACACTGCACTTAAAGACTCCAGATTACTGATGCACTTATCCTAAAAATTCAAGTATTCTTCACATTATTACCACACACCCACTTAACGTAACAGAGTACCAAGCCTTGGAGATGGAAGAGACATGCAATTATGTTGTCAAGAGAACATACAAAGATACAAAACCATTTAAGTAACCAAATGCGCACAGCAGTTTTCATGTTGCACAACTGCATTTAGGTTTAAATAGCTTCCAAATAAGTAAATTGTTTGTTTCCACTCAGAACACTGTGCTTTAGTAATTGTGCTTTTCTGCTTAAGATGCTCCCTCCACTTTACACACAGCACATCAGCTGCCTCCTGCACTCCTGCCCCAGCACACCCTCCATGTGCATCAGCTCAGCTATTCAAGGAGGCAGAGAACTTGTGGGACAGAAGCCAGTTTGTAACCCCCATTACTCGACACAAAAAGGGTTCTGAATGGATATTAATTACAGCCCCTTAAGAAGCCTGGTAATGTGTCACAGTTGTGAAACCTGAAACCTATGTAACACACAAAGTTGTTTTTTTTTTTAAACTACACTATCAATACCTGTTGAGCCAGTTCTCTGGTAGGGGCCAATACTAGTGCCTGGGACTCCTTGAGATCAATCTCCAACTGCTGCAGGATGGAAATAGCAAATGTGGCTGTCTTGCCAGTACCTGACTGAGCTTGAGCAATCACATCATATCCTAAAAAAAGTAGGATACACATTTACTGCTCCCACACGGGTCAATCATGTTAGTTTTATTTAATTCCCCTTGAAGTAAGTGATCAGTACTACAGAGTTCTCTCCATTTCAGGTCAGTCCCGAAAGATGGTGTACCATCATATCACTTGTTCAATCAAGACTGAAATTCGTTATTACTGGACACTAATGAAATATACGCATTTTACAATGCTTAGTTATCTGATGTTGATAATAATGAATCTACTGCATACCTTTGATGCATGGAATAATAGCTCTTTGCTGAATAGCTGAAGGCTTCTCAAAACCATAAGCATAAATGCCCCTTAGAAGGGATTCTTTTAAATTCATATCATCGAAATTGTCAACAATCTCATTCCAATTGCTCTGTAATAAAAGAAAAATAAAAAATAGTAAATTTAATACTCCTGTCCACCACTGATTAAATTCTCAGGTCAGTTCATAAGTGCTCACCTCGATGACACCATCGGGCTCCATTCCCTCTGGGCCGCCATGGTCTCTGCCATGAAAGAGAACACGCTGTTAGCACAAGAGCCATCACCACGCAGAAACGAGCTAAGAAAGCGGCGGAACCCGTGACAGATCATTCCAGCAGGTGCTCTCTCAGCTTTTGCCAATGGACAAACTCCTACCCCTCTTCCTCAGTGGCCCAGGCGCCAAGAAAGGTCGTTCCCAGCTCCCGGGGCCGGGCCCGACGCCGCGGGCATGGGCGCACCGA
>NC_031778.1:16986171-17003341 GCF_001522545.3 Parus major | reverse complement strand
AAAAAAAAATAAGAAAACCAGAGAAGCATTTAAACATTTTAAACTACAATTAGCGTATACGAATAAATTTTGATTAAGTCCTTTTCAGGGCTGACTAGATTGCAAAAAAAAATCCAGTAACGAATACTGAGCCCCGAGAACTAGAGCTAAACCGTTGCTGAACCGCGAGCAAGGGGAGCGCAGGGACCGAAACGTCTAGAACGGGAGGGGCCAGAGCGCAGGGCTGATTGACCACAGCGCCCTGCCTTCCCCAGGGCGCTCCAGCTCCCACCCCTCCACCTCTTTTGACATTTTCTCTCCCCTCGGCTGCCCCCGCGTAACCCACGAAGCCTCCGAATGAGGAAAGAGCCCAGGCCCCCGCCATACCTGCTATAATCCGCGGAGCCCCCTGACATGTTCCGATCACCAGCTCTGTCCTCAACTGAAAAGGCAAGCCCTCCGCGGCGCCCGCCTTATATACCCGCCCTGCTGCCGGACTCGTTGCGCTCTGCTCTGCGCATGGATATATACCTTATGCCACACGCAAAAAAGCCCGAATCCTTCTGGATTAAATCTTCTGTCCCAAGAGATTCCCGTCACGCGACTTTTTGAGTTAATCCGAAGGTTGTGTATGAACCTCTGGGGTCTATGAGGTTACGTGGAGCATAGAACTACTTTTTTTTGTCAGATCGCGGAAGGATATTGCGCCATTGAGTGCGTCACAGCGCCCCACTCCTTCCTCCCTCTGCCTCCCCTTCCCCCCCGCGCGCACGGGGTTTCCCGTCCGGTCCCTGCTGCAGCGTGGGGCGGGAGGGCGCAATGGCGGCGCCGGCTTGGCCGGGCTGCGGGGATAGCGAGCGGCCCTGCGGCTGGGGCGGCATAGCGGCCTTTTCGTGGCCGGGTTTTCCCCACTGTGTTGGTTGTTTTTGAAGCCCCGGAGTCGGGGGGTGACAGAAGAGAGAAAGAGGCTTCCTCGGGTGGGGGCCAGCGGCCGCGCATCCGCCCCATCCGCACACAGTAATGGCTCCAGCCTCCTCCTCCTCCTCCTCCTCCTCCTCCTCCTCCTCCTCCCTGACAAGCGAAACACACCCCGAGCTGTCCCCCTGCGCTCCCAGAGTCGGGGCAGCGTTGGTAACTCCCGGAGAGGCCCTGAGGCGAAGGGGGCAGATGGAGGCGCCTCTGAGGGGGCCCTGGCCCCGGGCTCGCACCCAGTGCCCGCCGGTGGGCCCGGGGCTGAATCCCACAAACTTGTCCCGAGGCGCTAAGGGTGGATCATTCCTGAAGGGGATGCAGGAGTATTTGTAGGAGACAGGTTAGGTGGTCCTCGGGGTGCAGCCGAAAGCACGGTGGTCTGATGTAGGTCTCAGTACAGCGGTGTCCACGAAAAACGTGTCAAGAATGATTTAAAGGTTAGTGCAGTCCCAAATAAAGCACTAAGAGAACTGTTACTGTGCAAAGCGATTGCATGATTATGCCCAATGTTTTCCTACTATGGTAGAAAAAATATCGATCATTTTAATGCTCTTTCAGGTTTCACAATAATCTATTCATCAGTATTTTTTATGGAAACAAATAATATCAATTATAAGCAATAATTTTGTGCCAATTTTGTATATATATGTATCACTGCAATCTGTTTCCATAGTGATTATATATGTTGAAATGGAGGCAGTGCTTGAAAAACTCAACCCTTGTCTAGAATACTGTAAATTGTCTAGAACCATCTAGAATATCCATAAAGGGAACCTCTCAAAGACTGTATATACCTTAAATCTTCCTATGATAGCATTTTCTGGGGCAATATCTGTAGAAATAGTAAAATCTACCTCTATCCCAGCAAAAATATATAAACGCAGCTCCACTGTCAGGCCCTCCTAATGCTCTCAAGTTCTTTCTGTCCACCCCTGCTGGGTAGAAAATATTGAGGATATTTCTTCTATTTGCAGTTCAGATAGACATGCAACAATAGCCAGACGCCTTTTAAAAGAATGGTGCCAGTTTGTGTGGACTGCTAACCTCTGGCTGAAAAACAGGATGGACTAAAGAAAGAATGTGAACACAGTTTTGGGCTAGCACAGTTAGATTTCCCACTGCATTAAAAGTGGGAAAGTAAGTGGGGAAAAGTAAATGGAGAAATAACACTACTGAATATTTATTAAGAAAGCTGTTGAATTTGATTTGATGAATATTATTATTCAAGTACTGCATTTAAGTCAGTAGATTTGCAAATCTGAGAGGAAAGTATTTCCAGACATATGGGAATTTCATGAAGGTAAGCCATCATTCTTCACAGACCCAAAGTGTCATCTCAGAAACAAGTATTTAACTTTTCTGATAAAGAAATCAGTGTCATTTCAGATTACCTGTGTATTCAGATCAGATTTGACAACAGTTTTCCAGTAACAAGGCTTTTCTGGCTTTCTTTAAGGAGAAATTGTTCTCATTGCTCTAGCTTGCTGCAAATCTTGTTTTACTCTGCTTGGCCAAACTTCATTTTGTTAAAAAAAAAATAAAAGAAACTGTAGAAAAAAAATTAAAATTATTATCTTCAATCAAGTGGGACAATTTTTAAAATTGATGTGGCCAGTGCAAGCCACATTCTGCCTGGAATAATTTTGTTCTGAACAGGAAGCATCAAGCTGAGAGGAACCAAAAGGTCAGATTTTGTCACTGACAAAAATTATGTACCAACACTGGGATTTCATGTGGTCCTTTGGCTTTAAATCTGATTAAGTTTTTTAGAGTAGCCTCAACAGAAAACTTGCTCCCCAAGGACTAAGTTCATGTTATCATCAGGCAGAAAAGATACCAAGAAGACACTATATTATATGTATGTGCTGCCAAAGATATAGGCTCCACAGCCACATATGTATGTACACCTTATATACTTCTGTAGATGTTTCCCAAAAAGACAATCCCAATTAATCATGAGCTCTTTAGTGAGAGTGAACATAATAACACATTTATTAACAGGGGTAACAGATGGACTAGCTGGTTTAGCAGCTGGGTTTCCAGTGATTATTCATGCAGATTGAAGTAAGGAATGACGTATCTAAAGAAAGCAGTAGGAGCTGACACCTTCTGAAATTGAGCTCCTGTTGAGCAATCCCTGCTCACCAATCTTCTGGCAAAGGCGATGGTACAGTTTGCATTAGGAAATCTCAGAAATCTTTTAATAATCTCATGGCATGATTTGAATTTGCCATGAAGCTGCTAGGTACTTCACAGGAAACCTGCAAAATCCCAGAGTTCTTTTCCTGCATTTGCCAGTCTGCTGCCACAGTTCAATTTGTGTATTATTTGATTGCCGTGACTGGCAGGGCAAGGAAGTTGATGGTAAACAGACAGAGTTTGCTCACAGTGGGTCATGTTAAGAATCAAGATGATTTGTTAGGGTGTTGTTAGCAATAAGTAATGTTTTTAGTTCATCAGTCCCAAAGGATCCTGCCTAAACAAAAGCGTGCTTCCTCAGATGTTGGAGCGGATAGGAAAGATTCTGGAAAATGTCCAGGGGACAAAGAAAGTCCAAATTCCTGAAGTCCCATGCTTGTTGTTTAAATGCAGTCAGGGTGTAGTTAATGCTAAGAAGCATTTTTGTGCACTCCATTGAAATTACAGTCTAAAAAAGCTGAACAATAAGAATTTATAAGATACAGTGTTTTTAATGATTGAGAATGTTGGCTTTGTATTCTGTAGTACCTCATTGTAATCTGAAATGCACATTATGATGACTTTAGTACATTGGGTTGTTAGGCTTGCTTTGTCATCTTTTTTCAAAGCTATTTTCCAACTTTGTTATGTTTTGACAGATATTTCTAATCTTTGAAATTGTAGTCAGAGTTGTGTTGTGAAATCTCGATGTCCCTGTTGAATGAATTTAAAGTTCATCCAGAATCTCCTCTCCCTGTGAAAGTTCTGTCTCACTGAATAGTTGTGCACTAGGCCAATAAGGAACGTATTCAAAGATGCTTAAATTATTTAGGTGTCAAGCACTATGGAAAGCCAGTGGGATTTAAACTGCTTTGGTTGATTTAATTGTCCCACATGCTCAGTCTGTTCAAGATATTCAGGCTCGTGTAGAGGATGTGGGGTGGATGGGGCCTTTTGCTGGCCTGCTGACTCACTTGTCTGAAATGTATGTGGGGTGGTTTGTGGCTTGTGCTTCCTAATTGCTTGGAGAACACGTCTCCAAAGAGTGTTACTGCTTCAGTTGTGCAGAATTTTGTTACTTAGCTTAAGTTCTCTCATTGCCAGTTGGATCTTTTTTTCTTGATTATATTAATTTGTTAAACTATTTAAGACTAATTTATGTAAGGTTTTTTAAATTTTTTTTTTAAGAAATAGCAAAGTTGTGTGAATTTAATCTTTCAGGTTATTCATCTATTGATTCATCTGTTCTTACAGTTTGGAGTTTAAATTCAGACTTACAGGGACCCTTCCACCTTCAGAGGTTTTCAGTTATTTGTTACTTAATTCTTACTCTGGAATAATGAAGTTCTGGCTGAATTTTTAAGAAAGATGGTGTTTCTTCTATACGGTGGGACAGTTCTTGTAAACTGCTGCTGAAAAGAAAGCAGCAGAAGTGCTCTGGGACCTCAGAGGAACCTTGGTTTCTCACCCCTCTCCCAGGGGGTCAAAAATTTTAAGAACTAAGGGAAGTTAATTACTGCTTATTTTTATAGCTGGTATAGTTCCATTCAGAACTTTAAATTTGTGAAAAATTTCTCTTTTACTTTGCTTAGCATTTGGTTGGTCTTCTAATAAAAAACTAGGGTTAATTCTAGAAAGTAAGCATTCAATTTCTTAGTGGAAGTATGTAAATTACTGTTAATTCTTTAAATTAGTGTAATATGAGAAAACTGTCATGTGGAATTACTTATGGTGGTCTCGTAATTTTAGTAATGATTCTGGTAATAAGAAGAATGTTGTCACAATAAAATCTTAACCCAAATACTTGAAACAAAAATATGCTTTTCTTTCTATGATTTTTGTAGTTGTCCAGTCCTCTGCATGCTATAAAACTCAATAATTACATTTTTTTGTCTTGCGTGTTCCTCTTGATTGAGCGCTTAGATTCTTTGTTTCCAAGTTTTCAAGGTTTGTAGTCAAGCCCAGGACATGAAATCAACTTAGGTCTGTTCCTCTATTGTGTTAAGCACTCCTAGTGTGACCACAGACTGGAATTTTA
Organism: Parus major; assembly: GCF_001522545.3. Classification (NCBI taxonomy): domain Eukaryota; kingdom Metazoa; phylum Chordata; class Aves; order Passeriformes; family Paridae; genus Parus; species Parus major. Next base: position 16,998,174 of record NC_031778.1, on the reverse strand, counting down.
GCACTAAAATTGAGCAGATGATATCTATTAGACTTGCCATTGACTTTTCTTGGAATGAGAGCTCTTTTTGCACTTCAGTTTTCGTCTTGGTAATATGGGGGTCATATTATTTATGTGTGGGCAAATACAAACCTTGAAGAATGTGGAGATTAGTAATAGAAGGAGGCCTAGAAATCTTTGATACAAGTAGCAGGATGTTTTCAGGGTAGAGTTTGTTTCTTGTATTACAAAAGTAAATAAAACTTTATTTTTATAGAGAGATGACCCAGGTGGCAGATGATAATATCCTGACACTGTTGTGGTTACATTTATTTTTTAACTCATGAAATACTGCACGTCATATATTTCTGTGAGACAATCTGCAAAGAACATTTTTTCCAGTTCTGAGAGAAAGGTATATATAAGCCTGTGCATTATTTTGAAGAAAACCATTTTCATTCTGCTATTGATTAACCATCTCTGTACATTATTTATTCCCATGATTATGCAAACTTGCAATCTACTGACATTGCTTGAGTTTTTTTAATTGCTGATTTCAGTTGGCTAAGTTTTGGAACAGCCACTACAGACAGACCTATATCTGTATTTAATTTGGGTACCTTTCCTTGCTGGTAAAAACACTGAATGTTATGTGCTTCGTAGGAGGAAGTAATGCATGGGAACCCAACCCAAGATGAAAACATCAAAAAGTCCAAGCAGGCCTTTGACTTTTACAGGGGTAAATTTACAGGACCCATTTGTGGTAAAAAAAAAGTACTAATCTCTATTGTATGCTGTAGATAAGTGTACCGTGATTGATGGCCTGTGTCCTGACTGATGACAGCAATGAGCCATGTGACTCTGTCCCCATCCCAATCACACTTTTGGACATCAGAACAAACACACTGTGCTTTCCAGAGTGTAGGTGCAGCACTTTGAGTTATGAGAGCCTATCTCAAATTAGTGACAACAAAAGTCTGGTGTTATCAGCTGATACAGCATTGCACAAAGAGCTTTGCTTTGAGTGTATTACAGGCTGTAATACACTCTGTATTTTTTGTCAGAATATTTCAAATGTGTACATCCCTAAGCAGTAAGACATCACAGAAATAATTTCATTTTTCCCTAACAGAAGTTATTTCTGTCCATATCCATTATTGCATATTAACTGAATTCTCTTGTTTCTTCTCTATCAGATAATTTTAACCTTCACAACAGTATTTTTCAGTTTATAGGGCTTGTTTTAACATGTGAAAGTTAACATTAAAGTTAAATACTTTGTCATTAATAAAACGAGCTGTGTGATCAGAAGTGTTGGCCTGCAGGTAAATCTTAATCTCTACAAACTGAAAGTTACCTACTGAGCTTTACTTTTCGTAAGGAAATTGAGACTGTTCATTTCTTCAGGTAACTATAGCTCAGATTCCCCAAGTTTTTTTTTCCTGTCACTGATACTGGCACTATAGATGAGTAGTTTCAACTTTGTGCCTTTCTTTCATCTCTTTGGAAAATGGAAATGATTATATCTCTAAAGAATCTCTTCAGTTGTAAACTGACTAAAGCTGGAACTGATTGCTTTGTGAGCTGTGCTTCAAGCCTGTAAAGCGGCCAGCTCAGTGTGGAAAAAAAGTTTAAAAAAAGTTTAAGAAATTAATCAAGATAAACATTGTGACTTGTTTAATCACATTATTTGTTTGTTTTCTTAATCCTTTTGAGATTTTTTTTAAATGAAAAATATAACTATTCCATGGCTTTTGTCTTTAACAGTGTTAGAGATGCATATTCCTCTTGTGGCTGAGTCTGAATTGTGTGCCCATGAAGCTGAAGTGCCAAGTGAGCTGCTAAATGTAACTGCTCTGGTTTTTTGGAGCTTCTGTTTAGTGCTAGAGAAGCTTCTGTGGGCCAGTCCTTAGCCCCAGCTGTTTGTGCTTCAACCCATCCCAGAACATGATTCTATCTTATTTTGTATGCCAACTGAATATCACCGGATGAGACAAAAATGAACAGGTGAGGTGCTGGATTAGTAAGAAATTCAATGTTTTACTCTCAGGTTGTGCCCAGGAACACCTGCCCCTGTTTTCCATATTTCCATGTCCAGCAAGTGTGGACATGGACTGCAAGCACAGACATGATGCAGGTGATCCGTTTACTTTAGCCAGGTGTAACTGTGGTGTTGCTCATGGCAGTCAAGGACATGCACTTTAACACATCATGTCACAGCAATTGGCAGTGGCCAGAAACCTTTGTTCTTTACACAGCAGGAGAGAGAAATGCGAGTTCATGCTGAATTGCAGGAATATATTGATTCATTTATTTTATGCATGTGATAAAAGTGATAAAAGTGATTAGATTGTAAATTACTGTCAGTTTTTGCAGGACAGAGAATGTATGCGCCTCTATTCAAAATATTTTTATCTTGTGCTTTAATTTAAAAGCTTCTGATAATAATTGTTTCAGAGTCTTAAGTACTTGGGGTTTTTTTGTCATATTCGGCATTTATTTGTAGCTCATTGTTCTGATTATTTTAAAAGTAACAAAGTAAGAAATCAGGAAAATCCTAATTTCAAAGCAGACTTCGAACTTTAGTATTTTAGTACTCAGTAACTACCCAAATTACTGTTAGTTTTTCTTTCATTGCTTTTTTTTCTCTAAGGTTTGTGTTACCATTTCTAAATATATTCCAATATATACTTTTACATGGGTTACGAGATTTTGTACGCCATTATTGCATTTATTTCAGTAGGATTTTAACAAACAAAACACTGATTTAATTCATGTGCTAATGACAAATAAAGGCTCAGTCAAACAACAACAAATTCATTGAGGACTTTATTTGGATGTGATACTGTGTATATCTTAAGCTCAGAATTCTCTTTTTTCACTTTTCTGTCCAAGAAAGCTGAGTTATCACAAAGATGATTTTACACTTAATTACCCAAAAGGAATTCTCTGATTTCCTTTAATATTCATTTGCATTGCTAATATTAATCTCTTCTGGGAATACAACTTTGTACCCCCAGGAGCACACTTTTTTTTCTGAAATAATTGTGGAATTGTATTTACTAATTTAGATCACATCAGAATTATCTTTGCTGATTTCCTGGGCTAACAGGCTGTGTATCTTTATGCAAAAGGAAGGAGAATAAAGTGAGAACTGTAAAGGACTGCTGCCTCAGAACTGCTGTTGCCATAGAGCTGCTAACAAGGAAAAAAACTGCAGCATGGATTTCTTGTGCTGTTGAAGGTAAGATGAGGGCACAGCAAAGACTGTAGGAGGGGGAGGGGAGGCGAGGCAGAGGGAGGGAGAAGAGGAAGAAAGTCTGCGTCCTTGCTGTCTAAAAAAGGAAATTCAGTGTCAGTGTTCATGAGCAGAACTGCTGGTGCAGAAGAACAAAGCTATCTCAGTTGTTTAGGGTAGCAGGAGTGATGAGCAAGCAAGCACACTCCCATGCTTTCAGGAGGAAATGCTGCAAAGAAAGGAGGGAGAAGAAGAGTGACTTTTTCCTTTAGAAAATACTCACTGCTGCTTCAAGGTAGCTGCTTTTTGATACTACTTTGGCATTAATGTTATTACCCTGAGTAAAGACAGCCATGAAAAAACTCAGTAGGGAGAGAAACAACAAGAAAAAGTGTTGGTAAAAAAATCAGCATAATCTTGAGCTGATGAATGCAGTTTGTATGTATTAAAATGTCTCAGTTGTTACATTCATCTGTGCAGTGCTGTGAAACCTTTCAAAACGCAAGTGAAATTATGTTTTTTGTGGTAAGATTGTTGTGATATGTTGATGTGTTATCAACCTTTTATCAATGATCTTTTGTCTTCTGTTATCAAAGTAGATGTCTTTTGAGTGGAAATGTATAGCAAATAAATAAAAATTTATATTAAATACTCAAGCATACTAACTAGAGAACCAACATCAGACAAGCTTTCTGTAGGATCTCTAATGGGGTTAGCTTTTCAGTTTAAGACTTCAATATAATTGCAGAATTGTCTGCAAAGCACTCATGCAAAAGCTGCTGCTGCTGTTTATACATCTATCACGTTACATATTTTTGTTCTCCTTCACCTGCTTCTTCTCCCAGTCATTAGGTTGTTTCTGAGGCAGCTGAACCCATATGCCCTGCACAGCAAACCCAGCACGCCTGCCATGTTTGCATGGTGGGGCCTTGAGGAGAATAAAACAAACTGTGGAGGCAGTGATAACGCTGTCTTAGCTATGTTGATACTCCTGTGTTGATATTGCTTAACCATCTGTTTGCTGTGTTATTGAATGTGCTTGGATAGATCAGCCCTTTCTCACAATTCCTTGTTTTGCACTTTATCACCATTTACCAAATAGTGTTTGACTGTTCTCCTGGAGTCTGTTTGTAGTTTGGGTCAGAGTGAATTTTTTTCTATAGCAGTCTGGTAGTAAGACTGAGTAATTCAGGCTGTAAATGTTAGGGCTTCAGATTTTTATTTTTAGTATTATCCTCTCTCAGTGTGAAATTGTTATTCTTTAAGTGTATAGAGTTTAGCTCGTACATTTCTCAGTCATGAATGGCACTGGGTGAGATCTATCAATCATGAATACATAAGTTTCCATTTCCAAAGTTTGTCATGTGGAGTTGGATGTTCAAGTATATTTTTACTAGCCAGACTCATTTTTCTGGTTCAGACTAATTTTGTCAAACTTGTAAGCTATGGAAAGTTCTTCTGCGTTCTTTACAACCGTTTTTTTGATTTACTTTGCTCCCCAGTGCACTGGGGGTTGACAACATCCTGTTAAGGTTTGTGGGGGTCCTCTAAGCCACTGCAGGTGAAGTTCGAGTTTTAATCCATGACTGAGGTATCCTCTGGCAGTACAAGTGATAGTGATTTAGTTCAGTGTCAGCAAGGGGTTTAGTCTCCTTCTCTGAACAATTGATAGTGCTTTGCTGAGTGAATAACTATGTTAGAACTGATTTCCACAGAGCATTAGGTGTTACATTTCAGAGGATATCACTGGACTTCTGAGTCAAACCAGTTTGGGTTTTTCAGAGATATGAGGTGATTATTCAAGCATGACTGTAACGTGTAATAAACACCTCTTTGAAGAATAAGTGCTAAACAAGAAATGGATGGATCCTATCCTAACAAAAATTTAGTTGCCTATATAAATATTTAGTGGACGGTTAGTGTTGCAGTCTAATATCAATGTAATAGTTTTTCATTTGCAAAGGGGTGGACAGAAGCACAATGTTGCTAAATGACAAGCTATTCTCATAAATTTCCAAATAGTGTGAATATTAATTGCTTCCAGTTGATGGATTGATGGTGGCTAGTATGTATTTACAGTGAAAAAGAGCAGAGCTACAGTAGTGCTGATACAGAAATATCTTGAGTGGAGTGCACTCACATTATAACATTTATATTGCTGCTGTTCCTATGCCAAACTGTCAGTACAGATCTATCAGTTTGAGTCAAAGTTTCAGAGGCATCTTGGTTGCCTTACGATAGAAAAGCAACTTAATGAAGTTGAACAAGACAGAGGAGTTGTTTGTAAATCTACTAATCTGTCCGCACGTTTGTACTGAATTCTAAAGAAAGAGGTGATCTTGTAGTTTATGCTTGGTTTGTCTGCTTCTTCCACTTGGTTTATATTGTGGGAGCGATCAAGAGAAAAAAGAAGTATGGCAAACATTGCCCAGAACACTCTAATCTCTGTATTTGGGCCAGGAAAAAAAGCTGTTAAGCCACTAGTGCTGCTGTGGTTAATACCAGGACTTGCATCAATTTCCAAAACACATATATGAAATATAAAAGCTACTTTGATGGCTAATGCTGCCCATAATTACCTTTTTGAGGTGTTCCACTGCTCAATTTCCATCTCAACCACTCCAAGTAATATCAGCTTTCCACACAATAGGCTTTGGCTGAGTGCTCCAAGGCCTGATTTTTGAAATGCTGAGCACCCATAATGCTATTTAAGGTTAATGGGAGCACAAACTTCTCAGCAAAATTTAAAATCGGGCTTCTGCACACAAACCGGAGATTTTAGTTTAGCAGTCACAAGACTGCTTAAATGATCAGTCTGAATTCTGAATTCCTTCTGAAACTTTTTTTTTTCTTTTACAGAGAATGAGTTATGTCCCATTATACCCCTTTGTTTTTATTAATTTTGTGAGCACTACTACTCTTTTATTCAGTACACAGCTAGTAGAACAACTGGCACATAAAAGGAAGATAATTGAGTTATAGTAGACTTAGTTCTTTGTAATGTTTTATGGCATTATTCTTTTTTTTCTATTGGATTAAATGGCAAGAAATTAATGTCTTTTGACATGCTTAAGGGTTAGAATAAGAAATAAAACACTGTTCCTTTACATGTGTCTGGTGGATTTTTCAAGGCACTGAACTGTAGAGTTTTGGATATGTAGGTCAAAGTCTTTCTTTAAACATGCCATAGCTCCTGTTGATACTCTGTTGATAAGCATAACTTGAAATCAATAATCCTCAATTCTTTTCTAGCCCAACTGTTTGAGTTTTCTTATAGTAATCTAAGTTTTAAATACATCTAAGGATGTATGTTAAAAATACATCCTTGTTCATTCTCTGCCTTAGTTAGATTTGTTTTGTTCCCTTGTTTTTCACTCAAACTGTAGTATTTCTTTTGTTTCAAGCCAAGTGCTCCGTTGGATCCTGTGATAAGTGCATCCAGTGTAAAGTGGAGAGACATCCACCAAAATCATACAGGGCCTCTCATAGATTTTGTCTTTGTGTTTTCTAAAACAAATATACTCCTTTAGCATGACTCTGGATTCTGCAAGGAATTCTGATTTCCCATGGCTCAGTTTGAGTAAAGTATTTTAATGCCTGATCTTCAACCCACAGATCAGCACTATCAGTAGTCATGGCAGAAGAGAATCAATCACTATGAGGTTTCTAATCCCTGTTACTCTGTAGTGGTAGGAGTTACTCCTTTGAAGGTTATGCTTGGGTTTTCAGTGGGCAGCAAATTGAAACCACTTCAAGGAGCTGAAGTATTACGAGTATTCATTGTAGTGAGATGCTTTACCCAATTAGAAAAACCTCCACTCTTTCCTCCTTAGCGCACCCTTTCTCTTATTTTGGAATGCAGTGGAAACATTGTGTTATTAATTACATTCTCCCAAATGAACTTGCAAATAAAGCTTAATTAAAACTGTGGGAGCTGCATTACACTAATGTGGTCTTGTAAACACAGCAGAATTAGGAGTTGTGGGTGAGTAGCTAGTTACAGAATTGAAAATAGCTATCCCCATTATTTTTAATGAATATTTGAGGAATTTGTACATTGGATTTGATACAGGTCTGTCTACATGACAATGGCCATGTAGTAGTGTCATTTCTAATTCTGTAGCCACTTAGACTCATTTATCCTCAGAGCTGTTATTCCTAAATTGGGAGCAATTACCTTGCTGGCTGAGAGACCTGAGAAAACAAGGAAAGAAATGGGTCCTTACATGCCATCAAATAGCAGTGTTCATCATTAATGCTCCACATATTCTGATGTCAGGTGTTTACACAGGTCTCTCCCATGGCTTATGCTGTGTGAACAGCACTAGAGGATGATTGGAACTGCTGAGTGTGATGAAAAGGTCATGTGTGAATTATGGCAAGAATCCAATAGTCCATCCAGCTGAGGAATTTTTCATATGGCCAGTTAAAATATGTGTTTTGTCTCATTGTCACAGATGGAATGAACAAGGGAGGGAGCACATGAAATTCAGACAGCTGCAGAATGGCCATCATGTGGCTGTGGATGTCAGCAATACGAGCAAACAGAGGTTTAATTCAGACATATTTTCATACCCCAGGCTCCTAGTTCCGATTATCTGTATCAGTAAGAATGCAATTTTTCAGGTGCGGGAGTAGCCCTTGCTTTTCATATTCATGAAATTACATTTAGAGTGTAATTTATACAGTTTACTTATAGTAACTAACTGGTAAGTGTCGAAGCTCTATTGCTAGAGCTTAATATTTAAAAAAGATGGCACAGATGGGGTGTTTTTAGCTACAGTGTTACTCACCCAGAAGAAACGCTGAGTGTTCAGCCTGCTAAACCATTCCTGGCAATGACAATTCTGAAAAAATTTGGCGATCATAAGCCCTGTGACAAAAAATGGGCCATCTGCTGGCCAAGGAGGAAAGTGCTCGTTAGGCGCTGCGGGCCCTGGATAAAGCGCTCCAGCATGATTCCGGCCGGAGGAGAAGCCGGGAGTTTTGCCGAGCTCTTCAGCAGCTCAGCTGGAGCAGGCCTGGTCAGGAGTTTTCACACAGATTCTTCCATCCGAGAGTGCTGTGTTGTAATAATTGAGACTCTCTATGGGAACACGTCAATGAGAAATGGAAAAGTTCCTTTCTAAACATATCTAAATGTTCTGTTTCAGAATTTTTAGACAATGAACGCTGATTTTTGTTCCAGAATGATTTTTTAAAAAGTAATTACTTTTTGAAATTATATAAACAAATGGAAATTGTCATCCTTGTGTTAAACAAGAATGAAACTTCACATTAGCACTATAGCACATGGCAAACAGTCACTCAGTCCTGTGTTTCACTACTTGTGGTTGTGTATGTATGCTCTGTGGGAAGAATATATCAAGAGTGTGACTGTTTTTTCATTCAGATCAGGGAGACTGGAGATGGGAAGAAAACTTTTTTTTTTCTTATATTTGCATCTTTTTGTCTTCATTGTAATTTTGCATTAATTACTTAAATGTCTACTATAATTTAAAGAAAAACTGTTTTGATCTTATGCTCCTGTTAGCAATTCAGTATACACAAAGAGTTTCCAGTAACAGCCAAAACCATACCAATCAAATATTCAGAAGAAAAGAAGCAGAGAATTAAAGATAACTCTCAAGGCTTTCATTTGCGTAGCTTTGTAAGTTTAGTTATTGTCAAAACAAGAAGATAGCCTCTGCATATTATGCTCCAAGGAAATGAATTTATTAAAAGGGCTGGATTTGATGAGTGATGGATCCAGGGGCTATTATTCTTGTACCTTTCTTTAAAATGGGGCTCCAGCAAATTTGTATGACTTCTGAATTATTATTTTCAGGAAGAAAGGAATTATAATGGTTCTGATACCATCAGTCATGACAGTTATCTCTCTGCCTGTCTCCATCCATCCCTATATGTCAGCCAATTACACTGTGTAAAAAAAAGATCTGATGCACAGAACCATGCTGAATTTATACTCACTGTTTCTAATTTTTGATTTCATTACTTTTTCAGTACATTCTAATGAATTTTCTAATGCAATTATGAAAAAGGAACCAGGCATTGAAGATGGGAGGTGTGCCTACACTGTCAGGGAATGCTTAGATTTAGGCAGTATGGGTTCTGTTGTGTGATGTGTTGGGGGCTCTCCTGCCACAATGAGAGAGATCCCTCTCTTGCTTTTTGTTTTTGCTCTTGCTCCTCTTCTTGAGTTCCTGTCTTTTATAGCTCCTTTATGATTGTACCTTCACCCACTTTTCCATCCCAGTCACTCTGTTTCAATTTTTGCCACTAATTTGCTGTTTTCTTTTGTTCTTCTCACCGCAACCATATCATGCTACTCTGCCTGTGCTCTTTCCGCTTCTGTGTCTTCTGACCTTTCTTAGTAACTATCTCCTCTTTGCAGATCATCCTTTTCTTGTTATGCCAAGACCTCCTGATCCTGCTGCCATCTCTTTTGTGTTCTCTGAGTAGACTTCTCGTGTCTAGTTCCTCCTCACCAGGGAGGTGATGACTGTAGAATCATAGCACACAAAAGGACCCATTTCCAGCTGTTGAGTACAAAATCTTGATGTCATAGCAATCCTAGCAGTTGGGATGAGCAGAATTGCAGTGGTGGAGGGCACTTCCAGTGTGGTTTCAAGTAATGTGGTCTTTTACAACAAAATAAGTGAAGTGGTACCATTTGTAGGACCTCACCCTGTCAATAACTCTTTACAGGATGGAGTAGCATTTCAAACTGGTGAACTGATCTGGAATTAAAGTATTTATTTATTTATTACTGGGTGGTTTTGTTTGGGTTTTTTTCATCTGAAAAAGTTATCGCATTCATACAGAGGGAAGACGTATTCTATTTTGCAATAACTATTTGGTGCTTTTTAACTAATGCATTATCTTTATCATTTATCTAATGCATTCCATATCTTTGGAAGATACCCAGAACAGAAAAATCAGTCCAGTCTCAAAATTATGCACAACCTAATAATGGAAAAAGGCACACAAATTTTAGGTGTCTCAAGAGTTCATAATTTTGTCATCTGATCTGTAGTATTTATGCATCTCTGCTGAATGAAAATCTGCCAATCAATATGCTACTCTAGGTAGTTAACATAATATGTATAGGGAATAATAAACCTGCTTTATTTAAGATTCTCTCAGTTGTCCCTGTTATCTCATCCAACAGAACAACCACTAGTGATAGACTGTGATAGACTGGTGTTTAATATTGATTTTTTTTTAAAGAAATGAACAGGTAAAAAGGTTCCTTTGTTTTATTTTGTTCTTTTAATGATCCCCCCTAGTAAATTACAGAAAAATTGTTTCACATATCTAAGAGAGGCTCCCTTGTTCTATATTGTCTTCTCTTTTACCCACATTTGGTTGAGATTCTTCATGTTATCTGCAAAATTCTTTCTGCCATTGTTTTAAATACAATAGAGTAAGATTTGACGCAGTGATTCAGTTTGCGCTTATAGAAAATTGAGACAGATGAGTTACACTGATTTACATATTTGCAAATATATGCAAATACACAATATTGCCATATGGTCTTAGGTCCCCAGAAGTGTTGGTGACCTACTTGAGTATTTCAGTTAACAGAATATGAGCTTTTGCCTCTTTGTGTTTTATACATTTCAAAAGGCAGTATTCTTCATATTTTCTATGTAACATTTCTGAAAAGGATCCAACAATGTTTGAATTATGCTAAAGCACCTGTGAGATCAAAGTCTTCCTTGTTGTTTTCTGTAGCTGGATCGATGTTTTCTGCTGCGGAAGGCAAGAGATCCTCATTTCTGAATTCTCTGGGAAAGCTAGGAGGGGCTAGAAAGCCCACAAGTCGTTTCCATGATTTTCCAGGACATCTGGGGCGAGGAGGTTCTGGGAAACCTGGCAACCCATTGAATAAAGAAGTATCAGGAAGAATTAGTGGCTCTGCAGGTCTACTGGTTTCCTCCCTTGCAACCCCTGTACTAACTAGTTGCAGTGCAGTTTCAGCACTGGATGATGGGAGGGTTTCATTTTGATTGAAACCCCTTTCATGTGACTCCTCAGAAGATCTGGGGTTTGGATGTTTATTCTTTTTACTGTGTTTTTTATGCCCACACCCATGGCCACTTCTGTGCCCACAACCAATGTCATGCCTATGTCTTTGGTCATTGTCACGATCCATTTTAACTCCATGCCTGTGCTTATGCCTGTGTTTGTGCCTGTGTTTATGCTCAGGTTCACCTTTGCCTTCTGGTTCCTGTCCATCGTCTTTCCAAATTTCTGGACTAGGGCTTTGGCTTTCTCCATTTTTATCAGCATATGAAACTTCTTCATCCTCGCTTAGTGGCAGACTGCTCCGGAAAGGTGTGAATCCAGAAGGCAGTCTTGCTGAGACCATCTAGAAAACATTGCAACAGTAGCCACATTTGTTACATAAAACAGAACAATTGCTTCAGGTGTGGGAAATTCAGAAGCTGGCTCATTGCAGTACATGAACCATTTAGCAGATTTTTAAACTAAAATCTAAACAAAATAATTCTCTCTTCTGTGATAAGCATACAAACATAAACATCCTCCCATCCTCCCATCCTCCCATAAATATCCTCCCATATAATTCTGTTTAGCAGCTATATGCGTAAAAGAAAAATTTCTGTATCACTAAAATTTTGTCAGTGTAAGAGAAGAATTGTACTACAGACAGCAAAACACATGTCCTGGTTTTAATTTATGAATAATACAGTTGGATTCTAGGACTAAATGTCCCGGCACTCGTTAGAGAGTTACATTCCCATGTATAGAACCAGTTTGTG
>NC_031778.1:16983734-16986071 GCF_001522545.3 Parus major | reverse complement strand
TCTCTAACTGAGTATTTTTGGTGCCTGGGGGAGTTTTGGCGTCATTTCGGGGCAATCCCGGCGGACTCCGGGGCGCTGGCGGCTCCGTGTCGCCGCCATTTTTCCTCCGGGAGAGACGCTCTGCGCTGTACTCGCCTCTCTGTGCTCATTAGTGACGTCATTTCCGGCGACTCTCCGGCGCTTCCGGCGTGACTCGTTGGTTCCGGCGAGCGGCGAGCGAGGGTGAAAGTGACTTTGAGAACTGGGATGTACTGGGAGGAACTGGGATGGACTGGGAGGAACTGGGATGAACTGGGAGCGACTGGGATGAACTGGGAGCGACTGGGATGAACTGGGAGCGACTGGGATGAACTGGGATGAACTGGGATGGACTGGGAGGGAACTGGGAGCACTGGGAGGGTCGGGAAGGGCGCTGAGGGCGGTTTAGGACGGACTGGGATGGACTGGGGGGGGTTACTGGTTTGAACTGGGATGGACTGGGATGGACTGGGAGGGAACTGGGATGGACTGGGAGCAATTGGGAGGGAACTGGGGGGTTACTGGTTTGAACTGGGACGGAACTGGGATGGAACTGGGAGGGAACTGGGAGGGAACTGGGGGGTTACTGGGATAAACTGGGATGAACTGGGACAAACTGGGATAGAACTGGGAGGGAACTGGGGGGTTACTGGTTTGAACTGGGATGAACTGGGAGGGAACTGGTTTGAACTGGGAGGGAACTGGGGGGTTACTGGTTTGAACTGGGATGAACTGGGAGGGATTGGGGGGTTACTGGTTTGAACTGGTTTGAACTGGGATGAACTGGTTTGAACTGGGATGGACTGGGAGGGAACTGGGGGGTTACTGGTTTGAACTGGGAGGGGATACTGGGATGGGTCTGGACCTTACTGGTTTGAACCGCTTTGAACCGGTGTGAACCGGTTTGGACTGGTGTGAACTGGTTTGAACTGGTTTAAACTGGTCTGTACTGGTTTGGACTGGTTTGAACTGGTTTGAACCGCTTTGAACCGGTTTGGACTGGTTTGAACTGGTTTGAACCGGTTTGAACTCGTTTGAACTGGTTTAAACTGGTTTGAACTGGTTTGAACTGGTTTGGACCGCTTTAAACTGGTTTATACTGGTTTGGACTGGTTTGAACTGGTTTATACTGGTTTATACTGGTTTGAACTGGTTTGGATGGGTTTATACTGGTTTGAACCACTTTAAACTGGTTTATACTGGTTTGAACTGGTTTAAACTGGTTTGAACTGGTTTAAACTGGTTTATACTGGTCCATACTGGTTTGAACTGGTTGGAATTAACCGGGTTCACTCCGGCAGCGCTAATTAATTAATTACCTCCCAAATTAACGAGGAGCCGAGCAGCTGATTGATGGAGCTTTAATTAACTTAATTAATTAGTTTAATTAATTAATCTGGAGGTTGCTAATTGGCCCAGTCAATTAATCCCTTAATTAATACTTAATTACTTAATTAATTAGTGTTTAATTGTCCCTTAATTGGTTTCTATCGATGCTTTATCGTCCCTTCATCCCAGGCCGGGATTAATTAGCCACTAATTAACTCATCTTAATTAGCCCTGTGTGAGCTTTAATTAGTCAACACAGCGTTAATTAGCGTCATTAATTAGCGTCCAGCATTGATTTTTGTTGCCTTTGCCCCCATTTGGGTTAATTAAGGTTTTAATTAGTCCTTTGGAGCGCTAGTTAATTAGCGGGGTGCTAATTAGCCTGATTAATTACCCTTCATGTCAATCATTGTCGTGCCAGGGCGGGATTCGTTAATTGTTTAATTAATGATCAATTCCAGGAGGTTCTGATTAACGCTGTCGGTTGCTAATTAGTTAAATTGAGTGCTAATTAATATGCTAATTGGTTAATTAGGTGCTCATTAGCAGCCTTAATGAGCTAATTTGTTCTTAATTGGTTTCAGTCTCATTTTTAATTCCAAGATCATATTAATAAGCTCATTAACTAATTAATTAGCCAGAGAATTTTATTAATTAGTACCACAGCTCGTTAGGTAACTCGGCTGTTTACAAATTAATTAGGTGCTCATTAGCATAATTAATTATTTTTAATGCTAATTTTTGCCAGGTTCAGGCTCATTTTTAATTGCAGAAGAGAACTAATTAATAAACTAATTAATAGACTAGATTAATAATTAATTAACCAGTTACTAATGAGTTGTCTGGTTAATTAATTAGCAGCTAATTACCCTAATTAACAACCTCAGAGAGGAGCAGCCTCCAAATCTTCATTTCCCCCTTTTGGGTAATTAACGACCCCTGAGCCCAATTAACGAGCTCAGGCCGGTAATTAACGCCCGGTGGGGGAGG
>NC_031778.1:16979417-16980445 GCF_001522545.3 Parus major | reverse complement strand
CACGGGGTCACCACGGGGTCATCAGGGGTCACCTGGGGTCACCACGGGGTCATCAATGGTGTCCAGGAGTCGCCTGGGGTCACCACGGGGTCACCTGGGGTCATCTGGGGTCATCTGGGGTCACCAATGGTCACCATGGGGTCACTGGGGTCACCACGGGGTCACTGGGGTCATCTGGGGTCACCTGGGGCCATCAGGGGGTCATCAGGGGTCACCGGGGTCACCTGGGGTCACCACCGGGTCATCAATGGTGTCCAGGAGTCGCCTGGGGTCACCACGGGGTCACCCTGGGGTCACCATGGGGTCACCTGGGGTCATCAGGGGTCACCACGGGGTCATCAATGGTGTCCAGGGGTCACCTGGGGTCACCATGGGGTCACCAGGGGTCACCACAGACGTCCTGAGAGTGCCCAAAGTGTCCCCAAAGTGTCCCCGGGGGCGTCCCCAAGGTGTCCCCAAGGTCCCCAAAGCATCCCTGAGGTGTCCCCAAGGTCCCCGAGGTGTCCCCAAGGTCCCCACAGTGTCCCCAAGGTCCCCAAGGTGTCCCCGACGTGTCCCTATGTCCCTGAGGGTCCCCAAGGTGTCCCCACAGTGTCCCCTCGGTGTCCCCAAGGTGTCCCCAAGGTGTCCCCATGTCCTTGAGGATCCCCACAGTGACCCTAGGAGTGTACCCAAGGTGTCCCCAAGGTCCCCGAGTTGTCCCCAAGGTGTCCCCCAGGTCCCCAAAGCGTCCCCACGGTGTCCCCAAGGTCCCCACGGTGTCCCCAAGGTCCCCAAGGTGTCCCCACGGTGTCCCCACGGTGTCCCCAAGGTCCCCACGGTGTCCCCACGGTGTCCCCACGGTGTCCCCAAGGTCCCCACGGTGTCCCCAAGGTGTCCCCGCGGTGTCCCCAAGGTGTCCCCAAGGTGTCCCCACGGTGTCCCCACGGTGTCCCCGGTGTCCCCAAGGTGTCCCCAAGGTGTCCCCACGGTGTCCCCAAGGTCCCCGCGGTGTCCCCAGCCCCCCCCCGATGTCCCCAACCGTCCCC
>NC_031778.1:16973088-16974349 GCF_001522545.3 Parus major | reverse complement strand
GGTGTCCAGGGGTCACCACGGGGTCACCACGGGGTCATCAGGGGTCACCTGGGGTCACCACGGGGTCATCAATGGTGTCCAGGAGTCGCCTGGGGTCACCACGGGGTCACCATGGGTCATCAGGGGTCACCTGGGGTCATCAGGGGTCATCAGGGGTCACCAATGGTGTCCAGGGGTCACCAAGGGGCACCATGGGGTCACCTGGGGTCATCAGGGGTCACCTGGGGTCATCAGGGGTCACCTGGGGTCACCAATAGTGTCCAGGGGTTACCGCAGGGTCACCACGGGGTCACCAGGGGTCACCTGGGGTCATCGGGGTCACCTGGGGTCATCAGGGGTCACCAATGGTGTCCAGGGGTCACCAAGGGGCACCATGGGGTCACCTGGGGTCATCAGGGGTCACCACAGGGGCACCATGGGTCACCTGGGGTCATCTGGGGTCACCACGGGGTCACCATGGGGTCACCACGGGGTCATCAGGGGTCACCTGGGGTCATCAGGGGTCACCTGGGGTCACCAATGGTCACCATGGGGTCACTGGGGTCATCAGGGGTCACCTGGGGTCATCAGGGGTCACCACGGGGTCAGCATGGGTCATCAGGGGTCAGCACGGGGTCACCTGGGGTCACCGGGGTCACCATGGGGTCCCCCTGGGGTCATCAGGGGTCACCGGGGTCACCTGGGGTCACCACGGGGTCATCAATGGTGTCCAGGAGTCGCCTGGGGTCACCACGGGGTCACCTGGGGTCATCTGGGGTCATCAGGGGGTCATCAGGGGTCACCCTTGGGTCACCTGGGGTCACCACGGGGTCATCAATGGTGTCCAGGAGTCGCCTGGGGTCACCACGGGGTCACCTGGGGTCCTCTGGGGTCATCTGGGGTCACCAATGGTCACCATGGGGTCACTGGGGTCACCACGGGGTCACTGGGGTCATCTGGGGTCACCACAGGGGCACCATGGGTCACCTGGGGTCACCTGAGGTCACCACGGGGTCACCCTGGGGTCATCGGGGTCACCTGGGGTCACCACGGGGTCACCTGGGGTCACCAATGGTGTCCAGGGGTCACCGCAGGGTCACCACGGGGTCACCTGGGGTCACCACAGACGTCCTGAGAGTGCCCAAAGTGTCCCCAGAGCGTCCCCATGGTCCTCAGTGTCCCCAGGGGTGTCCCCAGGGGTGTCCCCAAGGTGTCCCCACAGTGTCCCCAAGGTCCCCAAAGCATCCCTGAGGTGTCCCCAAGGTCCCCGAGGTGTCCCCAA
>NC_031778.1:16800512-16972988 GCF_001522545.3 Parus major | reverse complement strand
GGTGGTCCATGGTGGTGAGGAGGGTGGTGGTGGTCTGGTCCATGAGGAGGAGGAGTAGGATGGTGGTGGTCTGGTTCATCGTGGGGAGGAGGGGGAGAAGAAAATCCTTTGTTGTTGTCTTGATCTTCCTTGCTGGATTTGGGGTTATGCTCAGGGTCTTCAGGTCTGGACTGAGAAAAGGGAGGACATTCATGTCTGTGGTGATGCTTATGGTGATGTCTTTGACCAAAATGATGATGACAATGGGGATGTCTGTGTGGATGTCCCAGAGCTGAATATTTCCCTCTTCGCCCACAGCCATGGTGCTGTTTATAAAAACACCAGGGAGAAAGTATTAATCAAGTGTTGATAGGGCAGAAGAAATTGATGAGCAAGAGAGAGGTTTGCATTCATAGCCTGATGATCTTCAAGGAAAAAAAATGTGCATTTTTTTCACAATGGAGGAGAAGGAGTAGATAATAACATGCCAAGTTACTGAAAATCTGCTGGAAACACTACATGATGCCAAAATTATATAAGCAGCTGAGAAATATTTGTGGTAGATCAAAACAAAATAAATCCACGCTGGAATAGCTGTTGTGATGTAAACTGAAGTACCAAATATGATAAAGATCATCTCCCCTCCTATTGCTTTCTAAAATTTCTTTGAACTTGCTTGCCAATCTCTCACTTCTACTTAGTCAGGTGATTGAACTGAGAGAAGACACACTTGGAAGGAGTAGTAGGGACAGCTCAATTCTGTTTCATCCTTTGACTGACCTAGGACTTGCAGGTCAGTCCGTCCTGACGTGCTGCCTCACCCGCAGGCAATATTGACATGTTACCATCATCTGCCAGTCTGGACTAAGCAAGACTGCTGTAACCTGCATGAGGATGCAGCCAAAGATGTGTCCATAACTGAGTACATACCCAGGGATGGTAGATTTCACAGCTTATATCTGTTCCATCAGCTCCGTCTGCATCACTGATAATTCTTGCCTTGCAGAATCCGGTGTGCTAAGCAAAAGACAAGGAAAAAACCCACAATGCACATCTGGGTTCTTGTGATGGAATTAATACAAACTGCTGAATGTTCAACATTTTACAAGGTAGGCTATTCCTTTGACATCTAAGTGTGTTCACATAACTTAGCCAGATCCTGAGCCTTCCAACCAATGTTTGCCAGTGTTTAATAATGATTCAAATATGTGCCATTTTTGAGGGTTCCTGACTGTGATGTACTCTAGATGCACTTCACCATGTGCACCTAGAGGTCTGCTACTCTGCATCTTGCTTCCCTTTTGATGTCTAAGAGATTGGCCAGCTATTAATGCCTCCAAAATGAGTATCCTTGGGTGCCTGATTTTTTTTTCTTTTTTTTTTTTTTCTGTCTTTTCTTGTCAAACATCTGTTCAGATTGGACTGTTCTGTAATTCAAGTCTCAAAATCTGGTATTGTGTCGCTGTGTTGCTTCAGACAAAGCTCAAGGCAGAAGTTTCTTCCATTTATTTTTTTAAAAAACAATTTATTTTAATTTTTTTGCATTACTTCCCTTAGCATCCTGTTTGCTGTGACTTTCTCCTGCTGTCCAGTCATTGTGTGTGGAATTGCTCATGTGAAAAGAGCACAGAACTTAGGCGATGGGTTCTGTGTATGCTCTCTGTACTGGGTGCTTTATCTTGATATTTGTTTGGGCCATTAGTAGCCCATTATGTTCAGTGACTACAAATGGTAATGGCATTTTACACACAAACAGCAGCGATGGCAGCACTGAGAACAGAATTTAAACTCTCTATAGCCATCTGTGTTGTGCTTTGTACTAGTGAATTCGTGGCTCTCTTACCAGTTAATTCACACCCTTTTCCACTCTTCTGGAGTATAAAAAGCTAGAGAAGGTGATGGATGTTTATAAACCAAAAGTTTTACATATTCTATTTTTTCCATGTTTTATTTCATTATTTCATTTTAGTTTCTGGAAAATAATTTATTCTGAAATTATGAGATCTTGCCTGTTTCTTTGGTGTAGACTATAATAGTAATGGAAAAATGGGGTGAATAGAATACTTGGATAGTTTTCTGCAGATGAGATTGAGTTATTCCAATCTCTGTTCCTCTGCAGCAGAGAAAAAAGTGACCCTGAGTTCACTGTCACATAAGACATATATTTTTTTCAGGATCTATGACTCATATTGGTGTAAAAGTTTTTATGGACATAGCATGAATGATTTGATAGGAATTGGCTACAATTTGAATGCAAAAACCAGATATAACCTGAAAAACTCTAGGCCTCTAACGTGCCAGATTCCAGTTACATTAAGATTTGAGAGTTCAGACTTATAAAAGGTTATGGAGCAGCTGGAAAATTAGGATTTGGGCTTGAACATGCTGGATTTTTGGTTTTGAGTTTGGATGCATGTTTATAATAAACACTTGAATATATATTGGTAGAATCTTCTTGATAACACCCATTATATCAGTTTCTCATCCTAGGACTTTACTTACAGCATGCCAGTCATGCAGAAAATCACATTCCAATGCCTGATCTGTTTCCTGCATAGATTTGGAACAGTTGGTCTCTTTTATAGAGAATCCCAAAATGTGACCTTCACGGGAGGCAGTCTGAAACCAAGAGGTCAAAGAAGAAGTTGTAACTAAGTGTATTTAAAGTCTTGTAATTTTCAGAGCAACCATACATCATCTTATTGTCAAAATCCCATCTACCTCATGTTTTCCTTACCTGTCCTGTTCAACTGTTCATGCACATACACATATTCAGCAAGGAAAGCAGGTTAGATAATTTATATCTCACACCCTTACAACTTCTAGGAATGCTTGCTTTAATTCTTTGTTTAGTATGTGTATGTTATAAAATCTGTTACTTTTACAGCCTGTGACTTTAGGAAGTAGTGTCCTTAGAGTCTTCTCCCTAAGCTGAACTGCTGCTCCTGTGAAAGTAGAGATCCATTAGATGGCAACCACCCCTTTCCAGTGATGGGAGTGTATTACAGTGCTGCTGTTAATTTAAGGTGAAATTCTGCTAGTTACTGTGAGAATGTTGCTTTCTCTGTTGTCAAGGGCATTAGTTATGGAGAAGGCCTTACTCCATATGAACATGGGAGAAAGCCTTTGTGATCCTATTAAAATCCATAAAGAGGTGTTTCATTTTAATTTCCAACTATAGCAGTACTTTTATTTCAAGTCTGTGTTGAAGGTGTCCTTAGCATGTGTGCACACATGAGTTTCACTAGTTTAACTAAATTGGTTAAAAGTGTGTGCACGTACTTTATGGTATGATTTTTTATTGTAATTCATAGTTTCTGAGCATTAAAATCCAGTGGTACAATGTAAAGTGTTGCTGTAGCTGAACATGGTGAAGTGTGAAAACAAAGTGTTTGGGGGGAAACACACAAACCCAGGCAATGTGAAAACAATCCCTTTCTAAATGGCAGTAGGGATACATTGTGCACAGGGCTACAGTGTGGGATACTGTCAGGTTTCTGAGCAATATTAAAAGCTGCAGGGAGGTGGGTTTGGCATGCTATCATTTAGGCAGTTTCCAAGATCAGCATGTATTATGGTGGGAGCCATGGGACCTCATTACTGAGGTGTCCTGAGCTGACACATGTGTTGGCAGATGATCCCATGCTGTTTAAGTGAAAGTCTCCAGTATCTACCAACAAGAAATTTTGTTATTAATATACTTCAAATCACCCAAAGGATAAGTCTTCATGTTGACATCACTTAGATATGGAGATATTTACCAGACCCTGAAGTTCTTCAAGTGTTACAGCACAAATTCACCTCCTGTCCTCAGAGTGCTGCTTTGCTCTGCATCAAGAGACACAATGACGCTGAGCATGTTCCACTGTTTGTTGTACCCATGTGCTAAGTATTCTAAGAGTAAAAAATTGTCTGCAACTGACAAAATATGTGATTGTGATAATACATGATTGTCCATCTTGAAATCTGCTTAGTGGTAAATAAACTCATGTATGTCATGATAGGTAATTAGGCATTCAGACTTAAAATATGTCCACAAAGAAGGCCTTACATTCTGAATGTCATCACACGGCCATAGTTCTCTAGCAAATAAGAAATCCTTTTGCTTTCACACATCTAAACTGAAGTTAATAACAAGTCTTTGCCAAAGTAGAACATTCAACTTAGATCTGATCCTAGAAGGGTTTGAGTTCTGGTCCCATTGTCTTGGAGTTGTTCACAAAATTGTGTCATTTCTAAGTAATTCTAGGAGAAAATGCCACTTACCATCTTTAAAATTCTTTCAACTTTATCCACAGCAAAGTTGTTTGTGTGGTTACCTTCACTGTTGAATTTCTTCAGGGCCTTTGTAGCAATATCTCTATGTTGCTCAGTGACTTCTAAGGCTTCAAGTTTCACCGGACAATCTTTGCACTCTACTACATCAGGTGGAACTGTGAAAACAAGTAATTTTGTTATATACTCTTGGGAGTGTGCCCATGCCTTAATGTGAACTCATAATGATAAACTTAAATGCAGAGTTTCCTTGGAAATGAAATATCTGTCTCTCGCTCCACAAATACGGGTTTGTCCTGTAATGTGAAAAAAACCCAAACCCATGAAACTGAGTATTCTTATAAATCACCTTAGAATCTTACCACCCTAAAAGTGCAGTGTTCCAGAGTTTGTATTTGTTCTCATATTCATTATCATATTTTGGTAATATCATCTGACATCAATAAAGTCTGGTTTAGAGGAGTAGGGTAACCTTAATTCTATTACTCATTCTTAACATTCCATTTGAATTATCTAAAATATGAATTACAAGCAGATGAATGAATCTGTTATGGTTTCCATACACTGGTAGTGTACTGACTTCGGTATGAGGGCTGGTTTGAGGTATGCATTGGCTTACAGCAGTGGTTATTTTACCTGGACTTAATGTACAATTAAATCCATATAGTTGAGGTTTCTTCAGCAGATGGTTTGTATATGTGATAATCTTACATTGCCCAAAGTCCTGAGAGGAAAAAAGAATACATGATTATGATGTTATTTTCGCTGGATTTAATTGGATGTAGGCTATCATAGAAATTATACCTCCTTTTAATGTGTAGTACCTCTAAGAATAACAGATGTGGTCATTAATGGAATGTTTGATCAGGTACCACTCAAAATTTGTCCTCAGATAAAATGGGATCTCTGTCTACAAGAGCCTTTATTTTAATTCTCAGTTTGCATGATAGAATAGACAATGGAAAACCAAACTAGCTTTCTTAGTCATCCTGATACTTAGAGCAGGATAAGACAAGATGGCAGGGAAAGTTAGAATGCCAGGTTACACAAATCTTTGTCAAAAGTGGATGGACTTTTCATCCATTCCTTTCCTCCATTAAAAAAAAATAAATGCTTTCTATTCTCTCCTCCTAGCCTTTCTGTTTTATATTTTGTCATAGTATCACAACTCTCCTACTTAAAGTTTTGGGAGCGCTCATCATTGGAGTGCAAAAGGAAGGACAAGTATTGCTGTATATCGTTCATGTACTGACACTACCAGTATTTCACATTGTCATACCACAAATGCTATGATAGAAAACTGACAAAATATACCACTGGTATTTCTGGCTCATATACCAGGAACATGCTTAAAAAATAATTTCTAGTGCCCTTCAGTTGTCAGCAAATTACCCTTAAAACATAAATCCTGCTACAAGCAGTGGAATGTGGAGCATTGTTCCTTTGAGACAACAAGTTAAATAAAGCTATAGTTATTTGAAGAGTCAATCCTTTCCCAAGCCTTTAGCATATATTTAGCAATTCTAGAATTAGATAGATTTTGGTTTAGAATGAGCAACATTAAAGCCCAGTCTTCACTGAGAGATTTTGTGACACATATTTTTGGACAGTTCAGAAGAAGAAAAAATTAGTGCATTATTGTGCATGATTTGGTGCAGATGCCATTACTTGCCATTGGGTAGGTGTCACTGTATTCACAGGACTCCCAGTGTCTTCTGGATAAGACAGAGCATTCAGTTTCCAGCACATCCAAAGTTAAGTAGAGGACTGTTGAATTTCCCTGGAAGAGAAGTGCAAGTGAAAAAGGTGTTTGTAGGGAAGAAGCTTGATCTGAAAGAAACTTTCGTTGAGGTCAATCTGTTTAACCTTTAGTGAAGCTTCTCCAGTTCTCTATTAAGGTTTTTCAGAGCTGACAAGCATAGAAAGGGTTCATGGAAGGGATCTTTGGAGACCATGTTGTCCAGCCACTTGCTCAAGGCGAAGCTGAAACTTCAAAGTTTCAACTACATGCTGTATATCACCAAGACAGGCATTCCACAACCTCTCTGGGCCATTCTAGTACTTAACAACTTTCTCCATGATTTTTTTTAGCCTTATATGTAGTCAGAATTTCCCCTCCTGCAACTAACAACTGTTGCCTCTTATCCTTTTGTTGATAACCTGTGAGAAGTGTCTGTTGTTAATCTGACATTCATCAAGTGGGGAAAATGCCAGTGTTAAAAGGTTGCCATTCCCTCTTTCTGATTTTCCCACAGAACATACTGTTCTATTAGGACATCAGGCAGCCAATTATGTATCTCATACCATTTCAAATTACCTTAGTGACCAGATGCTCTTTCAGAGTTTGCTTCCTGCTCAGTTTATTCAGGGAGTGATGCAATAAAACTCTAATAATCCCAATCAGAATCCTTAACTCTGAAACTCTTCTACTATGTTCTGTCTCCTGAGCAAATAGGATTAGCAGAATTAAAATTTGAACTTGGATGGCAGCGTAATGGGATATCATGCTAAGAATTTTCTGTGACCTACAGAAACAGTTTTGGAGTGGATAATTTAAATTTTATTCAGCCCTTGTATGGACATTCAGAATAAACACATGTATTTTGTCATTTAGGTAAAGTCATACAAAGCCCTTCACTGTGAATAAGTGTCCTCACATTTTATGAAGTTCCATCCATTCAGGCTCCTTTTTCAGTGTTTCTGTAGAGATGAGACCTTGTGAAAGAATTGCTGCAGTCTAGTGTAATATTTTCATTAGTGAGAGCCCACCAATGTCATGTTAAATGCTGGTTTTGCAATATTTGTGTATCTTAGCATTGTCTCTGATTTTATAATAGGGGTTAAGTGTCTACATCCAAATATGCAGGAGAAAATTCCTCTGTTTATCTGCTCAATAGCTCTTGAGGAAAAAAATGGTTCTTTCTTGGTTGTTTTAAAAGCATTTTAGTCGCTACAGTTCTGCACAAGTCCAGAACTGTTTTTTTGTGAATACTTGAGTATCTTATGCTTCTAGAGTTCCTGTGTAAACCCAGTAGAGATATGGCTGGAATTGCTCTGCTTAGATTTCTGAGGGGGCTGATGTGACAAACCTGTTGCACACTATTGGATGGAGAAACAAAAAAAAATGTTCTGGTCTTTTTTTTTTCTTTTTAATATATACATATTCTTAATGTTATCTTGGCAGTGGAGCAAAAAAGAATTCTTGCACAATAGTGTACATGATTAGTGTGCAGGAGGTCACATCTGGTGGCTTCGGGTCTGAGAAGATATAGAAACCTTACAGGGAGGATTCTTTAGCAGTCAGAAGTGCCTTTTCTGTTCTTGTAGACACTGTGTGACACCTGAATCTGTGGCCCTGGACTGCAAAGATGGCAAAATTCGTTAAGGGTACAAAGCAAAACATAAACATGGTATTCTAGTATTTATAGCATTCATCTGGAAGTGTGGATTCTCAGCACTAGCCCATATTCCAAGTTATGGTTTATTCTTTATGTAGACAATTGTTGCTTAAAATGTAGAAACACTGAGATTTTTCTTTTTAGACACGACTTCGTTTTTTATCATGAATCCAATGCATTTTGCATGTCTTGCTGCCTGGTGGTACCACTTCAGAGGGTTGGCACACACATAACTGCAGAGGAGATCCTTCCTAGATTAAGCTCTTTAACTGCCTGGCTACTGTGTAGAACACAATATATAACTTGCTGCATTCTTGTCTTTGAAAAGCAAAATAATCCATCAGGTTTTTTTGCAGGTGTACTTGAAGACCTGTGATAACCTGGGCTTTGGGTCACTTTCTGAGTCTGTACCTGTCCTTACAGGCAGTACTAAGAAGCTCCATCAAAAACGGGCCTATTTTTTCTGTTGCCATACTGAGACTTCTGGGATGATGCATGTGTGCCTGGATACCAATATCTTAGTCAAGCAGCTAAAAGCTACCAGGTGGATGGATTAGTAAATCTGCCTGTCCTTGGTCTCTTTTATGTACTAGTTAAAGACATTTTTATTCTATTGCTTTTTCTGCTATTGATTTGTTTTGGCATTTCAGCAGTCATTGAGAAAGGCTTATGTATCTTCTCTAGGAAACAGAATTAGAAATAGGAAGGAAATAGGAAATGACCAATAGAGATTCTCGATCTAGTCCCTCTCCTGTTTTGCAGAGTAACAACTCCTTTGACTTCCTCTGCCTTTTTCCCTTTCCACCAGTTTATTCAGCTATCTCTGAAATTAAGATAATAACAAAATACCAGTCTTGCAGGGTACATTGTTCTAATTAATGTTAGGCATTCATAGATTAAAGAGACCTGAATATAAATTTTGAGTATAACGTCTGACACCAGACAGCAGACAGGACACATTAATTTCCAGAGTTGTATAAAGCTGTTCAGAGCATCTCTTATGCAAACATCCTTCTGACCAAGAGAAGAGAGGCCATTTGGCATTGTTTGAAATCAAGTTTATGTGCAATAAGTCATTCACAAATGAATATTGAGATGGTGTAAATCACAGCTGATTCATTGGATCAACATTGTTCTAGTAAAAGCAATAAACATAAGCTCTTAATGACCTGGCTCATTAAACATTTAAAAATCACAGTCTTGTGTAAATCAGCCTTTAAGTTCATACTTACTAAATGTAGTTCATGTGCATCGGCAACACGGAATAAACCAAAAACATAACCATCTCTGCGATGTCTGTTGACCAAATCCAGGGCCACTCTTGCATCTGTTTCAATGGTGTTACAGTCTGCAGGTGTAATTTGGGCATTAGAGCACTGCAGTAATGTTAGAAAAAAAGCTGAAGCTAGAAGCAACATTTTGTTTGCAGTGTTAGGTCACTTATGCCCATGCCTTGATAAAGCCAGCTTGCTTTTAAATCAGAGCAACCCACCAAAGTTGTAAATGAATGCTAAAAGGGCATGGTTTTAAATTTAAGTGTCATGTCAGACAGCCATTACCTTGACCCTGGATTAACATTTGCAAACAGCAAGTAAATGATTATATAGTTTGATTGAGTAGATTTTGAGGAAAGTAGGCTTTATAACACTCTATGGACTAGCCTTCAAAGGGCCTGTTGGTGATTGTTTAAGCAGGCATTGTGCAATGGTACTTTACCATGGATAGTATTTACTTTTAAAAGTGTAAGGCTGAGCCTGGCAGTAAGAAGGTCCAGTTTATGTGTGCGGATATTATATAATCTTGGTCTTCTGTTTACTGTTAAAACAGTTAAACTGAAAATATGCTGAAGTATTTGTGGCCAAATTATGGCTATATCCATATCCCTGTTTTTACAGATCCTTAACCACCAGGCAACTAGTGACAGGGAAATAAGGAATTCACTCAGATGTGGAAAAAGGACATAGCTCAAGGTGCACTGCTGGCTGGTGGTCTGTAGCTGCTATGTGAGTACCTGCTTCTCATCCAGCTCAATAAAATTTAGAGCAGATTTCTATCACCTTTACATAATTTCAGACTGGTACTCAGAAAGGGACTGACTGGCCTAATACCCACGTAATCTAGGTATGGCAAAAAGTTGCATAAATCTTCCTTCTCATTCTCAACCTGAGCAGTTTTGTGTGCTTTTTGGCTGTAATAGCCTTCATAGACTCCTTTAGAGAATTGCTGGTAAATTTTGTTTTTAATAAAATAATGCAGTACCTAGTAAGATTTATACCTTTCAGGGATATGCCAATATCCTCTCCCAAGCAGAAAGGATGAGATGTTGTCTCATTGTATTCAAATTTTTTTATTCAGGATAGTTTAAGACATTCTTAAACGACAGTAATTGCTTGTCAGGGAGTGGCTGAAGATGAAATACAAAATTCAAACACTGAATAAGAAAATATGAAAATGCAAAGTGAGTCCAAAACTACAAGGTCAGACTCAGATGAGGAATTTTCCAAATCCAGGTTGATGTGAAGATTAGATTAGCTTCTCACAGAAAAGGTGCTGGCTGTATAATTGACTTGGGGGCTGGAAACTAGATGATCTTTAAGGTCTTTTACAACCCAAAGCATTCAGTGATTCTATGACTTGGATTTACATCTTTGTCTGTGAAGGGAATTTTTACTTATTTTTTTGAGAAACCTTCAGAAATACAGTGAATTATCATCTTTAACAATTACCTTATTTCATTAATCTTTATTTTTTTTAAAAAATCCACCTCTTAGCATGTCTGTTGTCTGAGAAACCGTGTTTTAAAATGGACTGAGCTGAGGCAGTAGATTTCATTCATAGTTAGTTCAGGACACACCTAACAGTTCTCTGGTGATAGATAAGTGAAATGGAGCATCTTACAGTATTAGGACCAAGGGCAGCCAAAACCATCATGAGTAGGATTAAAATGGTTAAAAACAGTCCCCCCTCTTGTGGAAGTTGTTGCCACAGAAAAAAAATCTGGATGCAGATACAGTTATTTGGGGCAGAAATTGCTTAGAAAAGTTCATGGGCAGCAGGTGCTTACCTGGATATGAGTAGGACTCAGCAGAAGATTACCCTTTAAAGTCCCTGGTACAATGATTCTGAGTGCTGGAAAAGTACAAGAGGAATGGTTTGCAGAGAGGGGCAGGTCATAAGCTTCTTCTAACCACAAATGTCTTTTGCCACTGGATGGATACTGGGATGGATTTACAAAAGTTCTGATGAAAAAAGGAATTTCTTTTGGTTTGGTTTTACAATATTTCATTATAATTACTCAGAAAATTTTACAGAGGATGGAAAAAAAAGCAGTGAAATAAATGTTGTGTAAATAATCAAAGACATTTGAAATATATCTCATCAGTTAAAAATAAAATTCCCATTATTGTTGTGTTCCAAATTGCACCTCAATTAATTTATTATAATACTGGTTAATTTTCTTAAATGGGCAGTGATACTGAAGAAAGGCATTGGATTAGGTGATTTATAACATAATTCCCTTAGCTGTCTGTTGTTTGCAGATTGTTCTTTTTTTCCTCTTCTGTTCTAGGTTGTTCATTGTGACACTCATCATTTTTTTGACCATAGCTTATGTATATTTTATGTATGAAATTGAAACAGTATGAATAAACAATGGAAATGTGCAATTCCTGCAAAATTGACTGTGGAAGTAAAGTAAGATTCCGTTCCCACTCTAGAGAGTTTTGTCCTTGATTTTTTTGGAAAAGAAAGATTGGACTCTATTATTAAAGTACAACATAGACAAGAACTCCAGGCACAGTGAGAGCAGTTAATTAAATATTGGTTGTACTTAAATCAGGATAATGTATTTTTATCACTTCTCCTTCAGTTTGATATCTTTTTAAAAACTTATTTTGTTTTTATATTTATTACTTTTAAGTTTTGTGTACTGCTTTAATGAAGCCACCTGTGTAAATAGATTGCTGGAAGGAATATAAATGTTTATCCAAACACGGCATTTCTCTTGTGTAGTGCATTAAAACCTCGTTTATGACTTTTACCAAGGCTTGACTTGCAACAGTAAGAGGTGATCCACATTCAAACTTTAAGGATATGGTAATAAACATCCATCTTAAACATAACCAGAGCACTGGGAGAACACATGAAAAAGAAGCTTATCTTCCCCATTTGAAAAGCAGTGTATGAAATGCATAATAAATATAACTTTAAACTAGAGGGATAGGAAAAGGAGAGCTGACACATAAAGGAGATGATAGGCAATAACCAATTCCTCCTTTTTTAAGTAACAGCTGTAACTATTTATAAATATCCCTGGTTTCCTGGGAGCACAGCTGCTATGATCAGACTGTTCTCTGCCCTCTGCAGGAGAGCTTCACACCCAAGCTGGTGTCACCACATGGCACAGCTCAGTCACCTTGCAGGCAGCGAGGCCTTTCCCGGCTGGTACTGTGCTGCTCTGCAGCCACTCCTGTTCCTGCTCCCAAGCCAGAGCCCAGCTAATACAGATACGTGTGGTTCCACTTGCTTAGAGGTGAATTCTGGGCTGGCTTCTCTTTTTTTTTAGTCTGAAATTCCCCAGAGCTTCAGATCTTGGTGGTCTTGATGCCAAAACCAAAAAAGATTCGCAATTCTTGGGGTGGCTCTGCACTAAACAGGAATTCCCCCAAGTAGGATGGAAAAATATGTAAATGTGGCATGTTTTATTTTTATCTGCTGTGTGTAAACAGGATGCCCTCAATACAAATACAATGTTAGATAAATTTGCTTTGGTTATGGTTTTCAGAGCAGCAGCTCCAGCTCCAGCTTCCCTTCTCTGCCTGCTGCTTATTTTTCTTTATCAGTCACCAGTTTTTATCTAATGTATAGAAGTTTTATCACCTTGTCTATCAAATTTCATTCAAAGAGACCTTAAGTTCAAAAGCTATTTGGAGGAGACAAACTGTCAAGTGAGCAGGTTGACAATGTGGTTACAGAAGTCTCATTGCTTAAGAGGACTAATATGGGGAATAAAAAGGGTATCAGTATTCCTTGCCTTGTCCTCAGTGTCTTTGGCTGTAAATTGCTTTTCACAAAAAACCAGTCTAATTGTAAATTGATGACTGTAAGGATATGTTGAAAGACTGACCTTTTGCAGAGAGGCTTGAGAGGCTGGGGGAAAAATTAAGGTTAAGAATTTGATGTTAAGCATGGAGTCAGGGGAAGTTCTACATCTCAGATGCAGAAGAAAATGCTTAATTATGAAGTGTGTGCAATAGATAGGTTCTGAAGTCACAAAAATAGATTTTATATTTAATTTATTTTATAAAAACCTTGTTTTTAAAACGCATCTTAAGAACTTTGATGTCTGGATCTTGCTTTTTAAAATCTGTTTCCTTTGAACATTACTGTTCCTATGTTTGAATTCATGGTGCCTCACCTATATTCTGAGGTAAAGGCTTGAAAATATCAGATAATGTCAACAGTCCTGGAGGTCATTAACCATCATTTATCTGTGCCTGAATAAAAACTTTGTTTGTGTGAAATTGGAATGTTTGCTCAAATAAACATCAGACCACATTTTAGCTAAACATTGCCCAGATAACAAGTTATTAATGGATGATATTATATCATATCATAAAATCAATAAGTGTTGAAAACCTGTAAAACAAAACTGAAAAGTGAATTGGAAATTGTCTGTCCAAATCCATCTGCTTCTCAGCTCCAGTACTGGATGAAGGGCTTCTTTGTGCCACTGGCCTGTTTTCTGCCAGACAAGGACAAGCAGCACGGAACAGTCCAGAGTCCTGGAGGAGGTGAGGAGCTGGAGTGTGGCTGGAGGGACACAGGGTGTGTTAGTGCCCAGCTGCTTTGCTCACATTGGCTGGAAGCTGAGACCAGGCCAGAAGATGGAGAGGTTCAGCATGACCTGGGCATGTTTTTAAGAAGATTTCCTGCAGTCCTATCTCAGAGTCACTGTGTGGAAACAGGCTGTCCATGTGGGAGTGCTGGAGGGAGAATGCTGCAGTGAGAGTGCAGGCCCACTCACCAGATTGGCATAAAGGTGCTGAATCAGCAGCAGGATTTGAGTCCTGATGACTAAATGCTACCAGCTGTTAATAATATCAATGCCATATGAGAGTGCTGCAGTATCCAGGTGTGTCCTGAGGACAAAGGAAACACAGAAACTATACAACCTCAGACTCCTTGTTGTAATTCAAGAATTTAATCTTGGACATCAGTACCTGGGCTGTGTTAAGGTAAACACTGGCGGTGGCCCAGGTGACACTGAAACTGGGTATGGACCAGGTGCTGGAGTGGCCACAGCAAATAAAGGGAATTCTCATGACTCTGCACTGACCACTGGTGCTTTGTTGTTCTGTTCTGGAGGTACAGTTACTGCTCAGAGAAATACCCCTTCTGCTGTTTATTTTTAAATCAGAGAAGTCTTTGAACCCAAATCCCAAATCCACATTAGGGGAATTATTGATTCAAATGTCATTTCTGAGCCTCATCTGCAGAACAGGCTACACAGTATCCAAATGGAATGTTCAAAACTGTGCATCCAGACTTTCCAGTTTCCCCTGCTTATGTTCACACCAGCTCCACTCCATTTATCTTCACTCACTGTGGCTGTTCAATTTATTGTTGTAAGGAGCCATAGTCAAGAAAAAGAACTCAGTGAAATGGGGTATTCTTGGCTGTGACGAGCAGTTAATGAAGCTGATTTCTTCCCCAGTGCTCCTTTAGGGGAAGAATCTGGTTGTGTATGTTGATAAAAATCTCAGTAGCATTATTAAACTGATGGAGCCACAATGAGAATAGAATCAACATGCAAACAGTTAATAAAAAGGACTGTACAGCAGAAGTGAGAAGCATGGTGATTAACTGAAAAGAGGGGCAAACACAGGATTTTGAAATTTTGAAACACAGGATCCT
Source organism: Parus major (assembly GCF_001522545.3). Taxonomy (NCBI): domain Eukaryota; kingdom Metazoa; phylum Chordata; class Aves; order Passeriformes; family Paridae; genus Parus; species Parus major. Next base: position 16,958,421 of record NC_031778.1, on the reverse strand, counting down.
GAGGGGATCCTCAAGTGTGACAGGCTGTTCCCCCAGTGCTCTGTTCCCTGACCCACTAAAGGCAGCCATGGGTGCTCTGTGTGAGGGCAGGGAGCAGTGCCTGGGATCCCAGATTTTGGCTTATGGCAGATCAGCAGTTCCTGTCCAGGGAAGGAGAACACACTGGTTGTGTTAGAGAAACCTGAGCTGGCAAAGGTGAAACTTCCTGAGGGAAAAACAAGATGCTGTAATTTGATGACTTGACAAAAAAGGGAATGCTGACACAGCCTAGAGCTCCCACTGCAATATGAATTAGTTAGAATTTGAATTTTACAATTTTTCAAGAACTATCCAATTTTGAAAGTTTTTTTACTCTGAAATGAATGAAACAAAATTATATTGAAATTTCTCATAATCTAGGATTGAAATGGAATTATTTTTGGCTAAGTTGATACATTTCACACATCAAGTTTTGGCTTATTTTAATCTTTTAAGCAATTAAATTACTTCTTTATATCAAATTTATGTTTGTAAGAGTTTTGCAGACTGAAAATGCAAAATAGTTTATGTGAATATAATTCCACACAATATTTCAATATTATTTTGGCCCCACTCAAAATAAAATAGTACTTTATATTTTATTTATAATACTAAAATAATACATTTTAATCAACTTGTGTAATGCCGGGATACTTTGACAAAACTATAATTTTTTGTTTGAAGGCTCTTTAAATGTAGAAATTAACCAGGATCTCTAGGGATGAAACAGTATCACAAAAGCTTCAGAAACAATATTTTATTGATTTTGTTTTGAACAAACGGTTTTACAGATCTGGTGGCAACTGGAAAAAGGCTTTATAATCTCATAGAAACCTCTTAATTATTTCAAATATCAGTGTACTCCTGGCCCCAAATGACATTTCTTTCCTATCTTTATTCTTTTTCTTCTGGTCTTCTCATTTATTTATATTTGTTTTTGTCAGTACAAGTACCATGTCTGACTTCAGTGAAATTGATTTTTCTTGGCTGCAGGCTGTCAAGTGCTCCTGTATCTTTTATTATAGAGCAGTTAATGTGACCTATCTCAAGAAAGAATTAGGCTGATTTTTTAAATAATTGTTTTTCCTGCACAGCAGTATCACTAGAGCATAACAGTCTCAATAGTCTGGATTTGATTCTTTACCAGCCAGAATTATGTGCAGAGGCTTCACACATGTGTAGGCTCTTCCACATGCTTTAAGTGAGGTATAAAGCATTAAGAAAAAATCTTTCTTCAGATTTTCTATGGGAAATAAAAAAATGGGCTAAGCTCTTCACATTATAATTAAGCAGTTTACTCACATAATACCAAAACCTCACTAGCTCTTAATGCTACCCAGTGCTGAAGTGCTGTTCCCTGTTCATGCCCTGTCACATGCTGGGGCAGTCTAAGGCCCTGAGAGCATCCCTGCTCCAGGAGGGTTTGGTGCTGGGTGCCAGGCTCAGCACACTGGGGCTGTTCCTTGGTGATCCTGAGGACAGGCTGTTCCCTGGTGACCTTGGGGACAGGCTGTTCCCTGGTGACCTTGGGGACAGGCTGTGGGCAGTGCTGGGGCCAGGCCACAGGGGCTGCTTTAAGCCAAGGCTACAGTGCTGGGGGCCCTGCCCGAGCTCCAGCTCCTGCAGCATCACAGCCCTGCCTGTGCCTGGCCCCAAACGCTGCAGATGCAGATCCAGTTTCAGACCTGCAGCCCTGTGTATCTCACACCTGCCTGGTCACTGCAGACTTGCTGGGACACTGCTGGGCTGACTGGCTACTATAACCACACCAGCCCCTCACCACACCTTGCTAACTCACATTTATGGCCTGATCTCAGACCTGCCTCCCTGCCCCTGAATTTATGTAGTGAACTGGCTCCTTCCTGTAACCTGACTTCCATCGCTGGGTGTGCCCTGCTCGCCTCTGTCAGGCACCACGGGACAGGCTCCTGCCCCGCCAGCCTGGTGGTCACACTCGGCTCCATCTCCCTGTCCCTTGGGAAGCAGCCACCCTGCACTGAGCCCTGACAGATTTTGCTACCAAGGATATTTATTTGGCTGTCCAAGCCCTGCAAGTTCTTTTATCCTCCAGAGTTACCTTTCCTTCATGCTTTGCCTGATGGGGGGAATTTTGAGAATTTAAAGCCAAATACTTTTGTTGGAAAATGCCCCAGTTAAACTTCTTGTCCCAATCTGTTCTTGTGCTTTTATAAAAGTGAGAATGCCAAAGATGAGGACTGTAATTAATTTATTGACAATTATAAGACACTTGATTTATTTGAAGGTGTTACACAAATTGAGAACTATGTTGCCATTTGGGCTGTTATTTTGTTGCAGATCACTGAGCTACTTGGGTGCTGGCTAGACTCTGGGAGGCCTTCTAGTTATCAAAGGATGGAGGATGCCTTCTGCCTGCTTTGCTTCTCCTGGACATGAATCTGATAGAGAAGGTTCTTCAGGAAAAGGGAGAATAACTGGTCTAGTGACTGGTTTGCTCAAGTCCGGTTTGTTTACTTGAGCCTTTTCTTCATCAAGGCTGTGGGCAGATCCTGCATCCTTAGGAAGAGCTGGCTTTCTGTCTTTATGTTCATTTTGACTTTCTTGTAGGCTATAGAAAGTGATGTCCTCATCTGAAGGAGGTAGAATTTTAACCCAGCCCACTGTTTTTTCCAGGGGTGGGGAGAAAAGATTGGCATCTGAAGCCTGTTGATCCTGCCTGGATTTTCCAGGTGTCTGATCAGCTTCCTGGTTTTCCTCTTCAGTGGCAGGATCCTAAATAACAAAGAATAAGCATTATCTAAATTGAAGCAATTCCAAATCCCTTCCAATTTGAAGATTACCCTTCATACTAAGGATCTGCTGCATCTCTAGTCCTGCAGAAGAGCTGTAGACTCTAGACCAGCTACAGAACAGAAGCTCAAAGGACAAACTGATATAACTGCTTCTTGTACCAGTGGAGATGGGTGCATGAAACTTGGGTAACTACAGTAATATCCCCTTGCATTCCTTTTGTGATTTACAATTTCATTGTAGAGCATTCTGAACACATTCTGCAGGATTGTCTCTATACTCACTCTATTGCCTTTTTATCCACCCAGTAGCAGTCTGTTTTATCACAAGAGAGATTTCTTCCTGATCTGGCCTTATCACTTTCTTGAAGCACATGTCTTTGTGAATAAGAAGACTTAAAAACGTCTTGGCTTTCAAAATTTCAATACCTGTTTTGTAAAGGAGTATTACTCTTGCAATATTAAGAGTAGATTAAGAAATACCTGCTGACTGTAGATTTCACAGGATACTGTGACAGATGGATTCACACGACTGTTTACTACAGAGCCTTTGCAGAAACCGATTTTCTGTAAGAAGAAAATACAAGAATTTTTTCACATGGAGCCCTGATACTAAGCTCCTATCTTGTAAAATAAGTGATTATGAAAGGCTGAATAGTTATAGCTTTTAAGTGTATTTGTAGGGATAAAAAGCTTGGGCAAACTTTTATTTTGGGATTGGCAACCTCATAAAGGCAGGCAGTGTTTTGATAAAGGCCTTGTGTTTGCAAAGGAGGGTTACGTAACACAATAGCAAAACTAAGCTGGCTACTCAAGGCCAAACTACAACAGCTTGCTTAAGTTCTCCCGAAACAGAATATCCCTTTGCAGGAAAATTGTGTGTGGAACATAATATAATTTTCCACAAAGAAACAATTTCACACCATAGTGAAAGAAACTGAAAAAAAAATGCTGTTTCTAATAGTTGTGTTTGTACTGGGCTGTAGGTATCATGGCTTGGATCTCACTTAAGATGGGGCTTGAAATGTTATCTCTTGACAACATGCCCATTTAGTCTTCCAATTTCTCCTACAATTTTTTCCTTAGTTCCTAAATGTTTTCCTTAGCTGATGTGATTGTAGTATGAATCATGCATTGTTTTTGATTTATTGTCTATGTCTGTTTCTTTGGAAGAAATCCTTTAGACTCATTCAGTTTTGTAAGGCAATGGCTACTCCACCTTTTTCTGGATGGTATTTTTTTGTTTCCTTTGCTTATGGACTTCTGGTAAGAATTCAGAACTTTTGCTGAGATGTTTCCCTATTCTAAAGCAGTCTGTAGAGCTGCAAGAGAGTATAGAGCTATGATCCATAAAAATATGACTGTGGGTTTTGATCCTTGTCTGCAAAGAGCCAAGGAAATAAATACTAAATATTCACTGAGGAATCAGTATCTGGAACACTGGTGTTGATGTAAGGAAAAGTACTTACAGCTACTTCTCGTGGAAGTGGTTCACACATCGAGATGTCAGCAACCTTGATATCTTTGGAGCAAGAGGTCTCCTGAATTAAAAACTCCACAAAATATGCAGGACCAATGATCCACTGTGAATGAGAGGCCAGTGGCAATTAGAACTTGTATATATGTCAGGAAGAATAAAGAATTCTACTGACTTTGAAATTTATTAAAAAGTCCCACTAAGTCTGGAAGGAACAGATGATACTTGGGGCACTACTGTTAGTTGTATTGCAGTGAATGTTTTTTTGCCAGTGCTGCTTTATTGCCTGGTCATTTTTTTGCTTCTTATATATGCACAATCTTAATAACTCATGGATTGGCATAGTGGAAATGGGTTTAGATTTTGTCATAAGATAGCATCCAGGTAGAACTACATAACTAAAGACCCTCTTCAATGTCTTGTTGACAATTTTTGGTTGTTTTAATGAATAGGATCATTTTACTATTTCTGAAATTGAGGTTAGAAAATGGAAGTAGTTAAAAAGTATATGGTAGTAATATCTGACAGTTTAGACAAAGAAGTAAAACCACATTGCTATCTACACATACTGAATTTTAGAGAGACTAGTTAATACTGTGGTAAGCAAAATGGACTTAGCCATGAGATCATGAGCTCACTGTTAGTCTAAAATTAGTTCTAAACCATACTTACACTCATTCAGTGAATTACAGGTATGTATTGGAAGGTATGACTGTGCTTTATTAAATACTTCCTGTTAGGGAGTTGCAAATTCATGGTGGCTGAAGAAGAAAGAATTAACAGTGAAGCTTTTCTGAACTTTGGAAGCAAGTCTATGTCTTGACTTTTGCATAAAGCCCTTCTTTTTGCAAGAAATGGAATTGGAGTCTTGGATCAAGAAGATCAGGAGTATTCTCAATGGAATTCTTGAGGGCTAAAACAAGTCAGATGAGCCTTGGCTTACCTGCATTGAAGCTCTTGTGACATTGAGGACAGAGAAGTAATGAGCTTGTTCACTCTGTCTATTGAACTTGTCAAGGCATTGAACAGCAGCATCCAAGTACTGAGGTTTAGTTGGAGAATCATCAAGTGGGCAGTCGGGACATACTGACGAAATATATCTGGGTAGAACTTTTTATTCAAACACAACAATGTTGTTAGAGAAGGCATAACCATAAAAGCATGTTGATAATGTAGCTCACTGTAAATGCATCTATGCCCCCAGCCCTGCCCACTTGTCTTCCACTCCCCTGCAGTAAGGATATGTGGTTTGCATCCCTCAATAATTTCTGATCTTTATGTATTTGCAGACCCATAAAAATGTTGCAGTGGAGACAGGCAGTGAAGGAAAAATTCAGCCTATTGACAGTGGGCTTGCTGTTTTTCCTTGCCTTTCACAAACCCACAAAAATGTTTTCTGGTTCAGAGGGTAAAAGCCCATATAGAGGCTCTGCTGAGTGTCCCAGAGGTTAAAACAGTTATTACTGAACTCTTTTGAGCTGCAGCACCTCTCTGGCCTTATGATCACTGACTTGAGAAAATCAGGGCAGCTGAAGCTAATGGAGACACTGTGTGTTGTAATTACATTTAAAATTTAAAGTAATGCTATTTGGCAAGGAGTTTCTCCAGTTCTCTTATAAAGAGTGTGTTAAAGACATACCTGGTTGTAAAGTGCACTCATAAGTATTCAGATGAGCAATATTTCTTGCCTGATTAATATAAATAATTGCTTTGCATTGACCGTAAACCTAAAACAATATAAACATTTAGAAACAATTAATATTGCACCCTTTACTGATCATCTAGTACATAGACAGGAGTGGTTAATTTTCTTCTTGCAATCATGGAATTCTTTTCAAGATGAAAGTTTTATTAATACTCAAATGAAAATGATCACATTTCTAAGCATCTCATTTAAAAAGAAAAGGCCAGCTCATCCCCTGGTGTGATTCTGAGCTATACACATGCAGTGCTTGGCTGCTGGGTTGCCTGCCCAGAGCCACTCTTCTGGCAGTTGAGAAGTGCCCAAGTGTCACAGAGTGTTCCTGGCTCTCTGTCCTGGCCTGGATCCATGTCTGGAACCCTGAGAGTTTAAACCCAGGGATAATTCAGTGTCTGGATCCAGTCACCTGTCTTCCACCTTCCCCCTTTTCCCTATAATCATAGGGAGAGTGGTAGTCAGGACCATAAAGGAGTTTTGTAGCATAGTAGGGTCATGCTTGCACACAAAAAACTCTGACTTTATGGCTGAAAAAATACTGGCTTCTTAGTATCCATTGTGCTTTTATATTGAAGAGTTGAAAGTATATTCTCTGAGAGGTCCTTAGATATTCCTACATGTGTGCTCAAGGCCTCTGGACATTCATTTCTTGGCTTCACTGAAGCCATATCAACCTATAGGCTTTGTGCCCTTTTTGTGTTGAAAACACTGTAATGAGAAGTGAGCAGAATTCTTCTTTTTTTTCCTAGTTTTTCATTGAAAAGTTAAAATTGATTTGCCTTAGAAACAGTCTAGGACAATTTAATCATAACTTTTTTCTTTTTTTTTTCATATTAACCTTGTTTCTTGTCATTCTTCATTTTCTAAGAGTCCTTTTCACTTGCTCAGAACAGTTTTGGTCACCTGTAGCAACAGTTTTGGATCGCTTTCTGTCTTCGCATCTTATCTTGCTGAGATATCCTTTTTCTCTTATTTCAGTGCAATTTTTGCAAAGTTGTCAGAATAAAAGTGGAATTAAACTAAACCAAAAATCACATGTTATATAAAATTGTATCTCTTTTTTTTTCCCCCCCTTGACAGACTGTCTTTAAAATAAACTCTTATAAGGTTGCTATAAAAAGGAAACCATTATTCTAAATAGCGTCCTAGCATGGCTATTTAGTTTGGTCTATTAGCTCTGGTCAAAAAATTTCTTTTAATTTTCACTTTTTAAAATAAATCTTACCACTCTATAAACTGATTACAAGGTACAGAGTAAAACTGTGGATATTATAAAATGGGCTTTGATTTTTTTCTGGGCTTTGTTGGCCCTAAAAATGCAAGTGTAGGGATTTTGCAGTCACCGGTAGTACCTAAGTAACTCATCATATGTGAAATTAAATAGAAAAATAAAATCCTTACAGTTGAATGAGCAGATCTGGTGTCACAGTCCTTCCACAACTTTTTGCTGAGTACATGGCATTCAGTATCTACTACATCCAAGATAAGATAGTAGACAGAACCAGTGGTGTCCTGAAAACAAGAAACAAAAGGGTCACATCCCAGTTTTGTATCAAACAAAGTAAGAACTCATAAAAAGGAGAGATAGAGAAGTAGAAAACATGCAAGTGGAATGCAGAGATATCCTGAAAACTGAACACTCTCTGTTGCAAAAGTGGCAAATCAGGTGAAATTGAGGTCCTGTTAGAACAGGCTTGGTCATGCAGCTAGCCAACTTTGTATAAAAAACAGTCCTTTGGTCAGTTTTATTCTTCTGGTTCTGGTACCAACCAGAACCAAAGAATAAAGACTAAACATGTTGATGTTTTCACTGTCAACTGCATTTTATTATGAGTTGAAAGGTAGGTTGTTTTGCCTGAAATAGGAATGAGATTATAAATACCACAACTAATAAGAAACTGCTAACATGGAACATTCCCAGTAGGCATTAGAAAGAGAAATATCTTATTATGCACTTGCTGTAAAGAGGCAAAGGCTGCATTGATAGAGAAGCTTAAATATTCTCTCAGCTGTCAGGGAGTGCAGTGAGGGACCTTGCAGTCACATGGATGTCTCAGACTCACTTAAAGCTTCAGTCCAGTGCTTGAGTTCTGACCTGTGCTTAAGTCCAGAAACCTTTATTCAGCTCACTGCAGCACAAGGTGCACAAAGCAATTCAAGCTCAACTTTTGTCCCAGCATCTTTCCAGGCAAGAAGTACAAGGAAGGACTAAAAGTAGAGCTCTGTATATCTAGTGCTTACATCATGTAGTGCAGGAAGATGAGACGCTGCATGGTGCAGCTCCTCATTCTGCTTCCACTGTAGATACGGGTAAGCACCTTTCCAGCATATTTGTCAAGGATACAGCTTAGTTGGATCATGTTTTATTTATATCCTTAGTGGAAAGCTGGAAAGAGGGCAGCTGTCATTTATACATCCTAAAGAACTTAGATGTGAGCGTTAGCTGCGTGTTTAGACTGAGATTATGTCTTTGCTGGAGCAGGAGAAAAACCAAACCTGAATGACAGCAGTGTTCACTCATCCCTGCTTGATTTCATTGGTTTGTGGAGAAAACACTAAATGGGGCAACAGTCTTGTGGAAGTCTGGGGCCAATATCTGTATAATTTTAGCTTTAGTTTTGGCTTCTGTTTAACAGTGACTAAATACCAGTCTATAGGAGCTGTAAAGCTGGAGTACTGCTGACTTTTTTGTCTTCATACTGCTTAGAAAACCACTAAGTGGTATCTGCTCTGGAGCTCAAAGCAGATCGAGAGATACAAACAACTCTGATCACACCCTATATAGATCTGTGGGATGGTGATTTTATGCAAGCTCTACCATAGATACTAGTAATACTGAACCCTTTAAATATGAGAGAGCAAAACTAATAGAAAATAAATATAAAGAATGATAAAATTGTTTTGTTATTATTGTCTCTTAGTTCTATTCTTACATATGCAACTTCTCACGCTTTCTACTATATTTTGTATTTTCATATTGCCTGTTTTTTTTAAGTGTTCTATAAAGTGATCTGGTAATGCCTTGCACTGAGATCTCAGGGCTTGCTTACACTAATCCTGGGGTTTAATTATAAGTTTCATTTTGAAGGCTGTGAAAAGATCAAAAGTTATTTTGACAGAGAGTGACGCTGAGGTGCAGCAGTGCTGTTGGAGCAGTGGCACAGCAATATCCCCACACCTGGCTCCAGAGATCCTTCTGTGGAAGGGACTAACCATAATTTTCTGTTTACATACAAAATATGTAAATACCATGATGATAATTCTCTTTAATATGATAGCTAATACAACTTAAATCAGTAAACACAAAGTAAGACCAGTCAAAGAGTAATTGCTATTTGCTCAAAATGTGTTTTGGAGTACTGCAGCATTTGGTAAAAGTTTGTAACTTTAAATGTTACTTCTATAAGAAAAAAGCCATCACTACAACTGTCCACATGAAGAAGAAATAGCTAAGAAAAATGTGCATCTTTAAGGAGTCTTATATTTGGAATTGGTGACTTGAGCTTTCAAACTGATTCTTAAGGTATTCTGGAGGCAAAAGCACACAAACACCTCATTAAAAAATGTTCTTATAATCAAATGTGTTTGGTGTTAGATGGGTTTCCTCAGCTGAATCATGAATATTGATTATAAAACATGGTGATCATAGAAACACTAAATGCAACCAGGGCAGACCAAACTGTATTTCTTGTTGCCTATAGGTCTCTTGTATAATACCAGCTCTAATGAGCAGATAAGGTTATTACAAAATCTACACATCTTTTGGTCTACCTGCTTCTGTATGTATCATCCTCCACTGGGGAATGGATAATTTGGGGCTTATTCAGAGCTCAGCAGATCACTGAAGGTTTAATCATCCTTATTTTAATTTTCATTAAAAGACTGTTATGCAAAGGGCTTTTGATATCTGCTTAGTATTGAATAAAAAGTTGTGTATCTTTCCATTGCCAAAAAGATCCCCTCCTCAGCACTTCTGGTGCCAGGCTGCAATGTGTGCTGGGCAGCCTGGGAACCAGAGGAGATGTGGCAGAAGGGTGACCTGGTGCAAGGGAAAGAAATAAAATATTTTTGCATGTTTTGTAATTTTTGTTAAATACCTGTCAGTGAAGCTAATCATGAGTATCTTGTATGAAAGCAAGCTCTGCTCTACTTGCATATAAGTTAATAGCAGATGGCTCATTAGTTTCAATTAGAGCAAAGCTGAACCACAGGCTGCTTAAGGGCAGATTTGAATTTGAAGTAACTTTGAAAATGTTTTTATCCTCAGTACTGCTTAAGAAAATGAGAGGAAGGACCACTGACTGGTCCAGGGGAAAAAAAAACTCCATAATTTTTTTGAGAGGAATGGGAGGTGGCATAAGGCTGTTACTGTCCGTGAACCCCTTTGACATTGCTGACTGCTCCTTATGTGCTAAGTCCCAGGAGCAACAACAATGGGACAAATGGCTTAGAATGTCCAGTTTGTTATTGCAATGTCTTGAAACACCTTATTTATGGGATACAATAATAGATAAAAAATAATAAAACTAAATAAGTAAATTAAACAAAGTATGCTTGCTCTAAAACAATAAGTTACGTCTTAAGAAAACTGACAAAATTACAATGTTGTGATTAGACAAATCACCACCAAGGACCAAAATTCTCCTGTGCTGAGATATCTTTGGCACAGGTGAAGGGAGAAGTGGGGAGATAACTGAGGCAGTTTACAGCATGTCTGCACACACTATGCTGCACTCTAGGGTGGTCATAGGGGGCTCTAATTATTGTCAATAGGAAATAGCCCCAGGAAGGGGTCTGAGCACCTAACTCCATGCCTGGTGATGTGGATTCTGGGCCAGCTCACATGCATCATGTGGAAAAATTCTGATCAGAGATCTGATCCAGTTGTTTAGTGGGCACATTCTGTCACCTGAGAAAGGCAATATGGAGAGCATAGTGCAAAACACAGCAGAGCATCTTTAGCTGCGAGATCTTGGGTTGCTGGAGTCCACAGTGTGTCTGCAGGAACTGTGTCCTTGTAAGAGCAGCAGGAAGAAGTGTCATATCCTTGCCAGCACAGATCTTTAAGCGTCTGGCAATGATTTACTAATTTTCTTTAGTGTTCAGAACTCAGCCTTTCAGGTAAGCTTATGGGAAGTGAGCAGGCATTGCAGGGAATTCTAGCAGCAGGCTTCCATAGTGCCTAATCTTCTGCAGGCCCTTGTGAATTCATTTCAGGCTGCCCCTGGTTAGTGCCAGTAGATTCAGTTATTGTAGCACAAAATCATCATGGATTAAGCACACACAGAGAAATGTGATACTTGAGGAAATGTGAGTGATATTCTATAGGTATTTCCAGTGCATTTTTGCCCTTGAACTGGCTTCAGGTTTCTTCTGGAGAATGAGTCATCTTTTAGAGGTCTGCAAAGGAATTCCTTGGTCCCAAGCAGGATGTGTTTACACCTGTTAGTGCTCATATCTTTTGTGCAAAACACACGATGACTTACTAGCCTTTGCACTCCAACTGCTCAAGGCAGTGGGAGGAAGGTGTAAAATGAAATTAAATCAGAGTCGTGGTGTTTCATATCAAATTTGAACTGATGCCTGGAGCTATTCCAAGGGCCTGCAGCAGAGAGTCATGACTGAGATTTGCTCTCTAATTGCCCACAGTGTGATGAAATTGTTTCTAGTCTGTGCATAAAGTTGACATGGCCTCTGGAGTCCTGTGAATAGAGCTTTGCATTTGCCTTTTGAAATATTTCTCGTTCAAATAGATATTTCTAAGAAATAGACACAGGGAGAAACACATATTGAGCAAGAGGGTGACTTACCTGCGGCTGTTCTCGGACGCTGACAATTCTGTAGAGGCTGAGTATGTAGCCCTCTTCTCGGTCAGCATTGATCTGGCGGAGAGCCAGGTCTGCAGCCTCCTCCACTGCAGCATCATCACAGCGGGGGGAGAGCAGGGCAGCCCCTGCTCCTTGGGCCGGAGGGGCAGCAATGCAGGAGCAAAGCACCTGGATGCCAAAGAGCATCCAAACGAGCCAAGCCATTCTGCTTACAGAGCTAGTGCTGCAGATCAGAGTGGTCAGTCAGGATGGAGGGGCTGAGACCTGAGTGAGATCACAGACTTTTATAGTGGAGCCATGTCTCTTTATGAACTTGTGTCCTTGTTTGATTGTGTACTGATTGTCACCTTTAAACCTACAGCTGTAACTGTAAGTAAACACTAAGTCAATTATTAGAAGGTTTTATGGAAGTGTTGTTGCTCCCTCTGAGACCACAGAGCACTTTTTCCTCCTAGCTTTCCATCTCTAATTTGGACTTCACTGGGCAGATCAAGCAATTTTGACCTCACGGCCACGGATAAGAATAAACACAAAAAGCTGCTTCCTTTAGAAACCAGATTTGCTTGAATAAATCTATGTGCAGAACAGGTCTGGCTTCAATTCTGTTCTGTCAGTGATCCAGTTCTTCTCCCAAATAAACAATGACAAAAGTCTCAGTAATTTGAACAGGAAATGGATAAGAGCCACAAGGTTGACTGATTTTGCACTTTGTATTTGTTAAATGTCAGTTTTAAACAAATATATTGACTATTATTTGCAGTCAGTTTGGTTGTGATAGAAAGCTCAGTTTGGAGTTTGATTGTGAAAGAAAGTTCAGTTTGGATTCATTCTATGAGCATTTTTACTTCTCTGGATACCTACAGCTGAATTCTACCCCTTAGCCCTGGAGGCATTTAGACCCTCAAGGGTCATGGAAAATTTTTCATGGAGAAATTTTAGTTTGAAATGACAGTGGTGTGCCTTGTGAATAACCTGTCAGGAACTCCACTCTGGAGACAGGGGGGAATAACTTTACATGTAGCTTCTATCCTGAAGATCTGGAGAAATGACAGTGACCATTACTTAGGGAGGATCCCAATGAATGTCACTGGTTTTCTACTGCAATTCTGCAGCATTTCACCTTGAAGAATTCCAGAAGCTGGGTTACCATGTCCCTGGCTCTTATTTTTTGTCATGGGATTCTGTGATTGCAGCTTTCTGCTGGAGAACACCAAGTACCTTTAGGTTTGAAAGTTCTATTGAATGAGGAAGAAAAAGTGCAAATGAAGGGCATAATTTTCTCTTTAATACTTCTGTGATGTTTGGAGTTAGTTAAGAATTTCTATATTGTCACTTTTTTTACTGGCTGTGTAAAGAATCTTAGGCCAGAAATTTTTAAAGCATCTGGGAGACAGCAGAATGTGTCCCAGTGAATGTCCATAGAAAGCTGGGATTATAGATGCAGAAGACCTGCAACAGCACTGGAGCTGAAACTCTTCTAAGACTTTGTGCGGTGGCAGAGGTGCAAAACTCCAATAGCAGGACAGAAGGGGCACATGGCTGTTAGAATGAGACCCTCACATGTTGGGTGAGGGATAGTGCATGGACTGTATCCCAGAGGGATGGGATACAAGGGGTGAATGCTGAGAAACACTGCTGTAGCCATAGTACAGGAACCGCAGAAGCAGCAATGCAGACGCGCTCACATTGTTCCTTGTGCCTGGGGATGCTTCCCCTGTGGCTAAAGGATAATAACTCATTTTCTTTATCCTTACAGTGCATGACATTTCTATGGAGATGAGTGCCAGTTAGTACTGGCTGTGTCGGCGCTTCTTATAATAGGGGATTGTTATATCCCTGACTCTGTTCTTTGTACTCTTCCTCTGCCTGGAAAGGAAAAATTTCTCTGTTGAAGTAGCTGACCTCAAAACATAGACACAGCTGGGAAATCCGAGCATGTCCAGCCAAAGCATCACATGAAGTACATGGGCTTTTGCAAAACAGGGTCTGAAAAAGCTGCGAAATATTGTCAGCCAGCAATGCAGACCTGGAAAAACTCTTCATGCTGCATTTCAAGGGAAGAGCCATTTACATTTCATCTACCACCATTTCATATGTCTCATTGCCCAGAGAATCAATTGTTAAATATTGAATCTCTTACTAAGGCTCAGGTACATAAAAATGGGGCTATACTGGTGGGAGACAAAGTGATTGCTTCAAAGCAGTCATGGAAAACAGATCTGTGAGGGGGCACGATGTCCTTAAGAGGACAAGTGTTAAGGAGAAGGAAGATGAAGTGCAGCTACTGAAGTGGAATGCACAGAGAATTATTTTTTTTCTTGCTGTTTTAGAAAACAAGGAAGTGGCTATACCAGGTATAAGAGAACATCTGTGGAGTATGGAGCCTGCAGATGTTTCTGCTACATATCTTTGCTCTGTGTGGTTTGAAAAGGCAACAAGAGAATGCAGCATTTCTGGATTTCAGGGATCTCCAGGGGCAGGGATCCCTTCTATAAACATCGTTTCTGCCATCAGAAAATTTTCTAAGCCTGGAAAACATTCTCTCTTCTATAAATTAGTTCTTATTTCATTATATAGAAGACAATTTATGTCATTTAGTAATGGTGATTCCTAGTTTTGGAAAGCCTCATGTATCTGGTGTCACAGTGATGCAAAACAAAATTGTTGCCGTTTCATTAAATCCTGTACTGGGTCTCATGCAGTGAGATGGGAAGACCACCTATCTTACTGCATTAAGAGATTTCTACAGATTAATACTAGCACTTTTTGAAGGAAAGGCTGCATGCAGGATATACTAGAGTCACTTCTTTACAGAGAAGCAAAAGCTCCCTGAGCCACTGACTGGCTGTGGCTGGTGCAATTGCCCACACCATGTTTCCTGCAAAACTCAGCATTTGCTTGAAATGTGAGAGCAGCTACCTCCACAGGCAGAGCTTGCCCTCAGTGTGCTGCCATCACATTATACTGTGGTTTATAAAGTCTGAGCTGATTCCCCTTTTCTTTACACACCCACCTGAAACACTGGTGCAAGTGCCAGTGACTTTTCCCTTCCCCACTGACACAGCAGAGCAGAACCTTTTTCTATTGTGAGCTGCTGCACTATCACCAAAGCAAGTGTTAGTTGTGTTGCTTACTGAGTACTGGATGGTTGTAACTAGGAGAACAGGACAGGTTATTTGAAACAGTTCAGAAATGACATGTGTTCCACAATTTTTTGCTGTCTGCATGATAATTATCTTGTAGCAAGCACTGTTCCTGGTTAAACATTCATGACTGTCTTTGAGACTGCTCCCCAGGGCCTGCAGAATTCCAGTCTGGCTGGCAGTAAAGATCCTTCTGGCCTGAACCCCTTATTAATTCTCTACCTAGAATAGATTCTGCCTCTAACGTGCCAGAAATTCAGGGAAGATTTGATTGCCAGGACAATGGTAAATTGCCATCACTGTCTGGGTCCTGTTAATGAGATACATGCCAATAATATATTTTTTATTCCCTTGAATTGGCATTTCCTCATATGCACACAGACCATGCAGGACCCCATGATTGTACTGCACCTGTGTGTCTGCTGGAAGACAGACAATACACATGTATTTGGCTGCAGGGATTGATGCTTTCAGCCTGCCAGCAATGAGAGTGTCAAGACTCTGTTCTTTTCATAGACATGGATGCTCTTGTGCCACGTCCAAAAGTTTTGAGGTACTTCTGGTGGATATCAAAAGTAGTAGGAAATATTATAGGTGGAAGAGAAAAATACTTTTTTCCTGTCACTTCTTTAGTGTTATTGGTGTGTGATCAAAAGGGAGGACTGACCTGATTTTCCGCAGTGCTCAGCACCCACACATCTTAGTGAAGCTGATGAAGAAGTGCAGGAGCTTAGTGTTTTTGAAATCAAGCCCAGAATATGACTCATAATGCTGAGAAGGAGACACTTGACAACTAAATGAAAATATATACAGATAGAAGGTAGCAAAGCATTGAACATTTTATTGTGAACTTGCCTTTCAGGTGGTGTTTCTATCACAAAGCTTCAACTGTTGTATAGCTCTTACAACAGCTTAACTGAAACAATATTTTCTGTATTTTAACTAGAGAATTCCTATATGTAAAGTAAACTACTGCTATATGTTGTCATCATCTATATTTTGGAGAAGGCCTCTGCAAGACCCTGACCATGGCTTTGCTCTCTGGAGGATAAAACTCATTTGGGCTCAGAGCCAAGTGCTCTTACGTATTTGTACTTGATGTTGTGGTCTGTGTGGTGTTGCTGCTGCTGCACTGATCCCTCAGTTTGGCTGCATTGCATGTCTGAAACACAGCCTAGATATCAAAATGGCGAATCTTCCCAGGGCAGGGAGGAGGAGGAGGCACAAAGCCAACTGGGCGAGGTACTTTGACATGCTGAGCAGCCTCTGCAACTGCTCTCTTTGTTACTGATTTTGCTGAGAGCATGGAACGCAAAATTTCTGAAGAGCTGGATTCAGATGCAACAGGGTTATTGTGGGAAAGCCGAAGATTATGGTTTGTGAAGCCTACAGCACTGGGTGCCAGTCCTGCTGATGTGTCTTGACCTGGATGAGTGTAGGTAACTCCAGGCTGGAAAAGAAAAACAGGTCGTGTTGGTTTTCAGTGATTTAGGGCTGGTGACATCCAGGTAATTGATGCCTTACTAGGTACCCTGCTCCTAACTAGCTATGGGCCTGCAATTCAGGTTCAAATGTTCCTGACTATCACAGGAACATTTGCATGCAGTGGAACACATGCACAGGAACCCAGGAACACATTTTTTATAGCCAATGAATCATCAGGACCAAATTCTGTGCTACATGATCTTTCAGGGCCACCTGCACAGCTGGTGAAACATTCAAGACCAGCTGTCTCATTTTCTCTTTCATATACCTCTTAGACAGCTAATTACTATTGAGTTACCAAGAGCTGCTGTCCATGGGAAGTATTCAACCACCACCTAGTCCTCCTGAGACCAAAAGTAGACTAAAATACGTGAAGAGCACTCAGGTCAAGTGCCTATGTTTCCTTCCCCTTGCTACAGCAGTGCAGGACGAGACCTCTGAATTCAGTGATGTGTAAGGACTAAAAGCCTCCAGCTTCACAATGCTGATTTCTCTTTTACATTTATCTATCCCATCTTTAGCTGATCAGAGTTGGTTCCCTTTGCCATGCTAGACATGTGAATCTCCCAGATGGCCAAATTGTGTCAAGCATGGATGGCAGACATGACTTAAGTCAATTCCCAACACAGAAATCCACAGGATAATCAGGAGCTACCTCTACCCTGACTTTTAGGATACAAATTTAAGTTATCACAGGTGGCTAATGCAGTCTACAGTGAAAGAAGTAAACTCAAGATGATGGCTTGTAACAGTACCAGTAGGCTATAGAATAACCAGGAAAGCAAGGGAATATCTAGAGCTGTTACCTGATGTCCATACAACTGGCAGTTCACCTGAAGGTCTTGTGAGGGATGTTTTACCACCTCTGCTGTGCAGAAACCAAAATTCTGGCAAAGCAGAACATAGTCAAGAGAAAGATAGTTAGAAAATAGAGGGAGACTGAATTAGAATTTTTAATTTCAGCACATTTAGAAATGGCTACTTGTTCTCATGTTTTATATGAGCAGTAAAATGCTTGCTTTTTAGCCTGCTGGGCTCAAAAGCCAAGCTCTTTAAATGCATAAGCAGCAAATAAGGGAAACACCTGTATTCTTCTGTAGTAAGATCCTTTGTATGTCTGGATATGAGGGAGCGAGAGAGTATATAATAATCTAGGTTAAAAGTTCCCACCCCCTCAAACTGCTTAGGACTCAGTTTCATCAGAAACAGAAAAAAAAAACATGATAAAGTACACAGTATAATTCTCAAGAGCATATATATCAGAACTGAGCACACTGGAATTGTAGGAGAGGGAAACAGTCTGCTTTTTTTTGTTTTTTTTAATGTGACTGCGAACTGTCCAGTACAAAGACCCTGATTTTCTCAGGCACTGATTTTAAGAATAAACAATAATATATATTCCATTGATCAAAAATATTCTGTCTCTGGCCCTCAAGCCTTTTTTAAAAGTTTTCAAATCCGTTAGAATTCAGCCCAGATACCTCAGAGAAAAGAGAAAGGTGTGATATAGCTTTAAGAATGATATATTGAAAAACATATAATGATGGTACACATCTCTTGCACTTTGTACCCCACAGGGGTCTATTCCTGCTCCAGTGCAAGCACCTCCCAGCATAATGCTACTTTTCTACTTCAGAGCTAGGGAGACTGGGGCTGATGTGCTGCCATACTCACAGACTGATCCTCGGGCAGCAGCTGACAAGCCCCCACATTGGCTTTAGCTTCTTCTCCAGAGCAGTTCGTGGCACCCACAGCAAACTCAGTAACAACAACGTGCACTGGGTGATACTGATAAAACAGGAAAATTGTTTAACTGACTTTGCACTCAGAAACTGCAGAGCTGCTGAGAAAAGATAAAAAGCAAATGTTGTGGCTTCATTTCCCACTGGAGTGAAAGGGAATCCTGTGGCTAAAATGACACCTAATAATAGTTGGGAAATTAAAAGCAAATCAGGTGGTCAAATCAGAGCAAGCAAATTATGTCTATTTGCAAACATAACTAGGTAGCAGCACACAATTACTGTAGAAGAAATATTATGTTTGCATGAAAGGCTAGACATAGTTCTAGAAATTACCTGTATTACGGCTCTTCCGATCTCGAGGAGCCTGAGGTAAGGACCAGTGGTTTTGCTGTTGTAGTCATTGAGTGCAGCTGACACTGCTTCTAACACGTCTGTGTCATTCAGATTTGCCAGCAGGGGACAGTCCGGGCAGACTTTGCTAATGTCTTCACGGGAGTCTGCAGGAGGAATAGATCATGCTTTGATCAGATTGTAAATTGTTTAGAAGGGCATTATAGACCTATTCAGTAGCACAAAACACTGTTTAAAAGTCTGTCCCAAATGAAAGTGGCAGGAATTTTTCCAGTGCAGGCTACAGATGGCAGTGTGTCACACAACTTGGCCATTCAAATCTTTCTGCAAGGAAAAGTGCTGTGGACTTCAGTAACACATTTTATTACTCTATTTTTACTAAATTTTCTTTCTGGAAACCTCTATGACACTACTGAAAAGGTGCTTTAGTTCACACAAGGAATGGTAGAAAAATGAAGATACTTTAACTTATTGGAGTTGTGTTTGTGTGTGTTATTTCAGTCATTGGTTTTGACAGTAGTACTGAAGATATCTCATACAGAGCAAAGAGATCTCACACTGAGCACACAGAATAGACATTCTGCTTTCCCATGGTAGTATTGAAAATGCTAGATTTAAAGAAGCTTCATCTGCCAATGGGACTGATGACCAAAAAGTGCAAGCAAACTCAGACCAATAAGGAATCAAA
Organism: Parus major; assembly: GCF_001522545.3. NCBI lineage: Eukaryota > Metazoa > Chordata > Aves > Passeriformes > Paridae > Parus > Parus major. Next base: position 16,939,222 of record NC_031778.1, on the reverse strand, counting down.
TTCTTAAGGTTAAACTGCTGACTGAAAAGACTCAAATCTGGGACTTGCTCCCCAGTTAGTCTTACAGTATCTTAATTGTCAAAGTAAAGAGGAGCAAAGAGAAACAGTGGGTTTGTAAGGGAATGAAACCAGAAAAAGGGGCTGGATTTAGAAAACCCATTAACTGTTGTTCTTTATTCCATATTTATACCCAGCAGTTTAGAATCAGAAAAGCTACTGAACTGTAACCACTGCTATAAAAATACTCCAGCCTCTAGATTTAAACCTACAGAACAAAGCCTTTACCTGCATGTGAGTGGCATTTGCTAGCGAGTACAGATAATATCCCATTCACCTTCTGCAGTTTAACATCACAGTCACCCTCAACTGCCTAGAGAGAGACAAAAATCAAAGGGTTACATTGTTCAGATAAATTGGATTTTCTGATAAAGGGCCACTAAATTCAAAAGAACAGATCCTAGCTGACCATTCCTGGAAACATCGGCCTGATGGCAAAGGCACTGCTAGGCATGTCCTGATGTCTGTGATTTTGTAAAAGGCAGATCAGAGATACAAAATCTGGATCCAAATCTGGATCTCAAAAGTATCAAAAGTACCAGGGTAGCAAGATTGTGGACATTTAGTGCAGGTTTTTCTCTCATATAGAGCAAAGAATATGAACACTTATGAATCAAGACCTTCCACAGAACTGTTTGATAACATTCCCGCTAATCTCAGCTGGTCAGTGGCCATGGTAACAGCAGAGTGTGCTGCCTTGTGTGAGCAACATGATCCAGCAGGGAGGAGATGTCAAAGGCAAAGCTGGAGTCACTGGGAAGAGGAAACAGTTAGAGTTACCTCCCCCCCAATGGAAAATAGAATCTGAGCCCTGATGAATACAGGGGTAGATCATGATTCATATTTAGTGAGCTCTGTGAATTGGGCCCCATTCTAGAAACAGCAGGCTCAGACAACATTTCCAATGCTTTGGTCAGGGAAAGAGCCTCACAGTTGGATCACACTTGCATATATCTGAGGCCAGTAAATTCCTGCTGAGCTTTACTTCAAAGGCAGAGCCCCATCTGAAGAGAATAGCTCATCTGCAGTTGTAACTAGGAAGAGGTGGCTTGGTGGAATTGCACCAGGTAACAACCCACATGTAGCCAAGGGAAGGGTATTTTTGCACAGATTCACAACCTGCCCTGTCTGTGGTTTGCAAGGAGGCAGTGACATCTGGGCTGAACAAAGGGACTGAATCTGGAGCCCCTAAAGAAGGCCCCATGGCATTCATGGACTGTATATGGGATGTTATGTTGGCAGAGATCTGTCCTCTTCAGATAACAGGGCATAAAAGAAATCCAGGAGTGAAGTCCTTCATGACATGAAGGCAGTGAAGTCAGCGAGGAAGTTACAAGTGTTTGAGTGGCTATAAGCTTTTACAGTGATATGACATTTGCTTGGGAGTCTGGTGATAGCCTGGCCTCTGGCATCAACATATCGAACGTGCACCTTTGGACCCAGCTAGAGCATTTAGGTACTCACATGTTCTGCAAAGCTCCTCACTGTGCAATTTGCAAGAGGTGTAGGGCTGAGAATAGGGCACTTGGTCTCCAGTAAGTCAAGTTCAAGAAATATGATGTCAATATTTGGCCCCTGAAAGAGACAAAATAAACCATTGGAACTGATGTAATTTCTTGACAAAACATCACCAGATTTCACCCTGGGGCTGCCCATGGGTAGCTCCAGGTATACACCAGAGTAAAGCAAAAGGTCCTTACTTTTAACTTCATGAAAACCAAGACTCCAAATCTGGAGCAAGTCAAGACAATCACACTGATTTTATCCCAGCTAATAAGGAACAGGCTCATAAATTTTGGAAAGTTGAGCTTGTATGTAATGAGTAATTTCTCTTAAGTTAATTTTATGTTGTTGGGTAGTTTAAAAAATCAACAGCTTTCTTTTTGATGAAAAAACTTCATGTTTCTATAACCAGATACCAAACAAACACCAGTGAACACTGATCTGTCTTGTTTAGTCCATTGTAATTACACTGAATTGCACCAGTTCCTTTGCATCTATAACATAGGACACAGTTCCTTGGGTTCCCTAGGTCCAAGATTTATTCTGATGTTCAAGTCATGAGTGATTCCATTTAAACCAATTGAGTAGTTTTAATGTAAAATCATTAATATGAGCAAAGCAGTGTCACCAGTGTTTTTGTGTAGTTAACTCTGGACGCACTTCTAATCTCATTTATGTCCATTGTAGTACTTTCTAAATGAGTATTTTGGTATCTTCTCTTTCATAACAAATAGCAAACAGCCATGGAGTTTCACTCACATCACTGTGACTATTTTCCATGTTTTAAGAGAATCAAAGGTTCTGAATTGGTATGTACATTGTATTCCTGACCATTTCTGTGTCCTTTCTAGATGCCTACAATGAAGGCAATAGATCTTAGGGAAAATAAGCCAGTTATTTCCATTTAGACCCCTTGGCAGCTCAATGGGATATTAGGTAAAATTAATGCCTACTACAAAGTCACTAATAGCATGGAGTTTTGATAGGCATGTATTTAGCCAATAAGTAATTACCTGTATTTCAAATATTATCCTCAAGTTTTTTCCAGATTACCTATGGGTCTTGGGAATCAGCACCTGGAATGATCTGCTGTAGCAAACCTGCTGTGTTTGTGAACCAAGCCTTTTCTAGCATTGTACAAAAACATCTGAACATTTCTCTCTTCCCCTCTGTTCTGCTCTTTGAGAGATACATTCCAATGACCTGGATTCTCCACTGCTACCAGGTGTCCTTGCCCCATTTAAATCAACAGAGCCATGCTGATTTCCTCATGTGAGGATACAGCCCTTGCAGGCCCTTGCACTGGTGTTTGCCAAGTGAACACAGTGTTCTGCCCGCAAGCTCCTCACTTACCTGGGGTACCACGCGGATATCCTCGATTCTGTTCAAGGCAAACTTGTATCCATGATGACTGTGGCCATTAATATAATTCACCGCAACTTCAGCTGCTGCTTCAGATTCTGGGTCATCACAGCCCAAGGGAGCAGGGGGAGATTCTGCTTCAGCTTTGTGAATTGCAAGCTGAACAAGCAGTATTAAAGCTACTAGTGCCTTCATGGCACCTGAGGAAAACGGATCCCTTTCAGAAATAAAGATCTAAGAATACAGATCAGATGGCAGCTAGGCAGTGAGAACTGGGGCCTCATTTATATAGTACATACCTCAGATTTACATGAGCACATGCCTGATATTTGTCCCAGTTCCAAGAAGCATTGCAAACAACAAAAGAGAAAAGTAAATGTTAGGACATCAAGCTGACTGATTAATTTTGGCCAAAGTAAATTTTATCAGGTAGGACATTGCAAAGTCTGCTAAAGCAGCTTAAGAAGAAAGCGTCAGCAAAAATGTAACACAATTTTTAGACACTTCTACCAAGCAAATACTGTCCATGTAAGAGGAATGTGATCCCTTCTGTTAAATGTGTAGAGATGCTAGTGCTAATTAAGCTTTCTTGTAAACAGGACACATTCTGTTGGGGCCCAAATCTCACCAGACACCAATCCAAATTGTGAGATCAGTAGCATGGTAATTTAGAAAATGGAATTTTAAGTAGTTCTAAGGATCACATTCAACAGCAAATGTAATTGAATGGCAACTTTTGCTACTGAATTTATTTGGAAGAGGAAATGAGGCATAGCTCCTAAATCCTTTGCATCAGCTCTTTCTTTCTCTGAATAATCTGAATATGTCCAATAGTTCTTGGAGTTTTATTTTGCAAAAGAGGCATCTTGTAGGAATGTTTCTGGAATATGTTGTACAGATTTGAGGATTTGGCAGAAGATCCTAAAGAGCACAAAGTGTTTTAAGGAGAATATAGAGGAAAATTAGCTGCTTAAATGCTTAGGAATGCTGGATCCAATCTTATATTTACATTCACAGTGTACATATTTACAAAAGAGTAACAGGATAAAAAATATATTCTTTGTAGCAGAATAAAGCATCTATGATGTGACCAGCATTTAAAGTCTTTAATTTAAGGTGAGATGACTTTGGCTAGATAGATTCTAGATAGACAGACTGACTCAACCAGTAGAAATGGTTTTCCTGCAGGGGTTTCAGAGCAGGTTTCTACCATCCATGTTAGGGCACTGATCAGGCTGTAGAACAGTAAAGGTCGCTTTTGGCTTTAAGGTGTCTGAATCTCTGTTGTCATTTTTAGAGTTGAGGAGCTAGCTGCAGATTTGAGATGAATAGAAGGCCTTCAGCATAGTTAGAAGTTGGGGTTTTTTACTTTAGATAATAAGTATTTCTCCTCAGCTTACATGATATTTGAATGAGGCTAAAAGTTTTGGGAAAAGAAACAGTCTTAAGTTATGCCTGTCCTAGAATCTGTGAATAGAGAAAACACTATAATTAGAAATGGTTTAATTGGATAGATTATGTGATAAAGAAGAAGAAAGGGAAGAAACTAAAAAGATTGGATGATTTTCTTCAGTTGTGTGGCATGAGGTGTGTTTTGGATGCTAGGATTTGCAAATTGAAGAGATTTGTGGGGAAAAGAAAGACTTTTTCTCTCTCTTGGATTAAAAAATTGGTTTGAGCATGATTTGTTTCTTCTCCATGACTTGAAGTTGGTGTTATTTGGAACTTGTTCTTTTGTGTGGATGATCATTTATTTTCCTGACTTTGGCCTGGAACAATTAAAGAATAAAGGTTTGGTGTCCCCAAAACACACTTTAAGCGTTCCTTGTGGGCATCTTTTGAATCACAGCAAATTTATTTAGAAAAATAGTATTTTACTCTTTACTGTTAATGCACAGTTCAGTTTCTAACCTCTAAATCTTTTAATTTCCCTTTTCCTTTTTTTGGTATGAAGCACTGAGGTGAACTTCCACCAGGTGCAGATTGAAATTGTTTTTCACCTGAGTGACATATAATTATCCCAGTAAAGGACTTGGAATATTATTTATAAATTTCATGTGGTCATTACTCAGTTTCTTAGGTTACATATTCTCTACTTCAGAATTGAAAATACTATAGGATGTATAATATTTCTGCAGTCAAGCTCTACATATTCCTAAATATAATATATAACCCAGTTCAGTCAACTTCAGGTTCCAGTTTCAAAGAACAACTTAAAACCTCAAATAGCAAACAGGATTTATTATCTTCTTTCTTTCCTCTTCATTGTCACTCACATTCCATATTCCATTTACCAAGCAGGACAAAAAGGAAATACTTTGAAGCCTGCTGTACCTCTCCTTAGTTTCTCTATAGGCTTACTCAAGCCCTTCCCCTCTTGGTGACTGGGTGAACTTTATTTATGGGTATACAGAGGATCAGAAATGTGCCCACATGATTATTAATGCTCAGTGCAATGTGGAATGTTTGCAGTTTGCAGGTTTTGGGTGACTTGTGATACGTGTGAGGAAATTTGTGTTTGGTTTTTATGTTTGGGAAAGGAGTTTAAAAATACAATCAGGTAGTTTGGGTACAGGTAATATGACAAAGGAGCCTTTCACCTTTTGGGTACAGACTGACACACATCTGCCTAAGTATTCCCTCTGAAAGTGGGATTGCTGGTGTCAGCTCCCTGCAGGCCTGTGGCCCATCATGACTGGCCTTTTTATAGACCCCCTCACTGAAGAGGCAATAACTGCAGAGATAACTTCTCACTGAACTCAGGGCAGATCTATTCTCTCTCTTTCATGCCTGAGACATAGTAACACATTGTCCTGTATTTGCAGCAGTGGCTGCAAATAGTTCTTACAGTACAAGAAAGTGAGCTGAATCCCTTGGGCTCCTGCACATAAGGTGACATCTCAACCCCACTGAAGTGGACAAGTCTTTCACAGAATCATGATATCACAGAATGGTTGACTTTGGAAAGGACATCTGGGGGTCACCTTCTCCAACCCCACTGCACAAGTAGGGAGGGACACCTTGAAACAGTCACCCAGAACCATGTCCATGTGGCTTTTGATTATCTCCAAGAAAGGAGACTCCCCAACCTCTCTGGGCAACTGTGCCCGTGCTTGGTCACCCTCACAGTAAGGTGTGTTTCCTGATGTTCAGACAGAACCTTCTATTTCAGTTGATGCTCATTGCCCCTTGTCCTGTCACAAGATACCACTGCAGAAAGTCTTGCTCCACCCTTTTGCATCCTCCCTTCTTGGATTTATATCCATTAAGCCCTTCCAAGCCTTCTCCTCTCTGTGCTAGGTAGTCCAAGCTCTCTCAGCCTTTCCTCACAGAAGATGCTCCAGTACTTTAATTACCTTTGTGGCCTTTTGCCACACTGTCCCTGTCTCTCTCCCATATTGAGGAGCCCAGAACTGGGCACAGAAACCAGGTGTGGCCTCACCAGTGCTGAAGACAGGGAAAGGATCACCTCCCTAAAGCAGCTGGCAGTGCTTTGCCTAGTGCAGCTCAGGGTACTGTTAACTCTGCACAGCAAGGGAACATCACTGGCTCAGCTCAGTGCCTGCCTGGACCCCCAGGTCCTTTTTGACCAAGCTGCTTTCCAGCTAGGTGGGGCCCAGCATATTTTCCTACGTGTGCTCCCCCAGGGGCATGATTTCAGACTTCTCACTGAACTTCATGAGGTTTCTGTCATCCCATTTCTGCAGTCTGTCATGGCCCCTCTCAATGACAGCATGACCCTCTGGCATCCGTTACTTCTCCCAGTTTTGCTCATTATCCAGGTCACTGATGGGGACATTGAACAGGACTGGACCCCAGTACTGTCCCCTGTGGTGCTTACTGCCCCCCATCTCAGCTTTGTGCCATGATCAGCACCTCCAGGCCCAGCTGTTCAGCCCAGTTTTCAATCCACCTCAATCCACCTTTCACATTAGTGCTGTGAGACTTTGGCCCTGGTGAATCAGGTTGCCTGAGAGACTTGACAAGACTTCACTGTGATGGAAGCAGAACAAGCTGGGTTTACTGCCCTTGTTATATAAAATGTAGTATTGATTCTATGCTCAAAACTTGAGGCTCCACTGAATCTCAATTCTTAATAATTCATATAAATCACAATGGAAAGGTGAGTTGATGGTTTTCTTTTTTTCTTTCTCTCTTTTTTTTGGTTGGATGCTTGGAACAACTAGTGATGATTGGAAACTTGCTGCCCCTGTGCAACCTCATTTAGAAAAAAGCAAAGAACCAGTTCCCTAGATGTCAAATTGACACCTTCCTGAGCTTAAAATTCAAGCAAATTAACCAAGCAAACAGATAAATATCATCTTTTTAAAGCTTCACATCAAAGTTAAACACTTGTGGGGATTTCTGAGGCTCTCTTTTCAGATTACTAAAATGTCATTTTTTGGTAAAGCAGACAGAACTGGTCCAATTCTCTGCACCACATCAAAAGATGCATTTCTGAGCAGTCAGGCATTGTACAGTACCGCAAAACTTAATCACCTTTTGCTTTACACTTGATTAAGTACATTACTTTTGGATCATCGAGTTCACAAGATATTGGAACATCAGGGCTGTCTTCTATATAGCCATCACCTACTCAGAAACCTGCACGCAAAGGCAAGAAAATGTCTGCAGGGGAAATGTCAGAAAGTTAAAGTCACCAGTCTTGTCAAGGCAGCATATTGCTCCCTTAAATGACAGTATAATCAGCATTTAAAAATAAAGTGTGCAAAACCCCATAGAGGTCTCCGAAAAACCTCAAGACAAATTAGACTAATTGATTTGCATAGTCTTATTGGCCCCTTTCCACTACATGGGCAAATCTTCAGCAGATATAAATTGGCTCAGAATCACTTCAAGTCCCTCATTGTCCCTATAACAGGAATTTCAGGCTGAAGAAAAACTGTGAAGTCTGAACAGTTTTACCAGATTGTAATAGTAGAACACTATATGTAAATTAAATTGTTTTTATTAAATATGAGAGTCTTTACGAGAAGGAAGGCTGACCATGTGCCCTAGCTTGCTGTGCTATTTGCAGTTGAGAAATTTCTTACTGTGAGATATAAAGTGTGCAGGCATGGCATCTAATTTGGGAGGCTCTAGTCCTGGATGTTCAGCTAGAGATTCCTTTTCAGTCAGCTTTGCTGATCTCAATCTGTTAATCTTTATTTTCTTTTAACTGTAAGATGAAAATAACTATTTCCCCTTTTAATTCTGTGATCTGAAATAACTGACTGAATTTTGTAAAAATGTTTGCTATCACTGGGTAGAAGGATGTATTCAAAACATTAGAGGAATCCAAGAGACAGGAAAACCAGATGCCAGTCAGTAAAACCTTAGATAAGACTATTTCCTGGACTTATTAGAAATGTAGGAAGATTGAGAGGGTTGAAATTTGGTCTTCCAGATTTAGTATTAATTATTTCAGGGACATTTTTCACTTGTTATAGTTTTTTAGTTAAAAAAAAATATTGTTTTTATTTTTCTTTTCCTTTGAAAGAGCATAAAAAGTTGTCAAGAATTTTGAAATTTTTACTGAAATGGAAATTTTAATTTTTGACCAGCTCTCCCAGACAAAGCCAACCAAATCTATTTCTGTTCTGTTCTCTCTTGTTCTATTTTGCTCTTCTATTGTCTATTCCACTGAAATACTTGAGTGCCTTCCAGAAGTACATCAACTGACAAAACTAGCATTTGTTACATGAAAGTCTATTCTACTTCTCCTCCCAGTGGGAAGATTATATAAGATGTTTTGTCTTAGTGAAGTTTTTGATTGATTTAAATTTTCCCCCCAATTTCCGCATTTCCCCTGCTCTGTATTTTGATGTTGCAATCAGTAACTTGAGCAGTTTTATGAGTTGAGGGTTTTCAAGCCTCTGATTGACTTACCCTGTGTTACGCTGACCTGGTATGGGAGACCCCCCCTTCCTAAATTTGTTATACTTTTTTACCCTTTTATCGAGGTCAAAGTTATTTATGTTGCCATGCAACTCTAAACAGTGGGATATTTTTGCTTCAGCCCTGCAGGGATGTCATGGTTCTCTCAGTATCATTCCTGTGCAATTTGATGGGTGTGGGAAAGCTGTGCTGGAGATGGATAGGTGGCAACTGTGAAATCAGAGATTAGCAGCTGCAGAAGGATTTGGGGGGTTTTGGCTTTATGTTCTTACGCTATAGTTTGTTTTTCCAGTTTATATGGGTGTTCCCCTGATCATTGCTTCACGCCAGAACCTGGAACAAACAGAGCAGGATACCTGGGAAGAGACTGCAGGGCTGAACCACAGGAGCAAACAGTGGATCAGAAGTAGAAAGAAGGTATTTCACACTGGGTAAACAAATGCCCTGAAGTCACACTGACCTCTCCTCATCTCCATGAACATCAAGGGAATTTCAACTACACTCCCTGGGAGAGCTGGTGATGTCCTGGCATTACCAGGGTATGCACAGACACATGGCTCTAGTTTAAAAGCACAAATTGAAACATGCCACATTAATTCCTTTTACTTACAGGAATCTTTAAAGATGTAAGTGCACAATTTGTCTGGGTGCTGTCATGTTGTATGATGCTGTTAGTCTCTTTGATGGAGAACTCCACATGATAACTCCACATGTTATCTTGCCTTGCTGAGTTAAATCCTGAAATTTAGTAGCAAGTGTTAGGGAAGCCTGCTGTGCTCTCTGGATTCCCACATGCTCAGCTGCAATGACATATTTTTGATGTGAGAAACGAAGTTCACTCTTGGCACTGTAGGTAAGTGCTTTTTCCACTGAGTTTTGTAGGAAAAAACACCACATTCATTCTTATGCTGTGGCAGTCTGAGAACATGAAATTGTTCCCTACTTACACTGGGCTACTGTTTTGAAAATAGTGCATGTGTTTCCATGTGGAGGCTCATTGGCATGAGTGACAGGAGAGTCCACACTATTCCAGGTAGGGCTAGGGAATGGCAGGTGGGAGGATGGCAAACTGGTATCCTTTCTCACCTTGGAGCACTCCTTCAGGGGCCTGACAAACTCAATCAATATCCCAGTGAGATTTACATAATTCTGACTAGCAAGAGAGTCTTAAAAAAAAATTAAAGTTATTTATTTTTAGTGAGACAGATGATGAAGTCCTATGGGGTTTTTTTTTTACAGCTACATTCCCCAAAATCACCCATTTAATTCAACTCTCTGCTGCCTTCCAGCCACATGGCTAAAAATCTGGAAGTAAGATCGGAAACATGAGGGGGACATTTTAATTTAATAGTGTGGAGGCGATATATTAATAACACATTTGCAACAGGGGAAGTGGGTCTTTCCAAGTTAGTACAGTTTGAAAGAATTTATATAGACATTCCTGCTTAAGGAGTTGAAATTTTGCATGTTAGACATAAAGTACGGATGACTTTTATGACAACAAAGTAACTACACTTACAGCTTTCCTTGCTTAATTTACACAGCCTCAGATTCACAGCAGACCGGGACCCCAGGCTGACAAGAGCAATAAACACGAGGTTCTCTGAACAGACACACCAGTGCCCAGGTGACCTCCTCCTCTGTGCCTCAGAGAAAGGGAGATGTGAATGTGAGCATCATGAGCTGATTAAAAACAACATCCAGTGTCACATTTCTATAAAGAGGTGCATGTCAACACTTTTTCCTGATGTGTTTGTGAATTTGTTAAGTTTTGTTATGCCAAAAGAGAGCTGTAGCTTTGTTTATATTCAGCCCAGAAATTCAGAACCAAACAGTGATGTTAAATGTTGCCCGTTAGAAATTGTACCTGGCTAGTGCAGAACATGACTTTTGTACTCATGGATTTATGAATAAAACAGGCAAAGAGAACTCACAGAACTGCTTTGGTGAGACTACAAAGTTCTGCACTGGGCATCTCAGCCTTTGCTGCTGGCATGTCCCCTCTGCTGTTCTGTTGAGCATTGTTAGTCTCAGTAAATTTCTAATTTTTCCGTTCATTATTTCCATTCTTCTGTCTCTTGAAGAGGATCTTGGATCTTTTTGAGTCCTCTTGTCTAACACAACTACTCTGGGTCTACAGCATAATTTTCTTCCTATCAAATGTATCTGAAAACTCTGTTTTATCTGTCACTGTAGCTCAGTATGTTTATATTACGATGATCTCCATATGATGACTTCCTCTACCATTGGTTCTATTCCCTAAGCAAGGCTGTATTTCTTAATTTCTCCAAGTGGTTCCCCATTTACAAGAACATCAAGCTCAATTTTCTCCTTGCATCTGCAAGGCCCTGGCCAAGACCAGACCTTCTCTCTCAGCTTTCACCTGGATCTCACCTTGTCCCTTCTGCCATCACCATCTATTTGAGCCATTCAGCCTTGTCACTGGCAGATATGTCTCTTGCACTCTCTTCAGAAAGAATCCCACTTCTGAGCTTTTCCTTGTGGCCATCACCTCTCTGAGTTCTCACAGGGCCTGAAGAGCTGCCTCTTGTCACATTATCTGCAGTAAAGTGTTACATGACTTTTAAACCTGTTATTGTTATATAGGTGGTTGCACTTACACTGAAAAATTTTAGGACTTCACAAGGCAAAATGTTTGAAAACCACCTAAAATGGTCAATTTATCTACCACATTTCTGTTTTGACAGGTATTTTCTTAATCTGCCTTTAAGAGCACACATGGCAATGACACTCTAGGGACAGTCTTATCTTCTTTGCTTACCAAAAGCAGTTTGGTATGAAACATTCCTTTGAAAACCGTCTCATCTGGCCCCTTCCTAACTCTTGCCTTCATTTTGGAATATGTGAGGAGCAAAGAAACCATCCTGTAGTTCATACACAAGTCTTGCAAATGAGGCTGTCCTTGGGATAGCTGAATGAAAGCCTTTCACTGACAAAAGGGAACATACAATATTTACTTGTTATGGAAGAGGAGGTGAGGTCTAGTTCATACATTTTGAAACCTTTGAGTACCTAAGAGACAGGTTGGTAATTCTGGTGTCAAACATGGTTATTTGTCTTGTTATGTAACTTACCTGTAGCTCAACTGCAGTTTTAAGTGTTTATTAACTTGGGAGCATAAGGCTTGAGTAGGATTACGGTGTTGCAACTCCCACATACTTTCTGAAAGGAAACAAGATCTTTTGCAAACCTTGGACCAATAAAAATATAGTAGCTGTCATTTGTATGAAGTTTCTTGAGAATTGATTTACTTCATTTGTGTGAAGCCTCCGTCTAATGACGCAAGTTAAAAATTTGGGTTTTGAAACAGCTGCTAGGTGTTGGTTAGAAACCTTACAATCTAAAATCTCACTCAGAGGATATTTCCAGAAACGGTAATTTTCTGAGTACAGCTGAAGATGTTAAAGATGATTGTGTAATGTTATGTGTGTGTTATAGGAACAGGTAAAAACAGGCACCAAAAGGGGATTTCTTTGCTTGAAATTCCCACCTATTGTCAGCATTCATCTCTTTCTTGGTTTTTGATACAGCCCTTCAAATTTTTGAGAGTCAGATACTTGGGGCAGGCTCATGGAAATGCCAGGACAGATGGACAGATGAGCTACATGTGCTTCGGAGAGCTAAAGCACTGTTGCAAAGACTTGCTGGAGACTATTTGTGCACAGAGAAACAAATAACTCATATTCCCAGCTCTGTAATCAAAAGCCATTCTTGGCTGGGGGAGATCCCCGCAACAACATTCTTGCCTCCCCTTGAGAGAAGGAAGCCAATGATTATTCTGTTACCCTTCATTATCATTCAGTGTGGTATAAACTGCCCAGGACTTGAACTCTCAAGTGCCCAGGAGGGCCAGTACATGAATATACCTTGTGTCAGCAGAGGCCATTTCAAATAATACAGATGATGACAGATTGATGTTGGTAGCTCATTAGGCAAAGCACTGACCGAGACATCAAATTCCTTTCAGCGAGAATATGGCTGGAGTGTTTGCTGTTGTGCATTAAAGGAGAGACACATTTTTCTTCTTTGATTTCTCTTGCTTTCTGCTTCCCATGTTCGCATCAGACAGTGCCAGCTATCAGATCTGTCATCATGTTTGACTTTCCTAATGTGAACATCTGTGCCAGAAGAATCAAGGTGTAAAGCTAAACCAAATCTGCAGATATAGTATATATATTTCAACAAAAGACCTGTGTTCACAAGCCTCCTGTGGCAAACAGATTTTAATATAACACTTGGCTTCTAGCTTGTCCAGATCCACAGTACAATCTTCCCACCCGTGCCTGAACAGATAGAGAACAGATTTCTGAAACAGTGTAAGGTGTATTCAGATTGCTGTCTCCTTGATATGCTAGCCCCCACTCGTACAGGTTATGTTTTCTCACTTTTGGGGCATGCCTTAACCCACATGGTTAAGCTGGTAGCCTTCTGCCTCTTCCTGAAGAAGATGGGGAGTTTTCCATGCGGCACATGCTACCACAGTTCTCTACCTACATGTCACAGTCCAACAGAGGAAGCCAGGTGACTTCTGCTGCTATCACATTCCTGCACAGTGATCAGTCTGTGGAGGAGGACAGAGCACATTGCACATTGTGCTGCAGAGAAGAGAGGTAGGTCCAGGATTCAGTGAGGGAAGGAATCTCCAGTCCGTGTTTGGTCCTTGAGCCTAGACAGGATAAAATACTTCTTAGTCTGAGGGCTAAGTAAGAGCAAACACACCTGAGGCTGGATGATCACTGTTGTGTCAGTGACAGAAAAGAGGAGTTCACACCTACTGAGAGGAACCACAGAAATGAGATGGACACCAGAGGAAGAAATCAAAGCAAGAAGAGGAGGAGGGGAGTATTCAGAAATTGAAAAGGCCCCAGGGTGAGGATGGGTACCCAAGGCTCTGTTGGCTCCTGCTGCCTGTGGCAGCTCTTCAGCCACTGCTGATACCAGGCAGCCAGTCCAGCACCACTGCACAGCATTCTCTGCAGCCACACTGTTCTGGGGCTTTGTATGCACTAGGTAATCTTAGAGTACACAGGGTACTTTATCCCCACAGTGTTTTTCATATCCAAAATGATGTTACAAACTGTATCCCTTGGAGGTAGGAAGAGACAAACATTGCATTTATACAAAATACAGTATTGGAATAAACATCACTACCAGTCTAGTGTGGCAAATGTCACAGAGGGATCTGATTGCCATGGTACAAAAATGATGTTTTAAAGTGAATGTGTGTTTTTTCCCTGTTTACTGCTCTGCTCTTAGATCCGTATCTTTCAGGTGTGGTCTAAAGTGTATCCATAGAGTAAATTGCAAGGATCATGATGAACTGCTTTAAATAGAACTGGCTTTAAATAAAGTCAATGAGAAATGACATTATGGGGCAGAAGTCTGTCAGACATTTCCCACAACTCAGTGCTGGGCTAGACTGACATGAAAAGATTAGCATTAACATTATGTCTAATGTTACTAGTCTGATTCACATACAGTTTATTGATTTTGTTTGAATTGAGTTTGTAATTGTTGCTTTGGTCTTCATTTATATAACCAGTGGCCAAATGCACTGTTTTCTTAGTAATTCTTGCACTACTGAGAGCTACATGCAATGACAGTAACTGTGCCTGGCAGTCTACCATCTGGGTACATGCTAATAAAATAATCATCTGCATAATTTTGGAAGTCATTGCAGATACTGGGGGGAAAAAATGTATTTGGTTTGAGATGAAAATTGCAGACAGCTCAGTAGAATAATAATGATACAAATAATTTCCCCTAAAATCCTGGAATGGTCTCTGTTGGGATTTGTTTTACATGCATCATGAAGCTGCCTATGCTAACTTTGCTTTGATATGAAAGGTAAATAGAGGATGAATGATTAAATAATTTCTATTCAGTTTTGTTGAAAAGAAAATTTAAGTCAGTAAGAAATGAAAAATTTTTCTGCTGTATTATGACAGTAATGAGGGAGGAAAACCCTTTTCTCTTGCATCTGTAAGTAATAAACTAATAGGGATTACAGATCTTGGTCACAATTTGGTCCCACTGCTAGGATCAATATGTGTTTGTCAGTAAAAGACAGTTTGATCTGTAAGGAATATATGCCATTTGCTTCTTCTGCATTCTGAAATCAACTGTAATTCACCCCAAAGATACCCCCTAATAAATCCAGAAAAAGTAATAATTCCATAAGAAGTACGTGTCTGTGAGAAGAAACACGTGGTTCCAACAGATTAGCACTGTATTCAGGAATAAATTCACCTATTCCAGTCCAAAGGCCCTTTCTGCAGTTGGAGCTGAACACAAAACATCTTATTTGGACGGAGGAATAATTTCTGAAACAGCTCTTTCCATCTCCAGTTCCCATTCTGTCCCCATCCAGTTTATATTTTCCAGAGACACTGGAGAAGATTCAACAGTGCCCATGAAAAAAAACACAGGAGCAAAGAGCCAGACTGGTTGGTATCTTGGGTAGAGCAGGGAGATGGAGTGGAGATCTTCGGATATTTATGATCTTGGATGCCACAAATTGAAACCTCTCAGCAACTAAAGCCTGTGAAAGGAATTGTGGGAGGGGAAAAATAGGAAAGTGAAATAGAAAAATAGGAAAATTCCACTGAAATTTATCAGGTTAGAAGAACCAGCATGTAAAGTTTTGTAGATATTTAAAAAATTATTACTGGCCTGTCCCTTCAGACTAGAGACAATGTGGGATACATAACACTGAAGTTTGTACTCAGGCTTTTGGGAGATTGATATTTAAATGGAAAGTTTGAGCTGGGAAACCAGTTTAGCCAACTTTGAACAGACTACACAATGGAAAATATACCAAGAGCAAAAGAGATAACAAGATGGTGTAAAACAGACTTGCAGAGTACTACGGGAAGCTTATGGAAGAAGACAGGAAGAGATGAACAGGCTTTCTTAGAGCAGAAGTTCAAGTTTGCTGTGTAACAACAGTCAAAGACACTGAATCTGAAATAAGAGCATATTTTTGAAGATAAGCTATTAGGGCAGAAGAACCTGAGCCTACAAACAAAAAATGCTTCAGAGTAGCTAGAAACTAGAGGAGGTGCTGTGCATGGGCTTAAGAACATTTTACCTGCTACCAAACTCTCTTAATGCCTAAAATCTTTGGTGTTCAGAAAACTGTGGAAAATGTGCACAAGTAGCATGTCCCAGAGAGGCATATTCTGGATGCAGGGGTTTGCACCTTCAGCAAGAGGGTGAACATGCTGGCAGAAAATTAAGGAGATGGTGCTACTAACAGGTTTTAATCACGAGGCTCAGAGACTGCCCCTGCCAACTGTTTTCAGACACGGCTCTGCACCTGCAGTCCAAATGCCAGGATCCACGCCTAATGCTTCCCAATTGTAGCAAACTTGGGGCAATCTGGCAGACGTCCATCAGAGGTACTCAACCACACCTATGGCACTGTGACAGGTTGGGGGAACAGGGCAGGCATGGAGAATGGAGCAGGCTCAATTCCCATGTCTGTCCCGAAAGCACGGGTTGACATTACGGGTCGCTGATGTAGCTGCTAACTGCCCCGGAAAGGGGAGGTCCCATTCCCTGCTCCTGGCCACAGGCTCTCACCCTCCTCTGGCATTGCTCCTTCATTCACCCAACCATGCAGTGCAGTGATGCAGGGAGTTCTGCCATCAGAAAATGAATCACTCACTGTGGTGAGGTTGGTTCTTTGGCAGATTAACTCCAGGAGTTGGGTTAACACAGACCCTGCAAGTGGCTGTGCAGCCACATAGGAAACAAGAGCCACCAGAGGGGAGCCTGGATAATCAGTTGAGTCACTGAACCATAAAAAAATTCTGGAAGGAATCTCTGGAGATCATTTGGACAAACTGCCGACACAAAGCAAGACTATCACCATCGTTGCAGTGGTGGTTGGAGGCTCCGGCTGTTTCAACTTCAGTTTCTGTGCGTGTGAAACAGGGGTGACACCACACTGGGCAAGCTGAATACCTGTTTGGTGAAGCATCTGGAGATCAACGGGTGACAAGCACTGCCTCAGCCTGAAGGATGTACAAGACTACTCAAAGCTGCTGGTGGTCAAGGATAAGAATTTTGTTTTTCCTGGCCTTTGTGTAAGGCTTGTGATATGGATTCATGTTTTAGACACAATAATGCTGAATTTGTTCAAATATTAACATTTCTAAGCATAGCTTATAGAAAAAAATACAACCATATTGATATATATGCCATTGAAGAGGGGATGATACAGCCCTAAATATTCATCTGTTTCCCAGTAGATTTAAAACCAGTGACTGCCTGGAAGCTATTCCTAATGAGATGCTGGCTGTCATATTTGTTTACCTAAACTGAATGATATCAAAATAGAGATACCTTCTTTGCTCCTTTATAGTAGCTTCCATGTTTCAGACTGGATCAGGTATAGACCTTTCTTTCAAAGAAAATATTTACTTTTCATCAGAAGTTTACATAACATGTTCTCCAAAGGAACAAATACTGTGTTTCAGCACAGTTTGAAACATGGGAGATGGCAAATAAGTTAATGAACAACATTTAAGTCAACACCAAACCACTTTCTTTCTCTAGTAAATACCCAGACCATCACACTGTGATGCAATAAGGAGAAGTTCACGGTCAGTCTCTTTTAACTCACTCTTTATTGTATTTTTGGGACCTCATGCAAAAAATTCTACACTGGCCTTGAAAGAGTTAACTGCAGGCAGGGATAAATAACACATATATATACCTTAAGGTGAGCCTGATCTCGCTGGAGAAGTCCGAGGGAGAATTATATAAAAATATTATAAATAAATGAGAATGAGTGGAGAAAGCCTTAGAATCCTCTCTAGCAGAAGAAAGCACCTGGTGATAAGTACTGTGGGACTCCTTTAAAAAAATTACTGCTTGGCTGGCAAGACAAAAAAAAGGGGAGAAGGAGTAAGAAATACCCAAAGTTTGTGACTCTCAGCCTGTGGCAGGGGTCTTTCCTGCAAGTCCTGTGCTGGGAAGGAAACTGAGCTGGATTTCCTTTCTGGGAATGGGGATGTCCCCTAAACAAGCCCACGCTGTTTGTGTTCAGTACTGGAGACTGCTGGCTTTTGTGAGGATGCTTCAGCAGCTGAGCAGACCCAAGGCTGGGTATGAGTTAAAGAGAGGAGTTTTGGAAAGAGCTACACCTTTGCAGACATGCATGAGGAGTTTGTGGTTCATCCAAGAGACAATCCCAGTCCATTTAAGCCGATGACAATGGTACATAAACCTTTTGCATCTTTTCATTTTATGATGATCTCTAGCCTTGTCCCAAACATAACAGGAATTAGCAACAAACTGCCTGTTTACCATTTCCCTAAAAAGCCATTGGCAGAGATGGAAGAGAGAAAATGTCACAGCAAAATCTGCATTTGCACAGCAAAATCTGCACAGGGCACAGGGGACAAGGCACTTTTTGTACTAGAACCCTTTCAGACTGGGAACGAGAAACAAGCAAACAGAACCTCAGGCTTGTGATTGGAGAACAGCAAATAAAAAATGCCCTCTGTTTCCAAGCAGTAACAACAGGGTTGCTTGACTTGTAACAGTAGCATGTAATACTTATGAATAGACTTTGGAGGGAAGAATGAGAGGAAGGATAGGAGGGACAGAGAGAAGAAGTGAAATAAAATGTAGGAAGCTTTTACTAACTTTGGGTCATGTCACACTAATATTTTTAAGATAATCAATTTTCACAGGAAAAATGTGGATCTCCTAGGCTTTAAGATCTGATAGCTGCTATATGGGGAATTACTAAAGATGTTACTTACATATTACAATTCTGCTGGCTAAAGAGGAGACACAAAAATATGTACTATAAATAGGAAATGTATCAGCTTGGAGGAAAACTGATAGCAAGGTTTTCCAGATATCTTAGGCTAGTCTTCAAACTTCTCCTGCTTTAATATATTGCTTCATGTCCTGAGCACATGGGTAGGGACGCTGTTGTGCAAATTGCTGGTAGCATTTAGAGGACACCATTAGTAAAGGAGGATCAGGATATGCTACACAAAGGGCCACGTGACCTCAAAAAGTGGAGTAATAGAAGTGGAATGAAATGTAACAGAGGAAAGAAGAGAAAAGCAGAGCCATAGCTGGGAATATTGTGCTGTAAACTTATCAATAGTATAAAAGAGGGGACAGGAAAGTGTGGGCATTTAGCCTGATTTCAGGATGATTGGACTGTTAGCATGTAGCATCTGGAAAAGAATTTCAGGGTCTCATGGTGAGGAGCAGCAGGACAGGGAGGTGTGAATGCCTTTGCCCAGGAAACTGGTAGAACATCTGCAGTGCCATACCCCTGTCTGGCACCCTGCTCAGGAACAACCTTCTGTGGAAATGGATGTAGGAAAAGGTTTCTAAGGTGAGCACAGTCCCTTACACAGGAGCAGACTAGGGAAGAGTAGCTCTTTTATTCTTGGAAATTCAAGACTAAGGGAAGGTAAGGGCAAATAAGGCCTTTTTTGTTTTTAACAGTACAGTCTGTCAGTCATTATCAGTCACTAAACCCTGGACAGATTAAACAGTCTATCTGTCTGAATCAGAGAGGTTCTCCCAAGCTTCCACTTGCTATTGTGCTTCCACTTACCACATTGTGCAGTGATCTGGAAGCCCCAGGCACGTGCCATTCCCTGCAGACCCAGCAATGGCCGTCCTTAGAGCAGTGACAGCCTAATCAGGTCCATCTCAAAAATAAAAGAAAAATTGCAGATGTGAGGAACAGTAATGTGGAGATAATTCCATCTCCCCTGTGTGGGAAGTAGGTGTGCACTGACTGCAGAACTATTAGACATTTGTCTATGAAGCCTTTAAAAAGGAGAGTTTGAGGATGCTGATAAAATAGCTGAATCTCGAGAACTAGTGCAAAGGCTTGTTTGATATCTGCCTTGATATTTGATATAGGTGGATAAAGCAAATGGATGTAAACTCATGTGAATGTGGATGCAGCCTCTCTGGCAAGGCAGTGTTGCTTAGGAATGCCAGTTAGGACACATATTTAAGTCAGATGGCTTGGGGTTGGAGGGGGAAGCTGGGTTGCAGTCCCCATTATGCAGACCTGAACCTGGAGTGACTCTGCCCAAGTCGCTGAGGTTTTACCAGTTGGCTTCCAGCCCAGTTTGGTTCTCTTGACCAATTGTCTTTTCACCTTTGCTCGCAAACAGCAGCAGATAAAAGTTGGCCTTGTCTGTGCTCTTTTGGGTGACTTAATCCCCAACACAGGCTTACTTATCAGACCTCTGTACACAAGGCAGAGTTAATTGGCTCTGATCCACCCGAGTGGAGGTCCCTGGAGCTATGCTGATTTTTACCAGAATATGTTCTGACTTAGCCATTCGATTTCCTTATGTAAAAGAGCCAGTTGGATTTTTCAGTGAGCTTAAATTAGTGATAAAAGATAAATCTTTTCCCATTTCATGAGTTGGAAATATATTTATTGTGTGAGTACTTGCTGGGGAGGTGAGAAAATTGTTCCCAAGCTACGGGAATGTATTTATTCCATCTCCCCTGCTCTCTAACAGCAGACTGTGTTTTGGCTGCAGCAATGTATATCCACCTGTGAGTTCCTGAGTGTTGATGTCACAACCCCTGCCTAAGTGGCCTCTGTTTTTATTCATCTTGCCTTACAAGACAAATAAAGGATCTCGAAGGATGAATAAGGAGAAGCCGAGGAAGCAGGGAGGCGCTGGGGTGCAGTACGCGCCTGCCAACAGCAGGGGGTGCTGCTGCATCTCAGTACCAGCCCCTTCCCGAGGGACTGCAGCGGCCGGAGGGGCTCCGATCCGAATCCGCTAAAAATCACCCGCCAAAGGCTGGGGAATATCATCTCCTCACCATCACAGGCTGTTTAGCAGCCCAGTCACGGCCCCATGTCAGTCTGTTGAGCTTTGCTGAGTTCTCAGCTGAAAAACGACCATAGAGGAGAGTGGCAGGAAGCATAGAGGTTGTTATGAGACTTTGTGAATTTTAAATCTCTTTTCAGGAGTTCATAAAAAATTCTCTCTGGCCTATACTGGGGAAGCACTCTGAAAATTATTGCAAAGATATGAAAGGCCAAGGTGCAAAACTTGAGATCAGCAGCATAGATTTTTACTCCTTATTTTAACCTTTTTTTTTACCCTACTGATGTCTCTGTTCCTTATCTTAATTATCTCTGAAGGAAATCCTATTCTTTCCTCCCTTTCTATATAAGATCCTGCAAATGTCATTAAGTCACATTGTTTCATTGCACTGGGGAGCCCAGGGAGTGTTTCTATCATCCTTATGCATGTGATTAACACAGATTTTTGTAATGGGAAGCAGTTCACCTGGACCGGTTTCCATGGTGCCGCTAAGCTGGAAGCATGGGATCTGGCACTCATTTGCTAAAACCTGATGAGAAGTTGAAAGAGAATTTTCCCTTTGACCTTTCTTGGCAGAGGTCACTAGTGCTAATCAATATCCTTATTGGATTTCAAGCATTCAGGGACTCTTCTTAGACATACCCCCTGAAATTGCCATGAGGACTGATTACAGGGAGACAATCAGATTTGCAATATGGCAATTCCTTTCAGCAACCACGGAAAGGGCAATCAAATACTTGCAGACCATTATGAACCACTGGACTCCTCTTCTTCTTTAGTGACAAGGTGAGCTACATTTTGGTTTGAAGGCAGTATTGCTGCCAGATTGTACAGTTCATGTACAGCATAAATAGAGAGAGATGAAGATCTTAAAGAGCAGGTTTAGTTTTGACCAGGGATGGTTTGACTAAGACTGTCCCTGCCTTTCAGAAATGGCATTATGTCAGATTCATTCTTTTATCCTGTTTTATAAATTTTAGAGTAACCTTCCACTATTCATTGAAATGTCTGGGAAATTAAAAATCCACTTCTCTTTATTGTGGCAGTGATAGCAACAGAAAACACATTTTATTTACCTGTTTACCACTTGAGTCTACAGCTTGGCACAGTGAATAGGTGCATGACTTACGTGCACAATAATGTAGCAAAGATGTAGTAAAAGCCCATGTGCCAATGCCTGCTGACATTTTCATCATATTTTTGCATTGCCCTTGTTCAGTATGAGTTCCTAATCAATACTTACATCCAGATACCACTTACTAAGAATTTTACCAATTAAAATCAAAGCTAATAATCAATCCAGATCCAGCAAATCAGTGAAAGCTTCCTGTAGGTTGTATAAGCAAACAGGTCAGCATAGTCTGACCAAAAGCACCGAAATCAGTGCAAGGATGCTTATGCAGTTTAGTGGATGAACAGAGTCAGGGTCTTTCTTCTCTCATACACAGCCTCACCTTTACACTCACAGCACGTCTGGGCATACACAGAGCTACAGAAGACAGATCCCTGAAACCTGTTCAAAAACATTTTTGAGGTTAGGACTCGTCTTCAAGGAGTTTGCTTCATCCTAGAACAGTCAAAATTAATAAACTTTTTGTGTAAGTACATACACCAGGTTTCACTTTAGAAGCATTGGTCAAAAACAAATGCATTTCATTAGGAATTTAGGGGATTTTTTTTCCCAGATAGATGTGAAATAAATAATGTGAATATTCTCACTTCTAGACAGGCAAAATATATTTAAGAAATGGTTAAAAATACCCGTGAGAGAGCTAGCAATCAACACTCTTTTTACTGGTTTTGTTTTGTATTCTTTTCTGACTAGTATGTTCATGACCAGCTGTTTTTAGAGCTAGTAAAAATTCTCAAGCTCACATTAGGAAGGTTTTCAGTTACATGATCTGTAGCTACAGTTGTTAGAATATTTGGCAAGGCCTTTAAAAATGAGAAAATTGTTTTTGTTGAGTAAAGCACCAAAGCTCTGAAATAATATTTCACTGGACTAACAGAAAATGTGTTTGAACTTTGCTTTTAATGCCCAAGTGACAGGCAATTTAGTAGGCAGGGAGTTTCTAAATATGACTTAAAGCAATGTCCATTTAATCTGTGTGAACATTAGAAATTTCTGTGCATTTATGAGGGAAGAACTTGTACCAAATCAGCCTTGACCAATATTTCTTTGTCCACACTAGTGTGCTATCTTGTCTCACCCAGGGTTGCCTCAGCAGTGATGGGGAAGTGCTGCAGCAAAGGCGTCTCTTGTCTTTGCTGCTCACCTTAAATGGAGAAACTGCCCAAGTGTAGTTAAATCCTAGCAAGTTTTCCTCTTAACTGTGCACAGCCTAATAATGTTTCTTGTTTTCTGGGCAGAAAATACCTATCTTATCTCCATCAGTCCCTGCCTGGCAGCTTGTACAAACCTCTATTACAGAAGCAAGCACAGTAAGAAGCATATTTGGACTACACTGATAGAGAAACTGGGGCTTATAATGGTGCAGTGGTTTGTTGCTCTCTCAGATTACTTCAGACTCCACAGGGAAAATAGATTTTGGGAGTAAAAGGAATGTGTGAAATTCAGAAGGGTTACAGGAAAAACTAGCCTGGCATTCTCAGAGCAGCAAAACTAATGAAATAAGGCTGAATGATTGGATTTACCACTAAGATTTATTAAGCAGGATAGTTTCAAGAGTCATGAAATAAGGTGAAGGGCACAAATGCCAATATTGCCTGTAGCCCTACTTCCCCAGGTGCCCATAGGGAAAGAAGGTCTTGGGAGAGCACCGAGATGGGCCAGCCTGCTTCCTCCCTTTCATACCGGTGTTTTTGCCAAACAGGGGAAAGGCTACATCCCTTCTTCCAGCTCCTGTGACACTGCAGGGAACAGGGAGCAGCTACTGGCCCAACGCTGGCCAGGTCAGGAAAGAAACTCTGACCCTGTCTTTGGTCCCAGGTACCACCAGTGTAGCGAGGAAACAGCCCTGCAGAGACAGTTTTCACAGCAGAGAAGAAAAGCTAAGTGGCCCTTCTCAAATATCCTGTGATTAAGTCCCAGCCCTACTATTTACTCCTTGAAAATAATTCCTATATGCTATAGTCATTGTCTCCATATAAAAATTCAGAAAATAAAGTTACAGAGCCAAAATAGATCAGCATAGGCAGTGTCAAAGAATCTGAATGATGAGTTTTATTCTTAGGGTAGAAGTGGTCATTGCTTTGGATATGAATGGACAGAGGATTCAAAATTCATAAGGAAATCAAACATTCAGCTTCACATTCAGGATATCACTCTGTGCCTCCTCTCAACCAATATGATGACTAAAATGATCAAGGAAGTTAAATATCAGTGGGGCTGGTTGAGATTTTGTTTTGGTTGTGTAATGAGAAATATGGCACATTCCTGCTTTTTTTGAACTGGGAGTCAGATGGAGTGTAACTAACATTTGTCATGGTACCATTAGTCAAGTTAAATTCACTGGAGTGGAACTAGAGGGGAACTGAGAGGAATAATTTGGTCCCACAGCCATGACTTATGGACTGGAAGCAGGACAGTCTGGAGATGTGACAGTTCCTGGCAATTATTTTTGTCCTGCCATAGACAGTTGTAACAATTACACTTACACTTAATTACTGCATTTAGACTGTGGTAGGATAAAGCACTCCATAGGATAGGAGGTGTTAAGAAGTAGAATACGTTTTAAATTTAGAAAATCCCCTTGAGAAATATCCTTATTTCACACTTATTATTAGCAAAGCCAGCTTTGCAGTAAAAATCTTTGCTTCCATGACTGGAACTAGTGTCTTCAGCAAGAAGCAGGCGTACAGAAATCTCTTGTATGGGGACATCGACATTCCATCTGCTCTGAAAATCTAGGAGCTGCTGAGTCATCTCCCATCTCATGTGTATTTGACATAATTTTTAAAGGTTATCAATACTGGGGCACTGAGTGCTTAACAGAGAGGGGCTTTTATCTTACTTCATTTTCCATGAGCCAGAAAGCAAATACCTGCCTGATCCTAGTACTGTTAAATTCAATTACTAAAGTCCTTGTTTGTTCCAATGATAGAGCATTTAATGTTGCAAACTTAAATAATTGAAATAAGTGACCCACAGTGATATGAGGCACACATCCAACAGGCAGAAGGTCATTTTCTTCTTAAGCTGTTTATAGGTGTGAATTAAGATGCCTATGAAAAATGCTTTACCATTTCTTCCAGATTCATCCATGTAGCAAAATACATGCAGAGCAAGCAGAGTTTATAGGGGAAGGACTGGAGCAAAAAATTACAAATAACATTGTGCAGCCCCCAGTCTTGGCTGAGACTGTCAGCACCCAGCAGTTTCTGTTGTGCTGCTTATGGGCTGGGATTTTTGGTATCCTGTGTTCACTGCACACCTTGTGTGTTGGTTTCCTTTGAAAATTTAGGTACTTGTTTTCCTGCCTAATTGGAAGCAGAACTCATTTGAAAATGTATTCGCTTTCCCTCCAGGGATGGTGCTATACCAAAATACAGTGTATGCTTTGGCTTAATTTAATAAGTCATAATCTCTTCTCATATTTTATTACGTCTTAGTGCGAGGTGATTTTTTCCAGAGATGACTCAAAATAATACAAAAGAAAAGGCTTGTCCCATGAACAAAACATGAATTATAGCTGATAAAATCAAGATAGTTTGAAGGCTTGCCAGTACAAAGAATAAACTCCCTCAGATTCCTAACTTACAAAGTAATGTTAGCAACACCAAATTTCCCGAGTAATTTTGAAGTCTAAAGGAACCTTAAGGACAGTCTAAGGAAATCAGTAGAAAGAAAAAAAAAATCTGTTAATGCAGAAAATTGCTGCAAAATGAGGAAAAGAACAAGGTAATTTCTGCTGTTCTGATGAAGACTCACAGCTTGCAGTGCTCTTGGACACACTTAACCCGTGCTTTTCGGATATGGATGTTGTTATGCTCATTGGGAACTGCCATCTCAAGGAAGTATGTAATGCTGCCTGTGGAAATGTCAGCATAAGCAGAATGAGGTGTTCACTTGGTTTTCTGAGCTGCCTGCACAGGGATATTCTGCTGAGGCTCTGTGTACTGCACTATCTCACAGCTCCTTTGCCAGGTGCTGTTCAAGATGAGAGCTTTGGCTCTAAAGCCATTTATGGGTGGAACACAGCATTGCTGGCTCAGGCTGAGAGCCTTGACAGGGTGTAAACTCAGCAAGCAGCACAACTGAGCGCTCAGAGATTTACATTCTGAGCCCCATAGGATTTGGGAGTCTGGTGGAGCTGTTCATTTCAATCTTGAGGAGCATCTTTCAGTCAGACCTTTCTAACGAAGGAAGTGGAACGTGAGAGAAAGAATATATTGGATTTTTTAATATATTGAACTCACTTTTAAGAAAAGAAATAAATTCATAAAAATTCATTCTATAAAATGTGTAGAAGAGCCTCTCTTTGTCCTCATTATTTTCTCTGTTGCAGAATGCAGTAAGTGAACTGATTTCAGTGGAGACTGTATCTCATGAGCTGAAATCAGCCCTGGTTCAGTAAAGAATAGAAGAATGTATGTAAGCACTTTTACATTAAGGCTTTGGATGTAGGCAGAGTTGTGACTAAAGTGAAACTCATTTTTGTTAAACACTTTTAGGCGTGAAAGAGGCAATTGCACAAAGTGTCTGAAGCTCTCTGCTCTTCAGGATGTCTCACACGGGAACTTTTCTCTCTGTGCACATGATGTACAGGCTTGGTATTTTTAGAATGACAAAAGGCTGTTCTTTCTTCATCAGATCATTCACTTTTCTGGATGCCTTAGACCAGAGTTTTCAGAAGGTATCCACTGGCTCTGGACCTCTGCACAGTTTGAGAGATTTATAATCACTCTGCTGCTCTGCCTCGTGCTTTAGAGAGACGTTCTTGAACATTCCCCCAGTCTGATCTCTGTTGGTGTTTTTGGGCCTCTCCAAAATTATAATTCTCAGAAATTAGACCCCTTAAGCTACTGACAATATATTTAAATGTCTGAAGATCATATTCCAGACTTCTTTTGTAGCCTTGGGCAAGTTCCTTAACCTCTCTGTAAGCTTCAGTTTCCTCACCTGAAAAGGAGGGAGAATATGTAATCATGCTGTGCCACTTAATTCAGGAATATGACCAGGAGGAGCTCTGGACTCCTGGGGGTAGAATGCAATTACATTACCAAATATTATTAGTACTAGTATTAGTATTAAATAACAATACATATTTATTCTAAATATCCTCTCATTCTACTTCATTCAATACCATCTAAAAGACCATTCACATTACAGAGGGACGTGCCCTGTGTAGCTTGGCTCAAGTCTGAGCTTCATGAAAATTTTGCCATTGGCTCATGTGGAGCCAGAATTTCATTTCATGGTCAATCTCAAACCTGTATAAATCAGTGCAAGGACAAGACTTCTGTATCGTGAAAGTGTGAGTGATCCTTCATTATTATAAATTCTACAGAAACATATTTTTTAGGCATAAAGTACATTTAAAAGGAAAACAATCATAACTATGCATTTCAAATCAGTTAAACATTGCTGGCATTAAATATACTTTAGTCTTATGAATAATTTGGAAAGATTATTTCAGAGAAAGATTAATCAAGTTTCAAAAATATCCCAGAGTCAATGATACTCATTGCAACTGCTGTCTGAAAATCAGTATGTGCTTTCTGAAATCTGCATAGGACTGGTTTCTGCCCCAAAGAATTCAAAATATAAGGTGGGAAAGAGAAATCCCTGAAACAAAATAATAGCCTCTTGGTGTTTTTCGGATGCTGGAAATAAAATTGGTCAAAGCTGATGGCGTCTACTAATGTCTCTCCTATTCCTTAGGATTTTGTTAAAAATGAAGACTGCAACACAAAACATATTGAGAGGAACAAATCTGAGATGAGGAATCAGTTCCCCATTGACACATTTTTTGCCTGAGGAGTACATAGCCTCAATTTGAGTCAGACTTTTCAATTCTCCTTGTATAAGTGTAAAAGTGGTTATTTTAAATGCATGCATCATACTGAAAGGATGGTGGAATGGATCCTTTCTAGTTCAAGGTCTGCTGCTGAAAACATTTTCTGCTTTATTAGCTGTTTGCAGGCTGTGATGTCTCAGTGCTCAGTGAGAGTACTCTTGGGTGCCAAGATTTGCAGGGTTCAGGCCAGAACAGAATGTAAGATTAGGCTCTGAACTGGTACAAGTGGACTAACTGCAGGGGTGTAGACAGTAGCAAAATTACACTTGTTGCTGCCCACTTATCACCTCCTGATGTCACTTGGAGTTTTCTCTTTCAGTCTGTTGCTGCAGCATGTTGGTCTAATAAATCACTTGTTTTACACCATATGCACCATGTGCTCTTCTCTGCTGCTTTTAGCTCACTAACAGTTAATATCTGTGAGCCATATTCTCCAACAAAGAGAGCCACTCTGTCATGGAGAAACTCTTTATCAGCCTGGCAACTTGTGAACTCCTTAGCATTTGATCTGATGCAGACAGCGCTCCTGATGAAATCAATAGCTGCATTGATTGAGTAACAACCTGAGGGACTGGGCCCTGGCCTGGGCTAGCACAGCCAAGCGATGAATTCAGTGATTGAAATGTTTTCAGTTGAGTTAGGAGCTGTCCCCTAAGACAGGAGATTTTCTGCAGACTAGAGATTTTAGATGTCATCATACAAACTCTGATATATGGACAACTCACCCTTAAATCAATCTTTTCACGGTATAAACATGGCTCTCAAAGTTCTCAGTGTGACTGAACTCCCAAGAAGGGCCTGAAGGTGCTCCCTTTTGTGCTTCCCCAGCTGTGTTCTCCATGAGGCAAAACACTGGCTCCTTTCAGTACAGAACATGCAGCTCACTGGCTCCACAGATGGAGCCTCCTTGGAGTGTCTGGGAACAGCAGCACTTCAGAGCTACCCTGGGCTGTGCTGCCACAGCCATTCCAGCCTTTTGCTCTCCCGACACCAGGAAAGGCAACTCTAATTGCTGCAGCTCTCCACATCTTTTCAATGCCTCTGTAACACTTTCACCTTCCAGTCTTTCAGAAGTAATCCTGAAAATGGGCACTGTCAACTGAGAAAAAACAATGTGTTAATCTCCACAGTCACCTAAGGGGCAAACCAGACTTGGAACGCTTCAGTAGCTGGGCTTCATGAGCTCTGTGCTTCGTGCCAGTGTGACCAACCTCTGGAGACCTCACAGATTCATTCCTCACCTTGGCTAACCAGCTTACCAGCAGCATGACTGGGGTCAGTTACACTCACTAAACTCCTGACCTTGGATAAAGCCTCACTGATCCCCTCAGCAGGACAACATCCTTTTGCAGTACTGATAAAAGATCTGGTTGTGTGCACCTTTGTGCAGTTTGTCATTGAGTTACCCTTGACTAACACCAACATTAGGAAAACACTGCAAAGATTTCTGAAACGTTTACTTGGAATATTATTTTGGTGGGGTATTTTGCTATTTGTTTTTTTTTAATTGATACTAACTGATCAATACTTTTTCCATGGCACAGTGAGGATCAAAGCCAGAAATGGGTCTGTATCTACTTATCAGTGCTCTTTTGTACTGGAAGACATCATAATTTGCTGCAAAATATCTGATATCTATAGGATAACTAAAGCTTTGTCTATGTGGGAAAAATACAGTGGATTAAACGAAAGCATAAATTTAAGGTTGGGTGAAAATTCTTCTTTTGTTGTATGAGAGATTTGTCAGAGTTTAGCTTAAAATAAAACTCAGAGAGACAGCATATCTGGGTATTCTACCATGAAAAACAATAAAACAATGAAAAACCCACCTCAAAACCCCCCAAACAAAGCCAAACAAAAACTAAACCTTAATTAATTAACTGTGTTTTCTCTGTTTAGTATGCCAAAATTTTGACCTAGTGTGTGGGCCACAGGAGGTGTTCCTAGGTAGGTGCTCAAAGAAGGTTTCTTTTCCTCTGTGAGACCTTTCTTACCAGGTGATTCAGGTGATTCTGTGATAAGCCACAATCAGATATCCATCAATGAATCCAATTCTGCTAAAAAAAAGGGTTATTGTCTCCCAATCTTTCCTCCTCTCCCAGCTGTTTGTTGGTCTTCCTGCCAGATGTTATCACATGCTCAGATTGTTTGCAGAAGAGGGTCCTTAAGGTGCTTCTGACAAAATCCTCTCAGTTAGCAAAGAGCTATTACTTAAACCATTTTAAGTAAACCTGTCTTGTTTTGATTGATAGGATTGGGAATGCTTAACAGATCATCCCTTAAGAGGCTGTGTCCTGCTTGCCTGTTGGTCTGGTGGCAGGGCAGTGGCAGGTAGCTCGAGGCAGTAACCACTCAGGAATTTTTGGCCACTGCATCTGCCCAACATCCCCTGGTAACTCCTCAGCTGGTGCTGCTGGTGGGCTGGGACTCCTGGGCTCTGTTTCTGGTTGAGTGCTGACCCTGTACAGAGTCTTAAGCACATCAACCATTTATGCTTCAGTTTCTGCATCAAGGCATAATCATCCTTACAGCAGGAGCACTGTGAGAGTTTATTGTAGAGTGATTTGATCCCCTTGGTGCTGAGTTACAGGTGACTGCTGCTACTTCTGCCTTTCATAAGAATTAACTTTTTTTTTTTCTCTCTGATGTCTTCAGTAAATTAAAAGTCAAATTTATGTTCACAATGGGAAACTGTGCTTCACTTTGAAGAATGTTGTTTATTCTGATGATTCACTATCAGGAATGTTGCTATGTAAAGTGGCCCAGCAAGAAAACCTCCCTCTCAGCCCTCATCAGAACAAGCACACAATTCCCAGAAACAAAGCACCCAACTATTCAGCTATCCACAGGGAGGGCTAAAATCTTTCTCTGGATGCCCCTCACATCCAGATCAGCTTTGTAGAGCTGGGTAAGGTTAGTATGAGTGCATTCTTGTGTGTATTCAATTAAAACTCACATCAGCTTCTCAGGGAGACCAACACTCAGTGGAGTGCACAGCAGCACACACGACATGTCAGTGAGAACAGCAGGAGGGAAGAGTCCTCTTCCAACACTAACACAAGTTAGGAACACCTTTTCTCCTCCCAGAGACAGGCACATAAAGCTGTGTGCTGTAATGCCATATGAATCTAAGGCTACAGCTCTGCAGTATAAAATATTTCTCAGCAATGCCAGCTTGAGGAATTCCAGTTGTCATTCCAGTGACAGCACGGTCCCTCAGGTGATCATCTCTCCTGGCAGCACACCCCAGTGCAGAGGTGATAATAAAGTCAGGGGTCATTTCACTGCTGAAGAAAACAGAACATGTTAGTACACCTGAAAATACCTGCTAAGGTGGTGCATTGTTCCTCCTTACACCACTCTAGCTTTGGCTCTTGTTCCTCCTTCCACCACTCCAGCTTTGCATGTACGTGGATATATATATATATATATGTGTGTGTGTGTATGTATATAGTGCATAATATGGTCTGAACATCTCTTCTAGTGGAATAGCTGGGGTAAGGAGTGTTGCTTACATGGCTGGAAGAATCTGAAATTGAGCCCTTAAAATGAATATTAACAAGTATTCCTTGGTAGTGGCAAAGGGTCAGTGTGCAAAGTGAGTGATTTTGTAAAACTGCTATTGCCCAGGAGTCAAGAAGCTATTTTCTAGCAAGTATCCTTCCAGAAAATTCTCACTCTTCAAATTATTATAAGATGCTTTCAGCTCTCCCAAGATGATATGATGGATGGTGAGAAAAGCAAATGAAACATACTGAGTTTAAGCTGGTTTACTGAGTTTAAGCTGGTTTACTGCTTAACTGTATCTTCTACTGGGTTTACTGTTTTTTTTATTTTAAGCTGCAAAAGGGTTATTACCATCTTAAACCTGGAAGCTCCAGTCTCCAAATCCTTATAACATCATGCAGAAGTAAATGGGACAGTGAACTGACAGACACTGTCATAACTTACCCGCTGGAAGCTCACTAAAATCCTGCCTGTGAAGGCACAGAACCAAATCCCATCATCACCTGTGGCTAAGACAGTGTGACCATGGCAGCTTTGGGTGGAGCTTTGCCCACATCACCACACACAGTTAAGGGCCAGCCCTTACCTTCTCTGTATTCCAAGGACATCTCTTCCTCTTGTGTCTGCCTGAGGAGTCCCAGTGTGACAGCGCCTGTCATGACTGAAATCTTTGAGAGGAAATATGGAAATAGTGCAGGAAAGTTGGGAGATTTGATTTACCAGAGAAGCTTGACCCAGTTCATTCCCCCAAGGGTAGGTTGGAATTGCAGGAATATCTCTTGTCAGCCTCCTGCAAATAGGGACCATCCACCCTGGTCCTTGGAGGCCATCTCTCCTTTCCTCCCTTCCTCCCTCCCTCCCTTGTCACCACCACGCCAGGGCTCCCTTGGAGCAGTGTTGCCAGACATCTGTTAGCTGCTGCTACCTCTGATCACTTCTCTGCTTACCACACACTGAGCCCCAGGAGCAGCTCACACTCTCCCTGGTGACATTCATTAACTGCTCTTTCTTCCTCTCTCCATGACCACTGCTACTTTTGGATGGGTTTGCACTGGCACCAGGGTTCCTCCTTCCCCAGCAGCTTGGAGCCAGGGGACAGGACTTGGGGCAGGGAGGGCAGTGTGAGAAGCCTTTCCCCCTCCTGCTCTGCTTCCAGGGTGTAGTCCAGGCTGCTCATCTGTTTTTCTGAGACATTTCTGCTTGCTCCCTACAAAGGCTCATTTTCTCTGGCTGATTTCAGAAGCCGTGGGAGATGCCGATGCAAAGCCAGTGTTGTAAAAGCACACTGAAACCTAGCTTAGACTTGGAGCCTGGCCTAACCAGATCAGCAGTAAAATTATCAAAAGGAAAGAGGAAAAAAGCTATTTCCCATCACAGGAGCAGTGGGGTGTTTTCCATGGGAACAATGATGTTCTGGTTAAGTTCTAAGAACTTTTCTAATTATTAGGCCAAACCAATGAGAAAGCTGATGTCAGCAGGAAGAGCTGATGGGAGGAATTATAATTGTGTCTGGGGCCCTATGAAAGCATTATACCATGTCTTGCTCCAGACTTCGCATGAGTCATTTTCCTCCTGGTCAGGATTGTGTATTGAAGTGCAGACTGGCAGTTGTCTGGATTTTTCCTTGTGCCAAAACTGCTGTGAAGTTGGTTTTGTTTGTTGTTGTTTTTTTTCCAGTGGCACTGTGAGAAGTACCATCAATAGAATTTCTTTTCTGTGGAGGCAGCATCAAGCAAGGCATCACACTGTGTGGGGCAGTAATTGCAACACTTGCTGCTGATCTATTGTCAGCAACTTCTCTTGTGGAGAGAGTGCTTCCTCAGTTCCATCCATAAAACTCCAGTGGTTTCAGGAGGAATTATGGCTGCTTGCCACTTCTGAGTATCTGCCTTTGAGCACTTCAGTCTTTAACTGTATGTATGTAGATTTTCTGTAGAAGCCTATTTGGAGCAGAGACCTACTTTTAGACACCACAGTGCAGGACTCTTCCCAAATTATACTGTTGTTTCTATATGTAAAGCTGAGATAACAGTTTCACCTCTCCCTTGATTAGAATGCATTTTTAAAAGTAGATGCACCAAGTGATCTACCTCTTTCCTTCCCTTTCAGCACATTCCAACTCCTCTTGGTGTCACTGGACAAGTACCTATTGTTTTCAGATAGAGATGGATTGAATTTCAGGATACTCTAAGGAGACAGACATCAATTTATTGTCATTTATTTGTCATTTATTTGTCACTGTTGTCAACAGGTGAAATGGGTTAAAAGACAGTGTAAATCTAAATTTTGTAGGAAGCAGCAAAGTAAGCAGAGAAAACAGAAAATGAGAGAAGTCTGAAAATGATCCGATAGTTGTGCCAAGCACTTCCTGCAGTCTTCGAATCAGAAAGAAAAAGCCATCAGCCACCTCATGCTCTGTGTATGCCATGCCCATGTGATGAGTTAAGGCACCACAGCAGCTTCAGTGCCTTCACTCACAGATCTACGGGACCTGCTGAATCTTTGTGCAGTCTTTTCAGGGCATAATCTGTAAGGTTTCATTGTATGTTAGGACTACTTAAATGTTCATGCACTGAAAATATGCAAAGGCTTCTGTCACAGCAGCAAGGCTTGGCAGAGCTCTCCCTCCTCAAACCTCTCCTAGGCAGCTCTGGGAGAGGCTTAGCTTTTCAGCCACTGTGGCTGTAAGTGCTGTCTGTGCAGGTCTGTGCTCAGCCCTGGTGTGAGGTCTCTGTTCACAGTGGAGCAGAGATTTTTCCCAGACTCAGACACAGGGATACTCAGAACTTTTCAGTTTATGCATGCAAGGATATGTCCTTGCACGGAATGCACTTGCTTTGCACAGAATATTAAAGTACAATTGCTTAGCAGCACAAAAAATAGAGGAATCTCAAAAAAAAAAAAAAAAAAAAGTAAAAAAAGGCCACCAACAAAATATCTTTATTTCCGACCTCTGTTTCTTTATCACTATGGGTATTATTCAGATAATTGTAAGTTGATCAGTTTTTCTTTGCAATTCATCTTATGACTTTTGAGACCTGAAATCTGTTCCCAGCTCTGCCTTTTGGCTGGTACCTCATCTAAACCAGGATGGGCCTGCTGAAAAAACATTTCATTCTTCTGTCTCATCTTCTACTCCAAACCTTGTGTGTTTTGCTGGAAGTATCTTTCTATATCCCAAAGACTGATAGATCTTGATTCATGTATTTGTTTTTGATGCATTTCTCTGCTGCAAAGAGCAGCCCTCTGCACAAGGGCTGGAAGAAGTGACTTTTCATGCTTGATCTTATCTTCTCCCTCCAGATACGCTTCCTTCCATCAGTCTTCAATGTTTTCTGATGCAAATTTGTAAAACTGGAATTAAAATTCATCCTGCTGCAGTATGTGGTGGTTTCCCTCTCGACAGTTTTCTGAGTGAGAGCAGCAAGTGTGAAGGTGTTGAAAAGCAGCCTGCAGCGCTCCATGTCAGCTGTAGCTCTCGAGCAGGAAACGCTGCTGTACCAAGATCAAAAACTGCTATTAGCACGGTGTCCAGGGCAATGCCGCCTATTCTTCTCATTCTGTTAAAGAACATGCTATTTTCTTGCTTCATTGCTCCATCTGTAGCACACTGGCAGTGGTGATTGTTATTATTGTTATTAAGGGAGAGCCTATCATGCTTTTCAGTGGAAAATTGGATTCTTGACAAGATCGTTTTCCTTGAAGTTTAATCTTTGGTGGGAAATTTTCACTTTTTTTATTAAAAATCATTCAAAGAATATATTTTTTTGCCTGGAACTTTTACAAAGTATTTCTTCAGTGCAATGTTGTTAATTTTTATGGGAGATGGGGACAGATGTGTTTATATTTTCTGTCTGTTTTTATGGCTTACTGTTATAGCACTGACTCTTGTGGCTCCTCAGAAAACCGTTCAAGTGCCAAAGAATGAACAGAGGGCCAGTATCTATTTCACAGTTTTATCAGGACAAATCCATGCTAGCACCACTGAAAGAAAGGAAGTTTCCTTGTATATCTGTCAGTCTATCCACAGGGCTGTTTGACTGGTTGTGCACTGGGGGCAGAAGCTCCCTAGTGCAGACATGGCTTATATTGGCAGAGTAATAGTAATCTTTTGCCAATCTACTTCAAACTAGTTTCCCATACTGCACAAACTATGCCTGGAAGGAAATTTGTTTCTGCTGACACTGCTTTTGTCAGAAGAAGAAGAATATCCAGCTTCTCATCAAGACAGTCGCTTGACTGGACCCATGATGTGCAGGCAAGGACTCAGAGGCTGTACCTGGTCCTGACTGTCACCTGGCTCATCCTGCAAAGGACTTTCTGCTTTTGTTGCTTCCTTGGAGTAAAAGCAAGTAACACCACTCCCCACCTCCTTGACTTGGGTCAAAACTGTAAAGGTGCAGAGAGATTTGGTAGTAAAGCAAGTCCCCCTGCTAGGCAGTGACTTTCACATGAAGGGCTGGGCTCGTGGTGTGACCTGCCAGCAGAACAATGTTCTGTCTGCCTGGTGATAAAGCCACAAAGCCCTGGAGGCACTCCTGGCACCTCCTGAAGTGCAATCTAAGGTGCATGTCAGCACTGATTAAATGGAAGCTTTATAGAAGGCGGTTTGGACCTTGATTATTTTAGAAGCAGCAGCAGTCAGGGAACTGGATCACTTGAGCTGTCAGCTGGGTGATTTAGTGCAACTCCTAGAGGGAATAATGAAGGTTGTGATAAACTGCAGTGTAAGAAGCCGGTAAATAACTTTTATGGAAGAACTGTATTTGGAAACACTGAATAATGGCAACTAATGTCACAGATCTTATGGAAAGGTGCTTTCCAGAGTTATATATTTAAATGGTCATAGTGGGTCTAAACTGGTCTTTGGGAACTCAGTGGAAATCAATATAATTACTTCAGGGTTGATTTAAGAAAAGAAAACATCATCAATAATGTTACATATTTATTGATAACGTGAAACAATTAACTTCTTTGGAGAGGAGGAGTAAATGTGTTTATGTTAATGCTGATTTATTACTTTATTACTTCCATAACACAAAACAAGACTTCCAAACCACAGCATCCATTTGTTTTTTTTTTATCATGACCTATTTATCAGTCCTTTTTATCATGAAGCCCACACAAATGAGGAGAGGCATTTATTATGTTCTTTTTATTTCACAATGCATAATTCAAATCTGAAAAAACAGTTTTCTGGCATAAATACACTTTTATTTTTAATGCTTTAATGTGATTTAAATTTCTATAGGTTATTTTAGGAACTAGTATTTTGGTCTTCATTTTTATTGTTTTTAAATTCAAAAAACTCTCTAAATTAATGTCCAGTGGAAAATTGTATCTCATGTTCTGGTTGTAGACAGAATTAAATCAATAAATTCTAACTAAAAATTATATATGAGATTCCCTTTATGTTTTCATGAGCCAAATTTCTTTGCTTCTCCAGCAAAATTTGCAGAGTAAATAACTGAAGTCACTCTGGAATACTATTTGCTTTTGGATTGCTATCCCATGGGTGCTGGACACTGGACAGGTGCTTGTATTGACTGTAAATAGAATTTGGCTTGATCACACCTGAAGCATCCATACACATGGAGAGAACTTTCCAAAACTGTCTGCTCACATCATAGGGATCTTTCCTGTGCTTCTGTGCACTCTGGGAGAGCAGGGAGATGACATTTTACTGCACTGGGGCCTGTCCTGACCGGGTGCACAACTGTGACACGGTGATGGATGGTGGATGTGCACTGAGCCATTGGACCCAGTCCTGTTCCAGCAGGCCCAAGTCAGCTCTGGCTGCAGAGGGTGGGCTCCTGCCTGCTGCAGGGCTGAGGAGGAGGAAGTGGCTGTGATCCTTGCTTGGTCTCTGACCACTCATTTTGTCCATCAGCTCTATAAATCCTCTGCAGCTCTTGCTATTTGAATCCTCATTATTTACCATTATTTACTGGTGCTGAACTTCCCACTAGTGGCAGGTCTTGTTCTGCCTGTACCACACACTGGCATCCTGCTCTGTGCAGCTCTCCAGGGCTCTGGTGTTTCCCATGATGACTCCAGAGATTCATGTGCTGCTGGGGCCTTGCATTTCCCATGAGCTCTTACCTCCCTTTGCAGTGTCTGTGGTACAGTGGGATGTGCCCCCATGAAAGAGGTTGAAGACACTGGCAACTCCAAGAGCATCGTGACACAAGTACAATTTGGAATAGGTCAGACAGAAGCCTTTTAAACTATGATAGGTGAGAGAACACTTTGAAAGCATCTCCCCCTCTGCCTCCCTCTTCCTCCAAGTGGTTGCAGAGATCCAGCCTATATACTGGTTCAGAAAAAAACAAATCAGATGAAGAAAACAACCATTTAGGCAAACAAAGGCAGGGAGCCATCCCTGGGAGGGAGGGTCTCCTTAAAAAGCTTCTTAACTGTACAATGCTAAGAATGAATCAAAGTAGAAAATGAGACTTTATGGAGAGATGACTCTTGGTGGAGCCCCTAGGAGTGGCACACTCGGTATTACCCTGCCTCAGAAGTGGGGAGCTGGGAACAATCACAGGCTGTTAAGCCAAAGGGAGCACTCTTCTAGTTAGGATGA
Organism: Parus major; assembly: GCF_001522545.3. Taxonomy (NCBI): domain Eukaryota; kingdom Metazoa; phylum Chordata; class Aves; order Passeriformes; family Paridae; genus Parus; species Parus major. The sequence goes on along the minus strand of NC_031778.1, from coordinate 16,901,462 downwards.
ACTTCTTAGCCAGCCCTCTCAGATCTTAAAAATAATAATTTTACCACCACAGAGGTAATGTGAGGTCAGCATTGTCTTTTTTCAGTTGCAATGAATCTGCAATAAGTGTTGAAATGCCTTCACTGTTCTCCCTGCAAAGAAGAAATTTTAAGACCAGAATTATTAGAAGTGTCAGAAAACGTGAAGAGCAGCAGGGAGCTGCTATGGCTTGTAAAGTGGCATAAGGAGAATCTGAAGGATGCCAGGAGGGTGGAAAAAACAGTGTAATGCTTCTTTCTGGCTTCTGAATTTCTGGATGACAGCTGCAGTTTGGGAGCATGATGGTCAGTTTTGTGACCCCTCACTGCAGCTCTGTGGGTTTGACTTTCCAGTCATGGGCAGCTTCTGATTGACTAGAGTCAGTTAGGATGAACTACAGTCAGTAATGATAAAACTGTTACTTTCTGTACATACTATCAATGGCTAAAAACCTTGGTCAACTTTTGTTTAGGATCAGTCAGGGATCCTTTTATGATTTTTGGTTTTCCTTTCACTATTTTTCCCCTCTTAGAAATCCTAGTTTTTCAAAATTGAAATGATTCATGAACCAGAATCTTCTCTAACTCAGCCAAAGCATGGAACTGCTTTTCAGAATATGTACGACAGTATCTTTTGACATTTTTTACCTGAAATATTAATATTTTTATTTCAATTGAAGTCACTTTCTACTTTGAAGTTTTAAGGTAATTGAGATCAGAAGATTTAAATGAAAAAAATTAAAATAGAAACAAAATATTTAAAAATTACAACAAAACACTCTGAGTGACCTAACCTGAACATTTTGTTCAGCTTTCAGTTTGCAAAATTTCTAGATTTTCCTGATTTGATTGCACCACAGGATTAAAGCATTGACAAACCAGGATTCTTTGACTGGTGCAGGGGTTCTTCCTTCCCTGTAACAACCACATAAAATTGTGACATAGTAAAGTCCTCCCTGAGCAACAGGACTTTTGGTGGCACCCACTGTGTATTCTGACATTTCCAACCATTTTGTGAAGTAGCAAGTTTTCCCTCCATTCTCTCTGTCCCTGCCTTTTGGAAGAAATACTACTGAAAACAATTTATTTGGATGAAATTAGCAAAAGGCTTTTCATAGGTGCATTAGTGGATTCAGGTAGCAGCATATGTAGCATATATAATGTATATGACAATATGAGAGAATAAGAGCAGGTCAGAAAATTAGCAATTGCAGTCAGGTTAGTTGTTCCTTTCTAGAAACCAGCTGCTCCCAGTCCTCTCTGCCTTGCCTTTCCCTAATGCTGTGTTGAGCCACCCCCATCCCTGACCAGACAGGATTTTCTGAGCTCCTATCTCAGCACCAAGTGAAGGCACTGTCCTTCATGGGCAGAGGCAGCAGGTTTTGCTCCCACCTGGGTACAGCCCTGCAAAGTGTGAGTGCAGTGCTCTAGTGCTGCTCAAACCAGCACAGGTGTACCCACCAGCCCCAGAAAATCTGTACACAGGTAAAGTAATGCAGTTATCCACTGCTCTGGGTTATGCTGTCATTCTGTATCAAGACAAATTAGTGTACTCGGAAGCAATCAGAAGTAATTACTCTTTAAGAAACAATAGGCATCACTCTGTGGCTTCTACCTGACAGCTAAAGGACTTGGCTTCCTGTGAAAAACCCATACAGCTTAATCTTCTTGTGTCAGATCATATTTCCTTGTCTTCTCTTGGTAAATGTTTACATTGCTGCAGTAAAAGGGGCACTGCATGATCTGGGCTAACAGGGGACTGTGTGTTTAGAGATAGTAATGGGAGCCTGCATCTCTGCTATCACGAGATGAGTGCAGAGGTTTGCAGGTACAAAATAGCACCTCTGCGGGGGCTTGAGTGGTCCCATTCTCAGGAGTAAATCCTTGTTCCACAAAGTCAGCTCCTACTGTTAGATAAGCTGACTCTGTGGCACAACACTGATGGGGAATAAAATGATAGGAAGTAAGCACAGAGACCTGGCTGTTCTTTTGCTCTTCAGGGAAGATGCTCAATGACATTCGAAGTGATCCATTTTAGGAGCGTAGATACACACACTGAACCTTGCTTTTGCCACCCCTACTGCTGCATTCCAATCACCACTTGTCATTTTTAAGTGTTTCTTTAAAGACTAAACCCTTCTCAAAGGTTCCAGTGGCATATTTGAAATCTGATAGAAATCTAAAGTCAATGTGTGTACCAGTCAATGACTTCGATTTACATTCTCCAGGAGGAACTGCAGGATTCATCTCAGTGATGAAGTGAAAGAATGGCAGACTGAGATCCCAGTCAGCTCCACACCTATAGGGATAAAGGAAGAATGACTTTTTCTTATGCAGTAAAAAAGAGCAATTCTAAATTTCAGATCCTGACAAAAGCTGTCATCATTCCTGCTGCCCTTAGACACTTACTTCAACTTTTTGCAACTTACTTTTGCAGTAGCTAGTGGGAAAAGAAAGCTAAGTAACACTAAAATGATTTTGTGGTTAACTCAGTTATGCACTGCATAGGAAATCTGGATTCAGCTCCTGGCTTTGTTTTGGATGTGCTGTGTAATTGAATACAGTGTCTGTTCACCTCAGTTCTCCTTTCATCAGATAAAACTGAGAACATTTCCATACCATCAGAAGGTGATTTTGAGGATATATTCACTGGTGAGAGATTAAAATAGACATAGGCCAGTAAATACCATTCCTTAACTGGGTTTTACTCCTTCTGTGAGAATTAACAGTCAGACATGACTTTTAGGGACAGTCTCTTTCTTAAGAACAAAATTTAGTTGACCTTCATTAGTCTTTTACAAGATACTACAACTCTCAGCAGACTTTCTCATGCTTTATTTCTTCATCAAGAGGGCGGTGTAGCACTGGAAGAGGTCACCAAAAGTAGTTGCGAAATTTCCATCTTTATATATTTTTAAGAGGCTGTGGGGCCAAGCCGTGGTTGACCTGATCTGGTGCTGGCAGCACTCCTGCTTTGAGTGGGAGGCTGGACTGCAGATCTCCAGAGGTCTCCTCTAACCAGCATTTCTGTGACTCTGTGAATCTAATTAGCTTCATCCTACATGGAAATATCAAAGTTATTTTAGGAAATATCTATCTTTGTGCAGTGGAAGCAAAGAAGATAAGTGGTTTTTATCCTTTATTACTAGGATTGAGTAAGTATTCTACCAAAGGCAAACCCTTGAATAGCCCTGATTTCTGGTTCTCTCAAAGCAAAACTAAAGACAGATATTAGATTAGATTAGATATGTTATCCATTTTTCAAATTATTTTTCTATTATATCCATTGCTTATGCATCTTACATAATAATTTATTTGACAACACCATCCTGGTATCACTTCTAAATAATAATACTAAACCAAAAAATTGTCAAGCATTAACTCTACGAACATATTGCAAACTGCAGCTTAAGTATGTCAGTGTCTTATGAGGATACTTGAGGCTGAAATATCTTCCCTACCTACAGACTTTTCAAACTAATACATATATGCTCTACAGAGTTAACAGCTGCTGCTATTCCACTAATGGGAAGTATTTTCTCTCTCTTATATTCCAAATAAATCATTATTCACATCTTTCTGTCTTATGTTCAAGGTCCAAATAGTCCCATCTCTGTAATAGAAACCAGTAGAACTTAATGAGCTCTCTCAAAACTCAGAGTGACTTGTGTGTACTCTCCTCTAGCTATTAATGCTAAAAGCGCTCACATAAAGAAGAACTGTAGTGTAGTAACAACATCAGGTTCTCACTTTATATTTTTGTGTTTACTACTTATTACTATTTCATGTATATGAACTGATATAAAAAGAGTGTGCAGGCATACTTACAAGGATGCACAATGCAATGAATTCTGCATCATTCTGTTAATGGGCTTTTGAATCCTATTATTTTGGTGGAGGAGAACTGTTGCATTTGAGTGTCATTTGGTCCTTATGCATATATGAAAAAGTATGAATGACACGTGCCAGGAATTAGGGAAATGAAACATACAGAAAGTCAAGGCACTGAGTGGATGTTTGCCTTGATTTCCTCCTTTCATATTACTGGTATCTTACATGCATATTGGATACCTAAATTCTACATCCCTGCAGTTTTTGTCCTGAGAAAAAGTGTAGTAAATGTACCAAAGAATAATTATTTTCCTTCGATGTGCATTAATAATTTAAGTGTTCCTTTTAAGCACAAAGGTCTGGCTTGTTATTCTGTGTGTGTGTATGCTTGGAGAAAAGGGTAGGAGGAGAAGCAATGACAGCAGTATTTTGGCTGGGACTTTGGGAGAACCAGAGAGGAGCTCTGCAAACTGCCCTAGCAGGAGCTCCAGCCTCATGGCTCCCAAGGTGAACTGGACTTGATCCACTGCATCCATACCTTGAGCTGGTAATGCCCTGGCCTTGGGAACCCACCACTCCACTAGCAGAGCACATGGAATACAGGGAAAGGTGCATGCTCTGATGTCCTGTGAAGCATCTGAAGGGAAATGTTTTTCTGAGGACACAGATTCCCTAGGAGGGAGACTCACCCACAAGAGAGGCCTGTTACAGGGCTCTCCTGAGGTGCAGCCAGAGACAGGGGCACACGTGGGCAGTGAGTGCCACAAGTCAGGAAGAGAGCACACTGTGACTGGAGTGTGGGCACCTCCATCTCCTACAGCAACTATCATTGTGGGACTGGGGAGGACACTGTTTGCCTAAATGGCAGAAGACCAAACAGAAGTACCAAATCAGAGTGGGCTCTGCTCTTCTGGCATGGATTTTTGCTAATTTTTTTAAGGTGAATTCAATAGACTGATTCCAGTGTCAAGACGTAAAGAGCAATGAAGGGTACAGTGCCTACCAGAGCTGCCTGGACTGGCTCTAGAATCATATCTCAACATAGGTACTTATATTAGTCTCTCTCCTCCTCAGGGGTCCTTGCACTGTGATTTTGCCATTATATCCAAAGAGTGTGGATGCAGGGATGTTGCAAACAGCTGCCTTGTGTCACTCGCTGTCTCCTTTTCTGCTCGGGCAGGGAGCAGTGCAGCGTTTCAGCAGGAGATGTCTAAATCTGTACTCTGCTCTGTGTTTATGTTGGAAAAGGAAAGATCAAAGCATGTGCTTGGAGTTAAAAATGGAGACTGTGTAATTAGGGACCTCCTCTCATTCCAAGACACATGTGCATGTACATGTACTTACATACATGAGATATTCCTGCCCTCATCACCGCCACATCCTGGGGCAGGAGACAGCTCTGAATCGAGCTGTTCCTTGCCATGGCCATCAGAGGTCAGGGCTGCCTTTGAAGGGAAGTGGCTTAACCTTATCTGTGACTAATATGTTATCTGCAGCAAGGAGAGACCCAAGACCAGGTGGGTGATAGTGGCCCTGTTGAGTGAGAACAAGGCCTTGCCCAGCCCGGTGTCCTGTCTCAGACTGTAGGGCTGGAAGTGTAAGAAAAGAGCGAGAACAGTACTGGACAGGACTCCTTTTTTGATGTCTTTCCAGATTTTGGTGTTCAATGTAGAGGCACTTCCTGATCTCCAGGCTGTATCTGAATTGCAGTATGTAGTGGCTGTTAGATTCCCATGAATTTATCTATTTCTTGAATGCACTTATTCCTTTGGACTCTGCATCGGTGAACATACAATTCGACTACCAACTGTAAATTCGATTACCAATGTGTAAAAAGTGTTTCCTTTTTATTAAAAAAGAGCAATTACTCCATTTGCTTTCTCCATCCCACTCCATGCTAAATACCTGAATCACATCCAAGTTCAGCTATTGTTTGTCGAGCAAACGAGTCCTTGTGTATGAAGTCTCTTCTACTAGAGAAGCCATTTGGATTGTTGCTTCTCACTCTAATGTACCTTTTTGAGATTGCACAAACAGAATTGCAGGCAATGCTCAAGACATGGGCACACTGGGGAATGACAAAATTGCAGAATAATGTTTTCCATTTTGTTGCCTCTTCCTTTCCCATTTGTCCTTAGCAGTATGTGAGTTATCAAGTTGCTCTGTTGTTAGAAGGGTCTACAGGGAGAGCCTCGCAGACTCCTTCTGGAGGAAGGATGTGGATAACAGGACATGATTTATCTGTTTAATTTATGTTGGACTGTTTGATTTTGCAAAATTAACTTCCTCCCTGAAGAAAGATGTCAGATGAAATTTTCAGTTGAAAGGTGCAAGGGGAGAGTGAGAGATTAGTGTTCAGAGCAGTGCAAAGTTGTGTGCTTTGATCCTTCTGCACACTTACTGCTCTTCTCCACTGTGTGTCTTGCCTATAGGACACAGTCTGGGGGCAGACTGGGGGACTTATCCAAAAACTGCTAACCAGATTGTTTCCCTTGGATCAGACCCTATCGAAGCAGTTATGTCCTTGGCTTTTCACATGCAAAAGAAGCAGTTTATTAAAAGAAACAAGATACTTCCCAGAGTCTGACAGCTTGCGTTTTAACTATCACCCCTAACAAGGGACCTTAAAACTGACCCCAAGACTTAATTTAACCATTACAATTCCATTAGTCTAATTTGTCATGAAACGTCTTTAACTAATTACCTGCATTTGTAAGTTAGTCCACATGTCATGAGATAAGAAGTCAAGCATAGTCATAGGTCATTGCTCTGGGCTGCCATCACATAACACAGACCTTAGATGAAAGGGAATTCAGAGTTGATAGGAGGAATCCAAATGACAGCTACTCAGCCAGTACAAGGCAGACGTGGCTCTAATGTAAAAATTGGACCATTGTCTTAGAAGTGGTGTTTTGGAAAAGATGGGGCATGCCCTCATTAGCGGAATAAGGTCTAGGAAGACTGAGCATTCCTTGTAAGCATTTGTCTTGAAGGTGGTAATTTGATAAATACAGGTCCCCACTAAAACTATTTGCTAAATTTGGCAGACAACAGCATTAAATATTTATGACTGAATTTAGAGCTGTCCCTTTTCAAAGAGACCTGATTATATCCCGAATGGCACTTAAAAAAGCTCATTTGGGAACTTTTGTTGGTTTCCTCAAACAACAAATGTTGAAACAGAGGAAAAGACCAATTAGGAGTCTGATTAAAGGTTGCTCAAGCCTTTCACAGAATAGTTTGGATTTGGCTCCCTATTACTTGTTGGAAATCTGCCCATGAATTTATAGTGGGAGCTACAACATGCTGTGTGCCACAAACACCTCTCTCTCAGATTTAGGCAACTGTAAACTTCCCCTCATTTCTCTTGTTCCAGTGCCTGTGACATTCCCCCCGAGACCAGACAAGGAGAAGGATATGGTACGTGATTAATGCAGGATGAAGCATTCAAAAAATTTTCTCATTCTTGTTCCTGTTTCCTTCCTCACTGAGCGGAGGTGCAGAGGGAGGCTGCTGAGTGATTCCCCCATCAATACAGAGTGTCACCATCACACTTTTGGCTGCTGGTGCTGAGTGTGAGGGGTAATTAAATCCCTGCCTCCACCCCAGCTCCCCATCCCCTTGCTGTTCCTTACAGACAGCAAACACCATTGAATCCTTCACTTCCATCACTCATTGGATCAATACAAAGGGCCGGCAACGACACAGTTATACTGGTCAGGCCAGCCCTACCTTTGTACTCCCTGAGTACAGGCTCTGTCCAAGCCATAAATCACAGCTACTCTAAATTATAGAGGCTGCCAACACATCAGAGGCCTGGAGTGGGAGCTCCCTGTGATCACAGCAGGGAGGGGAGGATAAGGAAGGCCCTGACCAAGCTGTCTATTCTGTACTCGGGGGCTTTATTCAGACAGCAAGGAAGAGTGCCTGGGACCCTCTGTGCTCCTCTTGCCTGCCACAGTGGCTCAGCAGTGTTCTGGGGTTACCTGCTGTCCTCAGGAAAAATCGAAATCCTCCTTCTAAAGGCCATAAGGCATTCACTGGGATTAGCAAGAAACTCCCTTTGCTGGCATATTACTGCAGACTTTATACCTGCACATACTCTTTCTTGCATCCCTGTGGGGAGAGAGGACTGACTCATTGATTTGCATCTTCCTCTTACCATCAGCCAGCACTGAGAGAGCTCAGTCCTCTGTGAGGGGGAGGAAGGGCAGCGCCCCGCTGTCCCCAGCTCCTGTCACACAGCTCTGTGCGGTCACACTGCTCAGTGGTGTGCACACCATGGCACTTCTTTCTTTCCATGTGGAAGTTCACCTGTTATTTTCTACCAATATTCCTCCAAATCTTTCAAGATAAATGAATCTTCAGATCTCCAAATCTTTAGCCTGTCTGAAAACAGCATAAAATATCTACCAGTCTGCAATGAAAAATCACAGACAATCCATCCTTTCGATCTCCTGCTTTTATCCTAAGCTGATAAGGGAGGCCCTCCTGTGCTTGTCAGCTTTGCATTCTTGGTGTGTGCAGCATAGCTGAGGATTGCAGATTAAAGGTGAAGAGTTGAACAGGGAAAAAATGCAGGAGCAAAGCAGCTGTTTAATGAGATAGAGGGGCTTTCCTCTTGAAAACTGCTTATCCATATCCGGTCTCTTGGTAATTGCAGAGTATTTTCTTTATGGGGAATGCTAGCACTGTTTTTCTTTTTTAATATATTTTACCCACTTGCATGATCATCTTTTCACTTTGGTAGGTGAAACCATTTTTTATGAAATTGTGAATGTCAACAGCATTTTTTAAAGCTGCTTAGTTCTGTCCTGTGCATCTTTTGTCTTACACTTACAACAAAGTTCAAGTGTACTCAGGAGTTAAAGCTCAATCTCTTACTAAGTGTGAGCCCTTGTGGTTCCGGGTTTGGAAACTCCTTTCCACCCAAGTCTCTCTCAATCTGTAACAGAACATCTAAAATTACTAGTCCAGATATTGTTGAATTGACTTTCAGTGGTAGGATGTGCTGTGCTGATAGAACCAAACATGTGAAAGACAAGGCTCTGGCAGCTGTTTTAGCCTGCTCACATCACTGTCCATCTTTCTGCTAGAAATATTTTAATTTTTGAAAACTCCTCCCTGTGCCTTGCTCTGTTTTTCAGGTAGACCCTTCACCTCTTGGTGTCCCTAAGGATAGGATGTCAGCTGAGAGAGCTTCATCACTGGTCCTGGTTCCTTCATCAGTGCTGTAATTTTCTGGGATTCACCTCCATAAAGAGATCTAAGGATCCATCATTACAAAATCTGCATAAGCTTACAGGGCCAGAGCAGCTAATAAAAATCACTAGGAAATGACTAATGCATATGGGCTGCCACTGTACCTACCACTGTCTTTGCTGGTCTCTGGAGAGGTGCTGGGAGAGCACAACAGCCACTGGTGGAGAAAAACAAGAGAAGAGAAAGGATTCATCTGCCAGGAAGAGATGCAGTCATGACTCTGGCTTGGTGTGATAAACAGCATGTGCTGTTCAGAGATCTGGCTGTGCACAGGCCATATTCCCCTGGTCTCTCTCCAACTTGGAGATCCTTCTGCTGTGGTTGATGTGAACAAATCTCATTCTTTGTATCACCTCCTTTGCAAATGAGGTTAGGAAATGGGAACATTTCAGGGTTGGAAAGAGTGATCTGGGATTTTTCAGATACCAGAAGTTCCCAATCCTTTTTTTATAGATATCAATGTTTATATATGTAGAAGTGGTAACAAGGAGGTTGGAGAAATGGTGGGATTTTGAGTTTGGACTGGGGAGGTTGCTGTGAGGTGGGGGCTTCTGAAATGGCAGAGACTTGGGATCACAGTCTGGAGAAGATGGATGCCTTGGCTTGAAGTGTATTGCCACAGTCTGGAGCAGGAAATCATACTGGGTTTGTGATGTGGAACAGAAGAGAAAATCTGCCTCACAAGGGATTGAAGGAATTTATTTTAGGGACTTGAAGGATTGAAGTAACTCATTTCACATGACTTCTCCTCCTCTATCCCATGCTCATGACTGCATGCAACAGTCATTTTTGCTGATGGAAATGCAGTCGCTGTATTTTCTGTCCCACTGTCATCTCCTTGTCTCTTTCCTTGTCCATACAGTATCATATACCCTATGGCATCATATAATTAAAATAGATGATTATGCAGATGTAAGTGGATCCCTAAGGAAACTTAGCACATGGACATAACACCACAGGCAACTTTTAACTGATTATGCAGCTATAAAGAAGTTTCTTCTTTTTAAAATTAAAAACACCTTAACTTTTTTTCCTTCTTTTTAAATGCTAACAGCGTAACATTTTCCTCCCCAGATAAGCTATGAAATGGAAGAGAGAGAGCAGAATACCTTATGGAAGTGAAGGCTGTAGGTTTATGGGTTTAGAAATCTCTGAAAAGCACAAAAATATTTCCTCCCATTTGGAACACCCCTCCCCCTGCACACAGAGTGCAGCCCCTGTATGCATTTGGTTTCCAGATCTGTGATTCCCACCCTCCTTTTTATAAGCTGTGAATATTTTCCCTTTCAAAGCACAGATTTTACCCCCTCCCATGCCCCCAGGGAAGCCTTTGTCCTGTGAGTGCCCTAGGTTTTTTAAGAATGTGGAAACTCCTTGGTTTATTCTGTTTCTGTGCTGCTACCTCCAGTTCCTGATTCCTGTTCCTCTGTGGCCTCTGCTAACGCAGAGTCTGTCCCGAATGGGGCTTTTCTCTGCAGTTCCAGTGAAATGTGGCTGTGTGCACAGGGACTGCAGCCTTCCAGCCAGCATTCTTTTCTTGTTATTTAGTAGAGAAGAGGTATCACTTTTCCCCACTCTCCATCATCAGCCTGATTTTATTACAATCACATAATACCAACACTGTTCATGTTTCCTCACCCCAAGACTTGGTGGATCCATTTAAACACCATGTTAATCCCTCTCTAGTCTCAGTAGCACCTTTATGATGGTATTGCCTTTCCAAACTACAGTTGGTCTTGCAAGCCTTCACACCAGCTAATCCAACCTCATTTGGCTCCTTTCCCAAAGGTGTACAGTTCTAAGGGGAACACTCAGCAAGGAGATTTTCACTCAGTATCAGTGGATCCAGAATTTCTTCTTTTCTTACCTACAGGGCTGCTCACTCCTCTCCATTACTAGCAGCAATGAGGGATAGATACTGCTTACAGAATACAATTATTTTAAAAGGAAATGAGACAGAAAATAAGGAATCTAAAAGATGTCTGCATTTTCTACCTGTAGGTACAAGTCAGGTAGAGGTTCCCTAATATTTGTGCTGCTGAACAAGGAATAGCCTGTTATGTAATAAGCAGTACATATTCTTTCCTAGGAGCAATCTTGCAGTGAAGCAGGAGAAACCACCTCCCTGGGTGAAGGGACCAAGGATTAGCTGGTGCTTGAAGCAGAGACTGTATAGACAGCATATCCAACAATATTCCTCAGAGCAGCTTGAAGAACTCTGGCAGATCACAGCAGAACTCTTCTACTTTATTATGTGCTGAAAAGTAACTGGTTTTTACACATTAGACACTAATCAAGGTCACCCTTCCATTGCTGAATAATCTGCATTCACTGTGCTGTTGGCAGGAAGGGTTGCTCTGCTCCTGTGCGTTCAGAAAAAAACCCAAAATAAAATAAAAGGAGAAGAAATTCTTTGGCCAACCATCTGTTGGAACAGAGGCCATGGACACAATGCAGATACAAACACCTGGATGCATTTTGCAGGTGTGCCCTGTGACCCATCTTTCTGTGGAAAAATTCACTGGGAAAATAGATTGCACTAGACTGTTCCTGCAACTGCAGTTAATCGTGCCTTTTCTGTATTACTGCTACAGGATTAACACAAACATTGCTTCTATTTTCAGGCTTATCAAAGGCAGCAGCACATCTCTCTAATCTCCTATTTCCCTGCTCTCTTTAAAGTGTTTAAATGAATGGAGCACTGATGAGCAGGGATGTGGTGCCAGCAGGGATGGTGTCATTTAATGCCTCGCTATTTATGCTATTTAATGCCTGCGTGGCTTTATGTGCCCTGGGTGACTTGCAAACCATCTGGCACTCTCCACCCTTTCGCAGGACAGACGGAGGTGCAGACAGCACCTTCACTTGTCTCTGGTTCAGAGAGTGACCAGCAGCAGTAAAACAGCACAGTCCTGATGTGCCTGCTCCTAACAGCCTGCACCTGCTGTCACTGAAGGATGAAGCTTGGAGGCCATGGATTGGTGACCCAATTGATGCCAGGCAGTCTGGATCTCAGTGAGCTGTGGGCACTTACCTACATTCCTGTTGGACTGCCTGGCACAGGCAACCTGGATTTTTCTTACAGCTGTAAAAAGCATAATGATATCTGATCTGCCCCAGCACCTGTTTGTGCACGGTTAACTTGTCAAAAGGTTTCAGACAAGCTGGAATCAGCAGAATTGCGTGTGTCATATCAGCTCCTTGTCCTAAGAGTCCTACAGCTGGATTTGCAGTATCATTGAATCACAGCCTGAATTTTTAGCCGTATTACTTACACGAATCACAAATACTTGGGTTGTGTCCTCCAATCTGCTAGGAAGTGGGCTGAGATCCACCCTGCAGCTTTCACACCACTGTCAGCTGGCATTAACTTCCAGTCATTTTTTCCTTTGAGGCCAGATTGAAATCAGTGACCTAGAAGTAAAATACTCTGTATTTTGTTAGCAAGCAATCCCTGGAGTTTTGCAGTCTAAATTGGAATGTTTTCTCCATGAGCTCTTTTGTATATCTTCTATGGCAATTGTGCTGTAATTACCACAATCCTCTTCTGATAGCAGAATTTATTAATTGCTTTCCACTTTCTCCAATGCATTTCTGCTCAGATCACAGTGAAATAAAAACTTTCTTTACTGTGTGGAAGGGTATATTATATCCTACTGTAACACATTCGTTTTCTATGGTGAAATAATCAGAGATTATATTATGGATTCACTGATATTCCTACAAGAAGAGCAAACTGGAAACTGTGTTGGACACTTATTGCACTGCCTGTTAGCAGTACAGCTGTGGGATCTGACCCTGAAAATGCTCATGTCTGGGAGAATATTTGCAGAAGTAAGGACTAGTCATGTGTAGAAAAATTTTCACAATCAGCCATCGTGTTTATGGGATGGATCATTTGTGGGCAGTGCCGAGAATCTGCTGGGAAGTGCTGGCTGCCCTTGCCACTGCCATTTCTGGAGGTTCATTTTATTCAGCATTTTAAGGAAGTGCCCAGCTCACATTGTAACTTTACTGCAGTCTGTTCATATGAATAAGTTATGTCTCCACTTTTTCTGGTGTACAGAGTCTGTGTTCAGATTCAAGGTCAGATCCACTTGGTCACTCTGTGGCAGTGTATAATGTATAATGAATTGCCAGCATCCCAGAACATACAAAATTGGAGATTAGAAGCGGCTCCACCTTATTATCATGATAGTCAATTGCAAGTGGTAGTGCAGTGGATAAAGGGCAAGGTAATGTAACATGTGAGTGGAAGAGCTCTCAATCTGTGTATTATAAAATTGTCATTCTATGCCACTGTTCAGCATAAATGGACTAATCTTCAGTTTGAAAATGAGGAGAGCTTGACTGTTAAAGAATAGGTCATTTGGCTTCTGGCAGCAGCAGATGATGCTGTAATATTAGCTGTAAGAACTTGTGCATTCTTGGTAAGGAGATAAAAATGATTAAATTGCACTGCTTGCTTCTCTATCTTTTAAAGTAATTCATATTTGGACCCGGATTCAGCTAAGCATTTGCATAATTCCTCAGGCCATTCCTATTCAGCCATGCATTTCAGTTTCTGCTTAGGCTCAAGCAAGTACTGAAGTTCTTTTCAGGTCCTGGGGCTTCAGCCTTGCAGAACAAAGTCTGGGTCGTTACTTTATGTTTCAGTAGCTTCTGAGGTTGCTGTGCTACAGCAAATGGAAATTTGCTTTGTATGTAGAAAATGGAAGTTTGTAGTTGTTGTACTATGGGCTGAATACTCTTTAATGACTCAAAAAGGTCAAGGGTGAAGATGTTGGGGCCCTGGGGAGGATAATTTTTAATAGAGTCCTCTGTTGGAAATCCAAGAGCCGGAACAGGGGTCATGTCTCTGAAGAGTTTCACGGACTCTGCAAAACTGGCAGTCACACTGACTGCCTCCCTTCTGCTGGGCTCTTCCTGAAAAGGAATGAGCAGAGCCAAGGGGAAGCTTTTGTTGGGCTCTTTGGGACATGGAGCTCTTCAGGCTGAATTCTGTTCCAAATTATGCTCTGTTTTCCAGAGTAACTTCTCAACTTTGGTGGGATTGTGCCAGGTGGTAGCCATTTGTGAACTGTAGTTTTAACATACCTTTCAAAAACTGCAGTATTACTGTATGTATTTGTACTGTACAAACTTTGGACAGAGGGTTGGAGAAGAACCTTGATACACTAATTTTTTTGTTTTCTTTTCTGGGGCTGTAAAGTTCAAAATATTTTGCATGGCATTATCAAACTTTTGTGTGTCAGTTCAGTTTAGAAAAAGAACATGTCAGCCAATGGAGTTACGCTGCTTCATGAAGATGTGTCTGGGAACTGGAAATTTTTTAATTGGGATTGACCCCAATCTAAAATGAAATGTTTGGTTATGGCTTTTTATAGAAATTACAATGAAACAATTAACTTTTTTTTTTCCTTTGGAAAAAATAATTTTTAAGCATTTGGTAGGAAACCCTTTACAGAACAGATTTATGGCCTGAAGTCTTGTTCACAGTGAAACTGGTGGGAGTTTTGCTGTTGACTTTCATGTAGCCATTTTACTGAGGTTTTCTTTGCAGCAGGAGGGATTGTTTGACTATCTGGAGGTATTAATGTAACTTCAAAGCTTCTTGGCCCACTTCAGAAATAAAAAATATTCTTCTATATCCCATTGACTTCTTGGAGGTTGCTTCATTGAAAGTAACATGATTTTTGTCTCTGTCCCAGAGAACCACAAGGAACTCAATCTCTATGTGTGAAAATGGAGACCAGCAACATGTTCTTCTAATACAAAAGCAGCAGAGAAAGGGTAAATATGCAGGTTAGTGCTCTGCTTTGCTGGGTTGTTTTCACATCATTGCTTTAAAATGTTTGTTCTGTGGAGGAGAATCACTGCAGGTTCCAGATGTAGGTGTTTACAGGGGATTCTGTTTCAGTGCAGTGCTGTGCATGATTCTATCTCTGTTTGCCTGTTCCCAGTGTATGAGATGATTCACCTGCTCCTGGATTTTTCTTTCTGTATAGCAGATTTTATTAACCCCCAGAAAGCTCTATCTGGAACCTGTTCTTCCACCCCAAACTGAGGTCTTAATATTAACAATCTTTTATGAGCATGGAGCAGTTTATTCCATTGCTGAGTCCTTTGTTACCTCTTTACATGGGACAAAGTGTCAACAATAGCGAGAGAAGGAAGAGAAAGGACTGGAAGAATCAGAGGAGGGGGGAAAGGAGAACTCTGTGATCCCTTTTCATGAGATACATGCATCTGTAAATTTGCTAAAATATGTTTGTAATGTTTTTAATAAAAAACATTAAATGAAAGTACAGTTAGTCTTGGACTTAACCTACCCATTTTTCCTTGGATTTAGGGCTAGTTCAGGGCAATCTTCCAGTTTTGCACTTCAAGCCCATCTCTACCTGCTTTAATGGCAGGTTGCACCACACTGAGGACAGCTCTGTCTACCTCTGTGTGGGAGATACAAAAAAACCAGAACCTTCAAGGAAGAAGTGATTCCTAGGAGGGGCCTGAGAGCCGAGTTTCAAAAGCATCATGTTCCCAAAGAAAGGCCAAATTTTTCAGAAGGGCTGAACAACAAGCACTCCTGCTGTGACAGATGGCTGAGTATTTCAAAAGATCTTGCTATTAAAGCTGGCTGGAAATTCTCTATTCTCTTGTTTTTGACAGGAACTTGGGTTTTCTGTTAAATACAATAATAGTGCAGAATGGACAGATTTTCCTTCCAGCATTCTATTTTTATGTGAGTTTTAATTATTTTGGTCAGGGAAACTCTCACTCCTATAATACATTGATTTACACTCACTGTGCTGGAGAGCCATGTGACAGACACTTCCCAAAGTCTGATCCTGGGTTCTGACCCCCCAAGCTGTTCCAAACTCTGGCTGAACACAAGGGTGCTGTGTGTGATGTGGTGGGCAGAGCACTGCAGTGTGCTGCTTCCAGACAGGTTTTCTTGGGTTTTCTTTTAGGCTTCCTAGAGAAGGTTGAGTTCTGAGATACTTGATTTGGGATCCTGAACACAAGATCTCCACTGGGTATCTTCACTTGTGGCTGCTCACAGGTAGGACTGGGAGTGAAAGGCAAGCTGTGTTTGTATGTAGCTGAAGATGCAGAAAGTAGGATCTTGGAACTTGAGGCTGTTTCTCAAAATGTGTACTTTAACATTCCAATGATTTAACTTTCCTATCCACAAATAGGAAGTAAATCTTCATCATCAGTGAAGGACTTAAAAAGTTCAGTGTTTATACATGCAACTTTGGAGAAGCAGAAATACAAAAAAATCCTTTTCGTTCATCTGAATGTCTCAAAGCTCTTTTAAACTGTTAATTAATTGAGCAGTCATAATGATGTGCCAATGGGGATGAAGGGGGAGGAATAATTTACAGGTGGGAGAAATGAGGCATGAATGACTTCCTAGCCTTACCTGTGCCATGCTGTTAGTCTGTGTCAGATCCAGACAGATACCTTCTGTCCTGTCTCCTTTTGCATCTGTGATGGGTGGCTGGGAGCATCAGTTTTCTCCTCCTTCCTGCTTCCTCCTCTTCTTCTGCAGAGAACCCAACTCCTTTTCCTCAGGCTGCTGTTTCGTGGAAGTCCATGTGGCTCTCTCCTCTCTGAGGGAGCAGGTCTGGAAGCTGGGACATGTTTCAACTCCCACTGGACAAGACACAGCCAGAGAGTCAACTCCACTGCATGGGAGAAAGGAAATGAAACCTCAGGTTGCTCTTAGAACAATGGCACATTCTGCCCTGCCTTCCTCCTCCTGACTTTATGCACAGCTGAATTATGGTGTGCTGTCCTCTGCACACCTTCCACAACAACTCAGTTTATACCTTTGCTGCACTGAGCAGAGTACCTCAGGAATATCTGACCTGGCTCTGAAATACCAGCTCACCTCTGAGAAACAACAGAGCCCCCTTTGTCACTGCCTCTTTCTTGTCTGAACTCCTGTATCTGAGGTCAGTACACTTTTGTACAGAAAACATTGAATCTTCTAGCATAAATAGAATAAATGAGCACAAGGTAAATTCAATTTGTTTAAAACTTACAGAATGGGCAGGATAAAACTACTGCTTAGGAAAATACCTGGTGCAGAATTTCATCTGGAATTTGGCTGAGAATCCTGTTTAAACTTAGTTTAAACACAGCTATGAAACTCATGAAGATATCACATCAGTAGCTCATCCAACAACCTTGAGAGCCTCCTGAGAAGATAATCCCAGCACCAATAGTAAGCAGTAATTCCAACAGGCTGCTTTCCTCTAGCTACTCCTTATTGAGCTCTTGCAACTTCAGGCATGAAGTTTTTCTTCTACCCAACATGGTTCCAATGGCTTCTCCCTATCAGTAATTCATATCTGAAAGGGAAAGGAAAAATATTGACTTAAATTGCTGGACCCTGGAACACAAGTTTTTTTATTTAACTGACAGGGCTTATGGTTACCTTCAGACGTAGCTTTTAAAGTAGTTTTTAGCTGGATGACAGAGATAAGCCCTCCAGGAAAAAGCAGCAGTAAAGTGGTGGGTCATTATAAATATTTTGTTCTCTCTGTAGTCATGTTTTCCATTCTTTTTCAGTTTATGTATCTTGTAAAAATTTTCCAGTAAATCTGCTACCTTCTATGTGGTGAATTTAAGCCTATTGATTTGTAGCTGTTCTAATTGCATTTTACAGAACCCCTGCTGCCTCTGAGACCAGAGCTTGAAAAGTCCTGTTTAGTGAAATGGATTGTCTACCACAGGTCATTGACACCCTATATTCTGACTTATCTAAATTAGGCAGTCTCCAGTATTCTCTGATCTAATCCCAAAAGTAGTGGGTATGTGTTATGTGCAGATATAATGCCTACACATAAATTTCTATTGAGCAGTCATTGGAAAAGGAGCTGAAAGCAGGTAGAGCTTGCCCTCCCAGCTCAGTGCAAGCACGGGGATGCAGTGCCTGCTAACAGCTGGCTTTTCTGCAGCTCGGCAGGTGATGGAGTTCCCACCACTTCAGGAGCCCACTGCCAATGGTTAGCACATGCTGTTGTGAGGAATCTCATCAGTCAAAAACGTCTCATAAATAATTTAGAGGAAAGCAATTAGCAGACACAGCTGTAGCTGTTTGCAAAGTCACAGTTATACCTGCCAGGGCAATCTGGAAATGGAAATTTCAAAACCATTTCTTGAAGTGGCCAGAACGGTCTAGCTTGGAGCTAAGGCTGATGGGTAGTTGTTGATGAGTAAGGAGCAAATTGCACTTTCATGTCTTTTTATGTGTAATGAAATCCAGGAGAGAATTTTAGTATTTTGTGCATATTGGGAAAAGGATCAAAGGGATGCATAGTTTTAAAAACTCCAGCAGTCAAGGCCTTATCCTTTCAGAGGCTCTGCAACTCATTCAGCTTCAGAGCAGAGGGGACAGATTTTAACAGAGACTTGGACATGCATTTTGAATGCATCAGCTCATTAGAGTTTGTCTATATGTACAGACTGCTCAGAGAGGACAGGCAGGAGGAAAAGGAAGATACTGGTTGAAGTATCTCATCTATGTATGCTTGCCTTGACAGATCGATGAGACCAAATTGTTTGAGGATTTCTTGTTAATGCTAAAAGGGAAGGGAATCTGTTCTTTAAGAATCTCAAGCAACTACAGGGAAGGTGTGAAAACAGATTTGTTTGTGCAGGTGAGTCCTGAGAAGGATATCAAACATTAAATCTAGAGATGAACACAAAGCTGTGTAAGTAGGGCACGTGTAAATATATTCTAGGAGAGGGTTAGAAGTCATCTACCATGATACTATATTGGGACAAGGGGATGGACAATATAAGATCCTCTCAGCATTTCTGATAGCTGTGCATTCAATCATGGTATCTCTCATAACTGAATGCCTAAAACATGTTCATCTTCACAGGAACCTCCCTTGGCTAGGGAATTCCTGTGTTACCTACTGGAAAGTAAATCACAGTATGTTACCACATGAGGCAATCCCAGTCCTAAACTCTGAGATTCCTTCCTCTTTCTAAGAGGGAACACTGTATTGTGAAAAAAGCATTCAAACGTGAGCTGGTCATAGTATGAATGCTACAAAGCATTTCAACTATGCTTAAAGACCATCTCAATTAGAAAAGACTGGAGTTAGAATTCGTAGCAGTGGCATTATTTTATTCTGCATGTCTCCTATAGAAAACCATGTCCCAGTTCCCTCTGCTGTCTGCACCATTTGACCTGTTCTTCTAAATCCAACTGCCATCACCTGGCCAAGAAAGCAGCAGAGAAGCCCAAGAACCTGCCTGCCACTTTCGGGTGGTCAAGGCCTCCATCCAAGGAAAATTCCAGGGGTGAGCCTTAGAGAGTAACCGAAAGCAGCAGCTGCTCATTGACTGGGAGCTGGATGAAAATCCCTGCAGTCAGTCAACAGGCTGCCCCAGCTGGTCTGGCCTCACAGAGACAAGACCTCCAGTAAGTGATATTAATTGGAGTCTATCTAGAAATCTCTTACAATAGATTTTGTTTGACTGCAATGGGAACTTTAACACATTATTGAATACATTATGGCAGCACACCTTCCCGGACTGCATAATGATTAGCTGTTAATGTGTTTTGGTAAAAGGCTCAAATATTTCATTTGCTTATTTCTTTCATTTTTTTTGTACTTACAAGCTCTTAGTAGAAGTGGGGAATGTGAAGAATGTCCTTCAGAACTGCAGATGAATAATTGCTCAACAGCTACAATTTCAGTAACTTTGAAAATCTTCGTTGAACAGAAATTCATCCTGGGTTGAATTCCACTGGTCACTGGGGTGAATCTGGAGTATTTTGTGATTTTTCTTCTTGTGAGTTAATCCAACTTTATTCCAATTTAACTTGTTAGCTAGATGGGATCATTGTGTGGCTCATCTTAAGCCAACTTAACACATTTTATAAGATTCTACAAATAAGTGTTCAAGAAATATTAGTTAAAACAATTATCTAACAGGCTTTAAATGAACATCTTTCCCACTTATGCAGAGAAAAGTGAATGCAGAATTTGGATCACTATCCATAAAAGCCTGTAGGAATATTTACAGGTATACTTCTTGAAACAAGTGGAGCTCTTGATGTTTATAACATTATTGCAGGTATATGTTAACAGCACTGCAATGCAGAAATATGAGAAACTACTAAAGATGTCAACTAGGTCAACTAAGGATGAGTCAGGATTTTGTTCAAAACAATAGGCATAATGTTTTCATAATTCAAGAATTGTACAGGAGAGATGACTTCTGTTTTTAAAAAGGGGATTATCTGACTGCAGGGTTTGGCTGGGCTTTGCCAATGACTACATGAGGGTAAACATCTGCCTTAGATGGTATCTTCTGGGTCCAGAGGTTACCACCTTAAGTGTCCTATCACATCCCTCTTCTCAGAGCTCTGGAGTCTGGATTGGGATGTCTCTCCATTGTCTTTCATGATAAGTTAGGGAAGAAAGGAAGAAACTAAAGGTAGATTCATCTCCCTCATGTTTAATTTGTAGGAGCTGTCTGGGTGTGACCACAATGAATGGAGAAGGAATGGTTTCTTCACCTGAAGATTCATCATCTAATCTAGCTTTGATGACTTGCCACTGGAGGAGGATATACTTTGCTGTATCATCTTATATTTATAAAATGATAGGTCCTGTGTTGGAGTGGCCCCTAGCTTGGGTTGGGACATTCTCCTTTCACTTCTAACTTCAACTCAGAAAATGGGCAAAAGTCTGGATAATAAACTTGTCATCACAAACATTTCCTCTAAGCAGCAAATATATTTCCTAGATTTTCCTAGATTTTCTCTTTTTTCTTTTCTCTTTTCTTTTCTTTTCATAGAGATGAATAATCTATTTTATTTGTCAGTTCTAATTTGAAAAGCAAAGTTCATTCTGTGTCAAAAGCCTTAGGTATGGCAGCCCAGCTCCAGATGATATTGCATAAATATCTTCATAGGATGCTGGGAAAGGCTGACATCCTTGCCTACATCATTTCAAACTCCCCATTTGACTTTACTTTCTCCTAGTGGATTCTCCCAGGATAAAAAAATGGATGAACACAGCTGCCTTTCAATGGTCTGAAAACATGTAGGAAGGCCCCTCCAGCACTCTCATTTGTCTCTGAAGATGGTCTCGGCTTCTCCAGCCTCTCCCGAGAACAAAGATTTTCACCAACTGATACATCCTCATTTCTGTCCTACAGTGCATGTTCTGTATCCTTCTCCATGTACAGTTCTGGTGCTGCAATAACTGTAGTTATATCCTGCTTTAGAAGGTGTTTAGTAATTACAATAATAGTATCATTTGGGGAATCAAATCTCTGCTGGTTTATACCTCTTTTTCTTTCAAGTTGCAAGAATTGCAACAACAGCTTGGTCCTTCTTCTAATTTATTCCTTATTCCATTTCACTCTTGTTTCTGATGAAACAACCCCTCACAATCTGATATCAGTGAAAGCCAGCACAGTGTCAAAAGCAAGTCCCACGTCTGGCTGCCAAGCAAAAGACAAAATGTACCAGTAGGATGCTGTGCAGCAGCAGTACTTCCAGGAGGCAGCCTTCTTCCAGATCTTCTCCCTGGTGTGTCACTGCTACAGAGAACACAACCAATATGTTTTAATGAAGAATATTGGCAGCTGACTGGAAAAGAAAAAACTGTTTATTCTTCCTGTAACACCATTTGGACTACTGCCATTTATACATGTTCAGGGGACATTCCCAACTATGCTTCCAGCCTTGACCATTTCAGCCCCTGCCTCTGGTGATCCCTATCCAACACTAGAGAAAAATTGTTGGGTATTGCTTTTTTTGTTGTTGTTGTTGGTTGGTTTTGTTTTTGTTTTCTCCATGTGGATAAATTAAATCATTCCATTTCCAGTGAGCCTCATGGATAGTTGTAGCAGCATAACAGGAGACAGTGAAAGGGAACAGAGATGCAGGAGCAAAAAAGAGTGACAGGAAGCAAGAAATTCCTCCACTGGCTTTGTTGCTTAAATAAACATGTGGAATTGTACCTAGAACTAGCTTTATATTACCTGCTGAGCAGCTGGTGAACTACAGAGCACAGCAGTGGTTACCTGCATATTTTCTGTGTTTCAGAAGTGGACTCTGCAGCCTGTGTTGGTACCATGACAACACTGCCTGTGGTACCTGGAATAGTTCATTTAAACATAGCCTGTACATGAGCTTTGGTCTGTGCAGACATACAGCAAGACATAATTACGGACTTTTCAAATCCAAAGCTAAACATTATATTAGGGCTGCCTTTCTTTCACTTCCACAGTCCCTTCTGCAGTTATATCTCAGGCCTGTTGACTTCAATCTGTTTGTTTTCAAAACATACCTGCAGGGCAGGCAAGCAGCCCTATCTGTGTCCTGTCGAGTGAGATCTGAGAACACACTCAAAAGCAGCAAGAATCACTTGGGACAAGTGATTTACTACTCCAGCTGTGTGAGGGCAGCCATCAGTGCCACAGGAGAGCTGATGGGCTGTGTGGCTCTTCATTCCTCAGCATAATGCTGCGTATCTGCACTTTACTGCTTGAGGGTGGCCCAAGCTACTCTGACTTGCACACAAAGTGGGCAGGGAGCAAGAGCATTGTGTGCCCTGTGGCCTGGGCTATGGGGTGACTGCTGTGCAGGAAGCACTGTCCTGAAATGCCAGATATATGGGGATTCACTCTAGGAGTTTGCAGTGTAGCAGAATATTGATGCCAATGCACATCATTCTCAGTCGCTAAGCATCCTCTCTCCCTCATGAAAATTAGCCTTCCCTCTGAAATCCTTCTAAGTGTTGTAATTATGAAAGTACAGATATTTTTAAGGCAGTTGAGTAAATGTACAAGTCGTGGTGGTTTCGTGCTTTAAAAGCTCAGCCAGTATCTATATAATTGGGTTATAATCATAGAGGAGGAACTGGAAGCCTCACCCTGCAGTGGTAAAAATGTCAGAGGTGCCCTCGCCCCCACCTCTGCCAGAGGTTGCTGTGGGTGAATTGTACAGGCCATGGAGAAGCCCTAAACAAGCTACCAGAAGTCTGCCTTTAAAATGTTGTGGGTCTGGGGGTTTTAACCAGGTCACTTTGCAAATCCAATTTGGAGTTTGCTGCATACATTATATGGATAGTCCTTGCATTGGGGTAACCTGCATGTACTGAGATTTGCTGCTGGAAAATTGGCAACCCCTTAAATGAGGTTTGTGCAGATCTGCACGACTGTAGTGATATAAGGCTTAATCTTTATTGAGTCCATTGAATTTGGGGGAAGAAGAAATGCCACTTTTACTTTATTGTGATATAGAAGTCAATATTTAAATTCTAGAAGATTCACTTCTGGGATATGCTGAAGTGATCTTTTCAGAAGCTGCTGTGCACTTGTCCTGGGAGGGATAAGTGAACAAGTAGGGGGTGGAGGCAGCAGAATCCTGGGCAGGGTGTGAGCACATGGGGTGGCCATGGGGAGGGGCAGGAGGGGCAGAGTTTCTCCAACTCCAGACTGAGATTCATTTCATTAACTGGGCGGGGGCTGGAAGTATTGAAGCAAGATTATGTAGTGGAGCTGTTTCAAGAGAGCTTGGGCTACTTCTGCTGTATTATTGCTTCCTTACCACTTCTTGTACCCCTGTGCCATAGAAGGATTAACCTCATGAAAATTCTTATGGCCTGAAAAAACTTCAGACTTCCAAAGCATGGGCCAAAGAGTAGCTGCATTCCATCATTATGTACATAGTTATGTTCAGGTTAGAGTTCGCCTGCTGTGAATGTACCTTTTTTCAAGCTTTTTTACTTCATTGTAATTTGACAACAATTTTCCATGTATTTAATGAAAGTATGTGCTGAGGCCTACAGATATTTCTGCCAGTATAGTCTTTACATCACAACTTGAAGTTATGTTAAGGAATGTGCAAGTTCTCTGGAGTGATCCTCCATTTTATTCTGAATCAGAAGTGGAAAAACAGGCAGGAACAACAAAGAGCAAATTTAAATTTCCTTCTTAAACCCTGCCAGTTCGAATAATCTCTTGCTGAGTTTCCTGATGTGGCTATTCACATTCCTTCATGAATTCAGACTGGCTGTTAGCAGCCTCCAAATAAAACATGGTTATATGGAGATTTACCTTGGCCCTGTTCTTGCTTGGCGACATGAGACTAAGAGAGCAGCCAACTGGTTCAGCTCATGCTATATGTCCTCTTCCAGCAACTGCTTCCTGTACAAGCCCACTGCTCTCCGAATTAATGGGATTGTTGCTTTAGCTCAAGATGTAGGAGATTTAATTCTGGTGTTTGTGTCAGCGATCAATGAAGTCAGGAAACTGCCTTTACAGAGCATTCAAAAGCCCTTTTATTCCAAAAGAATCAAATCCAGGCTTCTGTTAAATGCACTAAAGGCTGCCATCATTAAAACATTGAGGCTGCAAGTTTGGCCACAAAAATGTTACCGTAATGCAGTTGGTATTCAGTCCTTTCTGTCAGCATTGCCAAGTCTGGCTTTTATTTATTTATTCATTTTCACAAGTCTCATGTTTTTCAGGCATTCCATAAAGCCTCGGTGTTTACAGGCATCTTACGCACTGAGAATCTCAGCTTCCAGTTTTTAAAGATCTGCTATTAGCCCTCACGGACAGGGAGTAAGCAGGAACGTGTGATAAGGCTGATCCTCACAGGCAAAACCAGAAGGCTCATAAAACCCCACATTTAAAAAGTCAAATATGATTTTTTAAGAGGATCTCATGAACTTGGTCTCCCATTTATGTGTCTCAAGTGCCTGGCATATATTCTGCTAATGATCGCCTGGGTCAGGCAGTGATGCGAGTGCAGAGGTGCTGTGAGATGCAGGGATCTCTGCAGCACTCAGATGGATTGGGGGAGGAATCCTCTTTCCATTTATTATATTCCTTTTTAACTTCATGGCCTGAGCCTTGCCCCGTGTACCCTGTTTACTGCGTGTTTCATAAAGGCCAGAGGACTCATCCTGTTGCTCTGAAACTGTTTAGCCCATCTTTGGCTGGATTTACTGTTCAGGAAGAACAAACGGTTCTTAGGAAAGCACTGTATTTAACGAGAGAGCCAGGCTGGATTTTTTTCAAACAAACAGATAAAAGCCAGCAACTCTCAGCTTGGCATGGACTTCGCTGTTTTGTTTGTTGCATCACCCCATTGTCTTCTCTATCCCTTTTTTAAAATTTCTTTGTTACAGCATTTCACAATCCACAGCCTGGATACTGTAATTCCTGAAGGAATGCATAGCATAATGAATACTGCATGATCACAAAATAGTTCACCTCGTGCAAAGCCATAGCAGCAAACGATGCAACATGGCTGTTACCCAATCATCCTTGCTTCACTGGTTTCTTTTATTTGAAGAAATTCTTTCAGATTCTCCTCACAGAGGCTACCAAGTGAGAGGAAGCGTAACCTTTCTCCACCCAGCAACAAAAATGCAATGGTTTTGGAGCACTTCCCATTTCCATGATGTCTCTGTAGAACGAAGCACAGAGGTTAAAGTGGCCTGTACGTTCTTCCCCGGCTGCAAGCAGGAGAACTGGGGCACAGAGATGCTGGATGGCCCACACATGGCAGCACATGGAGAAACAAGCTCTGCCTCGCAGGAGAAGCAGCTTTGCCAGACTGCTGGGGCCAGAGTTAACAGCACAACTTTTTAATTTGGGGAGTTTTAGCAGCACTTCCATATATCGAGATATTAATTAATGGCTTATTTTAAAAGGTCAGGTTGAGTTTTTTATTTTGTAAATTGGATTTTTGAGAAGCACTTCCATAGACCGAGATATTAATTAACGGTTTATTTTAAAAAGTCAGCTTGGCATTTTTGAGTGTCTCATTTCCGCGGCCGCTCCCGGGCACAGCGGCGGCCGCGAGGTCCCAGCACCGGGCCCCGGGCAAGGACCAGGGTACCGGGGATGGCCCGTGTCACCTTCGGCACGGCAGCTCGCACGCCCCACGAGAGCCCCGCGAGGGCATCCCAGAGAAAGCGGGCAGGAAGGGGAACGGCTGGGCCGGGTGGGGCCGAGCCCCGGCCCGGCCCCGCTGCGCCGGCTGCCCGGGCGGGCCCTGCCCGCGGTGCCGCCCGGCCGCTCCCCGCCCGTCGCAGGGCTGACGCGGCGGCGCCGGCGCAGCTCCGGCCCGAGAGCGGCGGGGGCGGAGCGCGGCCCAGGCGGCGGCCGGGCTGAGCCGGGCGGCGCCGCGGGCAGAGGTGAGCGGGGGGCGGCGGCGGCGGCCCCGGCTCGCCCGGAGCTCGGCCCCGCGGCCGCGGAGCGGCGGGGCCCCGGCGCTGTCAGCGCGGGGCCGCGGGCGGACGGGCGGGCGGGCGGCGGCCGCGGGGCGCCGCGTGTGGCTGCGCTGCCTTCCGGCCCTCCCTGCGCTCCGGCCTCCTGCCCTGCCCGCCCCGCGCTGTCCGGGGGCTGCCGCGGGGCTGTGACCAGCGGGAGTGGGGGGGAATCCAGGCACGCTGTGCCCTGGGCAGCACGGGGAGGCTCTCCCTGACTGCGTGCTGTGAGAGTTGGGGCGATGATGGGGTTGGGAAGCTGTAGAAGGGAATTTTCAGGTGTTGCGAGAGCTTTGTTTTCTCCGTCACTGGGCTCTCGACCCCACTCCTCTGCCTCCAAGTTGTCTTCCCCCTGAGCCCCCCAGTCTGCAGTGTAAGCACAGCGCTTATCTGCTCCAGTGCTATTCGCTCTCCCCTCCCTCAGCCCTTCCAAGCTGTGCTGGCCTGGAGGGCCAGGGAGCTCAGCAGCAACAGCAGCATTGGGTGCTGAGCCACAGGACAGGCACAGCAGAGATGGATTCCTCAGCTGAAGGCTGCCTTTAACTAACGTGCTCTACCTTTTCCAAACTTCACTCGTTCCAGACTTCCCGCTCAGAAGAGAGATGGATTGCCTTTGGTAATACCCCTCAGCTTTTCATGTTGCTAACACAAGAAAATAAGTGATTTTTGAAATCTGCAGGAAGATGTGTTTAATACTTGTAGAAATACACTCTCTCTTAAGGAAGGCCTTCAGAAAGCATTAAGGAGACCCTTAACCTCAGATACATTCAAGGACCTCAGATGAAATACCATTTTCTATTCCCTTCACAGAGCTTGGAGAGCCAAGTTTGATGGACTTTGTTTCAGCTATTTCCATGCTTCTGCCTTGCAGAGGTATTCAGGAAGGAAGGAACAGAGCTAGAGTCACATTTCATTAAAATCAGTCCAAAGCTTTAAGATTTAAAAATATTTATATCCTTATGCTTTGCTTATACAAAAGGATCTTTACGTTCTTTAATCTAGAAAATTTCCATCTCTGATTTGTGATAGTATTTCTCTTAAAAGTTCTGTTATCTAATATACTTATCTCCATTAATCTAGTTTAGCCTAAAGGAGGACGTTTCTGTAAGTAAATTCTATCATCTTGCCAGAAATAAATCTAGTAGTTGTGTAGCCAGCTAGGTGAGAGTGTGAGTTCCCAGAAGAGAAGAGAGGAGAGTCCATGGTAACTGTAGGAGTTGAAGCCTTGCAGTGTGCCCACGAGGTCACCAGCTACGTGTCCTGCTGTGTTCCTCTGAGTCAGTAACTTCGGACTTTGGCTATTTCTGTAAGGTCTTGTGCTAATGAGTTATGTTTTGTCAAAGTGCCTAGGGCTTGCTTCACCTCTGGGACAAAATGTTTACTCAACAGTCCACAGAACTGTGCTGGTCAGAAAAGAAAGAGAAGGAGGGGATAATTGCCAGTGCTGTGAGTCTGCTTTTGCAGTGCTCATTGAGTCATTTCAGACTTCCTGACCTTATCAGCTTAGCTCTGGCCACGTGGTGGTTTGAAGAGAGACACCCTTCTCCAGCTTCCTCTCTCTCTTTCCAATTTTGGATTCTGCTTGGAGGAGGGAGGACATCTTCTTGCACAGCATATCTCAGCTGCACACCCATAGTCTCAGGCTGGCTTTCTTTTTTCCTCCTTACCTCGTGTCCTTGGGAGCTGCCCAGACCTCCACAGGGAAAGGCTAAACTCTGGGTGTTGTAAGAACTGCCTCCCACTGAGCAGGTGATGCACTAGTTACTGCTGCCTGCTCAAGGCCATGCTCTCAAAGCTGTTCACTTTATTTACATTACTGATGTCTTAAAAACAAGCTTCTTTAACAGAAGAATTTCCATGTGTCATTTGATCCACTGGGCACGCTGACACAGCCCTAGATGGCTTGTGGTGATTTAAGCATTAAGGAGCAGCTCTTCTGCAGTGCTGGGGGTTTGTTCTGCACTTGAGTGGGCAGAAGGTTTCTGTGATCTAACAGTTCAGATATCAGCTAGTAACCTTTGGTAGGGTTCTGTCAGCAGCATTTGCTGGGACTGCTTTCCCAATTTGTGTGCTTTTCAGTTAAAACCTGGGGTCTCTAGAACTGTCAAAAATAAATAGGACTGCCAAGTTCTAATGAGTGATTAAACTAAGAGGCTTACAATGGGTGAAAGATATGAATGTAAAATCTTTTACAGTAGTCAGCTTCACTGAAGGTGATGTAAGTTGCAGCCATGTAAGTTGCAAATGGAGCAATCTGGTGATTGATCTAAGGAAAATACAGTGTCTGTGTGTGCACTGAATTTGTTACTCATAAAGTATCAAGGGCCTCATGTTCCTCCTTTCCCATGCAAGTGTGCAGTGCTTGACATCAAGTTCCTACAGTCATGTTTGTTTGTAGCTTACCAGAGCTCTTGGGATAAGTATTCTGAAAAGTGAGTGGTTCCCAAACATATTTTTAAAAAATAAGAGTATGAAGCAAATCTCTGATCAGAATCTGCCATTAATACTGTGGTGTAACAGTCTGGGGTGGTCTTCATCCAGTGCAAAAGAGGTTATGCCTTTTAATATTTAACCATTTGCAGATGGTATGTCAAACACAGCTAAAGGGGTGAGTTACGGTAAATTTCTTTCACTTTTGGTCTTTGGCATCTGTACATCTTGAGCATTTTGAGTTTGAGGTTTGCTGATGTAGTACTGGCAGCATCCCTGTGCAGTTTCACAGCACAGCACAGAAACCTGGCTACCTCCACTGACCAGCCAGACAACTCTGTTAGTGGTGCAAGTTCCTCAGTTCAGAGGTTTTTCATCCGTGTTAATGAATGGGGCAAATATTTCACTTTCTCTTCAGGTTCTTAAACTTTGGGCAGTGCTTGCTTTATTTTTGATTTTACATTGCTCACTTCAGTTCCTTTTCTAGCAGTGCACTTCTGAGCTGACCTTTTGTCTTGCTGGTTTATGGTGCCAAGTAAACCCAGTGATACTCCTGTAGCAGTGGTGGAAAGTAAGTTCTTTAAGCAGCATCTTGAATTAAATATTTGTATATGGATTATCTTTTGTCATTCCAAGTAACACTCCTGTTAGAAAAGTGAACTGTTTCAGCTCCTAGGGACTGGAATTAACTGTTCTTTGGAGGCCTTTATTTTAAGGGGATCCAGATTCAAAACAGTCATGTTTGAAAAGGGAGAGGGGAAGAGAGCAAGAAAACTTTGCTTAGATTAAGTGTCTTACTCAAATTTTATTTACACTTTAAGGAGAAACTTTTTTGTACAGAAAAATTATATAATGTGGAGAAATTGGTGTGGGCATCACAGACAAACATGAAATATTTTTTAATACTGTAGGTTGTAATTAAAGCATTTTTTAATGCTCTAAGTTAAAAGTGAAACAGAACAACAGGTAGGTAGAGTAGCTTTCCTAACATCTTCCTTTGTTGCAGTTTTAAGAAGCTGGATTTCATGAAACCTATGAGCAAGTGATCTGTTTTTATTGCTGTTGCAATTGTGTTGAAACTGTGGCATCACTCTTGTCTCCATTCAGGGTTGCCTTGAATTCAGGTTTGCCTGACCCCTTGCCAGGGTCCTTTTTGTTACCAGGACTTACCTTTGCTAGAGTCTGATTCAGTGTTTTTCCTGCTATGATCATGAGTTCAGTCTCCTATGGGTAGAACAGTGGCAGCTGCAGGAATTTTAGCTCCTGTGTAATCCATGGCCATTCAGAAAGCATTTTTCTATGTCTGAGGCAGTGTCTGTGGAGGCTGTTGGGCTTGGCTGTGGGAGAGCAAGGATAAAGGTGATGACTCCAAATTGTTCAGGAGTCTTCTTAAAAACAGGCAGGTATGTGGCACCTATTGCAGAGCCTGGGAAGATTAAAACCTTGCCTCCATCTGCTCTGCCTCCTAGAAGTGCTCAACACTCACTGTGTTGGCACAGAAGCCCCTTGTGTGTGGGGCTCTGTTGAGAGTGTTGAGATTTGCCTGGGTTTGTTTGTTTTACCTGGATGAAATGTGTCTGGAATAAGCTGTCCTAGCAAGCCTGTGGTTTGGCTGATGTTTACTGAGGCCACTGACTGAATGTTTTGTAAGCTCTGCACACAATAGACAGACACAGAGTTTGTAGTGGAAAAGCAGGCGTATAACTGCATCTAGGGTAGAGAAATATGGAAGTGCTAGATGAGGAAGTACAAGAAAATTGGTGTGATGAGATGTTATGTCCTGATTTTCCTGGTAACTGAGTTGTGTGGTGAGTAATAGAGGGTTACAAAAGAGCCAGGCCCTGTTGCAGTGCTTTGATAGCGTTAAGCTGTGCTCTCCATCAGTGGAGGTTTCTTTCTACGTTGTAGGTCCAGTGAATTCTGGACAGTTTTCTATGTGATGGGAATATCTTACACAAGTGGTAATTTATATTATTTGTCCTTTCTGCATTTCCCCTCCCCTCTCATTCTTGCACCAAAAAATAACCAAACCAAAAAAAAAAACCCAACAAAAAAACCAAAGACCAAAACAACAAAAAAAAAAAAACAATCCCAACTGCTGATTTTGTGTCTAAGGTGAGTAGAGTGAAAAATGGAAAAGAGCTTCTTAAGTCAGGCCTTGAATACCTGGTTTTGCAGGTGTCATTCATAGTTGCCTTAAAAGTCCAATTGTTAATGTTTTATTTTCATTTATAGACCCTATAGACTCCTTTATTTTGAGGTACACATGCCTATGTGTAATGATTAGGACTGACATGGCCAAGGCAAAACTTGCTATAATAGTCTGTAAGTCAGAATAAGTCTGATGGGGGGCAGGAAAAAAAAAAGTCCTTTTTTGAACTTGAGAAAAATACAAACTTGTAAAATACAGTTTGGGATGTACGTAGTGAGGCTGAGGCAATTTGCATGAAGCATCTCATGTTGTGTGTGCTGCTTTTGCCTTCCTCTTGTGTTTCTGGATTTTTCTAACTTCTAATTAATATTTTTAGCCACATAGTGAAGATAAACAGATATTACTATGCAGGCTTTACACACTTTTGTAGTCAAAGAAAGTTCCTTATTGAACACTTTGAGATGCAGGTTTTTTAGTAGGGAAAGGAATTTTTAAGATGATCAGCTGCTGTGCTGCATTGGTTCTGCTTTGTTAATGCAAAGATAAACACTGATTATAGAAGCTGATAGTGGTGGTGTCATGGAGTGAGGTGTTGCTGTGAGTACAGAGCAATTACTTCTGGAGTAAACTGTGTCATTCTTTATCTACTCAGAGAATCAAAATTTCTGTGGGTGTTTGTGTTTTGCTGTTCCTTTAAAGGAAAACTCTGTGCGAGCTTGTGAAGTGTTTTCAGAGGCTGCTCACGTTTATTGCACAAGAGTAAGGGCTCCTTTGTACAGTGCTGATGGGGTGGGGTACCTGCACACACTTGTTGATAACTTGGACTTCAAAGTTTTGTTTTTTCAAAGGCTTTTTGAGGCAAGCTGGTTAACTGTGCTTACCCTACGGCATAGGCAGTGAGAGAGGTTTGACCTCAGGCTAGAGAGTCATGAATTACACATTGGAGCATGGGGATGGGTGGGAATTACCTGTTTATTGCTCTACCTCTAGGGAAGGTAAATGAGCAAAGCCTGTTTACACACCGAACCATTGCAACTATTGCTTGTTTTTTACTCTGGGTGCAAGTGAAAATGTTTTAGGGAATGTGGGGTTGTGATTGAAGGAGGGGTAGAATTTTAGATAGGCATGTGGCCTGAGGAATGTGCCTTAGTGTTTTGCTATTATGTTACAGTCCTGATAACTTTGAATTAATTTCCCTTATTCTTTCAGCTGTTTTTGAAGATCATAATGCAGTAGAAAAATGAAAAGCTATAGAAGACATTTGCTTTGGCAAAGAAGTCAGCTGCTGGCCCAGTCTGGAAGATGGACCACTGGTTTTGGGAAGCTTGGGAAATACTGCTTCCAAAAGCAAGTTTTCCTAACCTAGAAGAAAAGACACAGTGCTCAGCTATTTGTGAGTTTAAATCACAACAAACTGTACAGAAGACTGCAGTGCAGAAGGAAGACACTTGAGCTCCAAAGCAGGTGGGCTCCTGATGTGCTTCTAAATTCAGAAACTTCTCCAAAACTTACTGTTGAATCATACAGCTTTCCTCGAAAAACTACTGAGAGCAAAAGTATCCTGTCCCTATTGCGAAGCTGAAAGCTCTTCTGGAGAAGCAGTAAGGAAACTCAACAGTTAATCTTTTCAGAGTGAAGATCCCTTGAATGAAGAATTTGAAACTGTTGCTGTTCTCAGTAGCATCTCTGGCCACACCCATTATGTCTCATGTGGCTCACTGGAGGGTGCTGCCTTACCTGTAAAGAAAGGTGGTTTTGTATATAGTGGGGAGGAGAGCAATAATGATGAGGGCAACACAGTCCTGGTAGTTTTAAACAGCTATAAAAGGAAATGCTGTTGCAAAGGGAGTGGAATGGAACTTGTGGCCCCTTGACAGTTCTAAAGAGGTCCAAATTTAATCATCATACTGTAAAAAAGAGATTTTTATTTATGATGCATAAGAAACTTTCTATGGTTAGGTTTCGGTATAGAATCATAAAATTCCCGAAACTTCGAGCAAGAGGCAAGACTTGCAAATTAAGAAAAATCAAGCAAAGGTGGGTGCAGAAAGTTACAAGGGACCATCGAGAAACGCTTCAGCGGGATTTTGAAAGTGGATTGTGTAATTTGTTTTCCTCCTGGAAATCTAAAAGTAAGCGTCTTTGGAAGCGGTACAGCTTATCAGATATGAACAATAATACACCCAAATCTTTAGGAGCGGAGAATGAAGTATGTGCACCTGAGATCTGCCACACACAGGATGTGTCTGCTGAGCCGTGTTCTGAGGATGCAGAATCCGGAGGGCAGGATGGCAGTGTGGATGCTGGCCCACCAGAACTGCATGTTAGAGCTTCTCCAGAGGCAGAAACCGTGCACCAAGTGGAGACCAACGGGGCTCTAGCAGAGGATCATTGCTCTGACATTGTTGTCTCTGTGACAGGAAAAGAAATTGCTGTTTCAGATCAAGATGGTGAAGAATCCAAGGAGGTTGTGGGTATAGATGGAATGACACTGTTGCAGTCCTCCTTGCAGGATTCTGATGTCAGTGATAATTTTGCAAATGGACCTTTATCCATGGAGCTGACACAGAATGAGGACAGCTCTAGCCAGATGGAAGTAGAAGGCTCTTTAAACTTGGACATTTTTAGTTCAAAACTACTAGATCACCCTTACTGTAAAAGTCCTCTGGAGGAGCCTTCACCAGAAAGCACAGGACTGAAATCAGGAACTCGGAAGGGAGGCAAGAGGAACAGTCAGAAAACTTCCCGAGTGGCTGATGAGCAGTTGGCAACGTGGCTTTGTGGTATACTTTTTAAATATCTTAGGGCATCCAGGAGTTCCTGAAAGCTGCTGCATGTATTGTGGAATTTACATATTGTGTTAATTCCTTTACAAAAATTGTTTCTTACTCTGAATTGTAAAGGTCACTTAGCATAACATTTGATTAAATGAGGCTGTAAAGAGGACAGCTGCATGAAGGAGGGACAAATGAATGTTTGTCTGACAAGCTATTTTAAGATTATTTTGTTTTAGAGAATACAATGTAGTTTAATTGGGATCTGCAGAAAATTGTTGGTAGATATTTTAAATGTCTTATCATGTGGAATCAAAAGGTTCAGGTTTTTAACCGGTTGACAGTTGTTATTCTTAATTTGGTTTTTGAAAATCCTAGGTATACTAATGCTTCCTTCTACCCTTATACTCTCTTCTCTTGCTCTTAGTCTTAAACTAAATCACTTAAACTCAGGTTTTAATAGCCAATTATTGTTCATTTTCCCTTGGTTTTCTCTCCAATTGTTGACAGAGTAAGCTTAATGAATCCTACGAGATAATATATTTTAAAAAGACTAGTCTTAGTAAAGGTTCAGCAAAAAGGCTTTGGGGTTTTTTTGTGCTATGCTGAGCATGCAGTATTCGATAGTCTCTCTAAAGAGGAGCATGATAAAAATAGTAATTGGTGTCTTATTTATGTGTAGCAGCTTTTTACACACAGAGTAAGAAGCAGTAAGCTAACACGTTGTGCCATATTGTACCATCAGTGTAACTTCAGAGATGTTCTGATAACTTCCTTTGGAGAAATTGGCTTTTTAGAGTCCCATAAACTTCAAGCTGGTGTCAGTGAGTGTTAAAGGAAACGCGTGAAGTTTGACATGCTCGGATTTTTCTGCCTACCTATTTGTCCTTCAATTTTGCAATTGATTTCTGTAAAGCAAAATGTGAAGAAGGAGACAGTGAACCTCAAGAGAGGAGTTAGCTCTCCACATCCATATCTGTAAGTTAGTGTGGGCTGTGTATCTTTGTGACTGGCTTTATGAGATCCAGCAAGGACAAGATGCTGTCTGAGAAATTGAGAAAAACTGTGGTAACCCAGTGAAGAGATCACTTCTGCAATGGACTTCTAAAGTTTGTACATCAGAAAAAGAGATGTAGTGCTTCTGTAACAGGCAAGAGCCAAGGTTGTATCAGGGTGGCAAAGGTTAAAGTTTTGTGGTCTGATAGTATAGTACTTGTGAGTTTTCTCAGCTGAAAAGCTGTAAAGTGGAAATTTAGTTGTGGTATAACTGTGTGCAGGAGTTCTTGTGTGTTTAGGAGTGTTGTTAATAATTAACTGCACCCTAAAAGATAGTGCTAACCTGGCAAGAGTTCCTGAGGTAGAAACATGAAGGAGGTGCAAGTGTTAGGGCTGCTCTTGGGTTTTGAATTTCCCTGCAGCAGCTGAACTCCAGCGTTAATGGGCTGCAATGCTTAGTGCATTCAGAAATGCTATTAGGTATCAAACAGCCCCTTGGTAAACTCCTGTTCATGATATCTCATTTTTGCCCTGGGGCTGAACTTTGTATTCTCTTCCTTGAGTTACTACACCAGCCCAAGTGAGGTCAGTCTTGCTGGAGGTCTGGAGCTCTGCTGCTCTTAGTTGTAATGACAAGAACAGCCCTTCCTCTGTGCATCCATAAAAAGCCTTGAAAATTTTTGTATTTTGTATAAAAAACAGAATAAGGTACACTCATAAGCCCCACACATTGTCTAGCTAGAATTCTATCCAGAGTGAGAAACATCTTCCTTGTCACAGTGTACTTGGATGTAAGGGATAAAAGTTGTTAGGCAAAAATGTGGCAGAGTTGCAAGGAAGGTTCTTTTCCCATGAAGAATGCTTCAATGTGGTTTGATCTTGCTCTTCAATCCTTTCTCCCTTCCTTCTGTCACACTTCTTGTTATATCTTCACTGCTATTCTCAGCTCATTGTGGTGTGGGTTTTTTCTTGGTCTCTCTCCTTTGGTTTTTATTCTTACTGCTGTTCTTCTGGCACTTTTTCTGTCCAATGTTTCATCTTGCTTTTCCCTATCCTGATCTTGAAAGTTTCCAGGAAATGTTCTTAAAGCCTTCATAAGCACACACTGCCCTATCCAGTGATGCTCTGCCATCACATCCCAGCCTCAGAAGAGTCCTGGACTTTGGATTAATGCAATTTTCCTGGACTCTGATCTCAGATCCAGCTTTCTGTACGCAGAACACATGTTTTCTGCTGCATGTGAAAATACTTTT
The DNA here is from genome assembly GCF_001522545.3 of Parus major. Taxonomy (NCBI): domain Eukaryota; kingdom Metazoa; phylum Chordata; class Aves; order Passeriformes; family Paridae; genus Parus; species Parus major. The sequence continues at coordinate 16,865,477 of NC_031778.1, read as the reverse complement.
TCAGAGAGCTGGACAACTTGGTCTTTTTTATCTTGTTTACTAGCAAGTGTTGAAATCCTGTTCTCCATTCTCTTCAATTCTCAGAGTGGTTTTGGATGCTTGTGTGGAATTTTTATCTCCAGTGTTCCAGTCTTCTGTTTGAGAAAGAAAAAAATCTATTTCCTAGATTTTTCAGTTCCTCCAGCATTCATCTCTTCATTATTTCCAAGTTAATATCTTTTTCTGGTGTGGTTGCTCAGTGTTTTCCTGGGCCCTGACAGGTTGACATGGCTGTCTGTGTCACCTTAAATGCCATTCCTAGGACACAAGGGTAAAGGAGTTAAACTTGCCATGGTCTGTCTGCCGTCTTTTCCGTTCACTGTGGCGCGGCAGCGGAACTGAGCAGACTGCAAGCACTGCCAGCTCCAGCTGCCTGCATTTGAGGAGAGTCATTCTGTTTGCCATAAGGACAGGATACTGGCTTTTCAGTGAAACCTGTTGCATCAACTGATGGCTTTTCACGTTGCAGTAAAATGATTTAAAATGCTAATTGAAGTAGGGAAGGGGATGGATTCTTCTCTAGCACTGGTATAATTAGTTTGCTGTAGATATGTATGTGTATGACAAGAACAGGGGCTGATCTTTTCCTGTGAAGCTGAGTGATCAGATTCATGCTTTATTTTTGTCCTTCTTCCCCTACCCCCGCTTTTATTTAATGTTGCCAATTTGAGCTTAGTTTTCTTAAATATGTATTTGGCATGTGTGGTGCTGCATGTTGGTTGGGTGCAGAATGACTGCTGCTTGTATCTGTAAGAACTGAGAGCTTTATTGGATTGGTGAACTCAGAAGGTTTTTATCTGTTTGCACTTTCATTTTTCTGGTATATTTAAAGGATTCCTAGATGAGGTTATGAAGAAATACGGCAGTTTAGTACCACTCTGTGAAAAAGATGTCATGGGAAGATTAAAAGAAGTCTTTAATGAAGATTTCTCCCATAGGTGTGTAGCAGTATCGCATTGTACACCTGGTAAAGAACAAACCACTTGCCTTGCCTACTGCATGCTCTATGTCTAACAACTAGCAGAGCAGAATCCATTTGACATGACCTTGACTTAGTTTTTTCTCTACCTTTTCAATTCTGTTTTAGAAAACCTTTTATCACCAGGGAAATCATGATGTATCGAGAAAAACATCCAAAAACCTCCACTTGCAATTTCCGGGTGTTCTATAATAAGCACATGCTAGATATGGATGATTTGGCTACACTGGAAGGCCAGAACTGGCTGAATGACCAGGTCAGAGATGCTTGGTGTTTATGTGCTTCCCAAACCCTTTTTAGCCCATTTATATTAGAATACCAGTTGTGTATCTTCTGCTGACATTACAGGTGGGCTATCCTTACTTCACAAGTAAAAGGAGTGGTGGGCAGCTTTTACAGTGCAGTAAGTCTGGAAGCTGGGAAGTGTCATAATTAGACTGTTTCCTCTTGAAAAAATGATGTTGTACTGATTTGATAAAATAGTAGTTACCCATATAGATTTTAGTAACTTCCCCCATCCCCAGCTTGAGCAGATTAGAAGAATGACAGGGTAAAACAGCAAACTGTGGCCTACAGCCAGAAAAACAGGAAGGCTGCAGAGCCCAGGCCATGCACCAGTAGATTTAAATTAAATTAAACTGCATTTAAGATTGAGGCAGACTTCAAGCAGCTAGTTACAGTCTGTCTCCAGGATGACCACTATTAGTTGCAGAGTGCTTGTCCTTCAGACAATGTGGCTCTAAAGGCTTCTCTCCCTATTGCTGATTTAAGTGGGTAGGGGCCTATGTTTTATGATCACTTGTGAATTTGGGTCTTAAAAATGTGTGATGTATGTATTTAACTATTTACTGACTCTTCCAGATAATTAACATGTATGGTGAACTCGTAATGGATGCGGTCCCTGAAAAGGTGAGGGGGTTTTGTTATTATGCAAATGTACCTAATGAGAGATGGAGAGGGGAAGGTGAAACTTTGCACACTTCAGGAACAGAATCAGGATTCAACTCAATGATGGTCTGAGTGGTTCCATTATAATTTGTTGCTATGTACTGCTCAGAATTTCTACCTTTCCTTTTTCCTTTTCAGTGCTGTTGCTCTTGTTTCAGGAACTGACTGTATTAGCTGTGCAGGTGGTCTCTGTGGTAACCTAATGTCACTGATGTACCTGTAGAGGACACGTGCCCTGTTTTGGCCCATCCCAGTCTCTTTACTTCCCTAGAGGTTTCTGTGTCCAGCTTATCTGCTTCTAAAGTGCTGTATTCATGCTTTTGCTCACCAGCCTGGTGTTTCAGCTGAAATTTCTGATGAAGATGGATTTCTGCTGAGATGACAAACCCTGAGTGTTAGCATCTGAGCCATGCACATGTGCTGCTTGCACTCACCCTCCCACCCACCTCATAGCTGTGGGGGCTGTAACAGCTCAAGCTGTGTCAGCTGCCTGCCTGGTGAATGTGAATTTGTGTGGAGAGCTGCTCGGTTCCTTGGCAGTATTGACTCTGCAGGACTCTGTTTTGTACATCCTCAGAATGCTTACAGCTTTGCAACTGCAGTGCCTGACTGTTGGTGGCAGTTGAGAGAAAGAAAGCAAAAAAAAAAAATAATCAAGATAACAACCCCCCCCATTTTGTGACTAAATTTTCAGCAGTGACAATTATAAAAACCCATCTGTTTACTAGTAGGGCAGAACAGTTTTCAGGTGAGACCACAAAGAAAGAACCAAACAAAGCCATTCTTAGAAGAGCTCTGCACAATGTAACTCTTAAAATCTTCAAGCTCTGAAGAAAGTGTTGTTGCTTTGATTTGAGGTGATGGTGATTCTTCATTAGTATTCTCTATATTTCCTGAGTGTGCTAGGCTTGGAGTATTGGAGATTGTGTCTGTTTGCTTGTGTCTGCTTTTTCTTCCTAGTGCATAATTGAAATCCTCATGGGAGATTTTGTGCTGGTACCTCAGAATGTGGTTTTGAAGTCTGTTGGCATAGCTAATGGGTGTTAGACTGTGTTCTCAGCTGCTGAATTTTCTAACTTTTTTTTTCAAGTAACAAGCCTTCTACCACCTCTACACTAGGAGAATTATTAAAAACAGATGTTGCAGATTTCTATTTGTATTAATCTGTTCCTATAATTGCAAGAAGCTAAGCACAGGGAATAATAGTGTTAACCTGGAGCTGATTTTATTTTTTTTGCAAAACCCTAAATTTTTTTATCATAAATGTCAGTTTTTACTTACCAAATGGATCAATCATATCTTAAAAATACTTCTCAAAAGCAGAATATCGTTCTTGCTGGGAGCTGGTCATAAGAGTTGAATACCAAAGACAGTGTTGTTGGACTAAATCTCATAAATGTTTTGATCAATTTTCTTTTTCTGAGTCTCAGTTTCCAGCAACTAAAGCCAGAAGTTACTCCCTTCACCACCCCCACTTTTCCAGTCCAGTGTTCTCTTCCTTGACCCCTGTAAAGAACAACAAAAACTAACTTCTTGCCCTGGCGTTTTTCTCCCAAGTCAGTCCCCAACAAAAAAATTAAACATGATATGCCTGGAGATACAAAAATGTAAATATAAATGCTGCAGTGGCTCACATGATATATTATAGGAGAATAAGGCTTATTTTATTAGCTTGCTGAAGAACAGTAATAGTGGAGGCTTGGCAAAGCCTCTGTTTGTCCCTACTGGGGTTCTGTTTCTAAACCTGCATTAAATATTGCCTCATTACAAGTTGTTTTGTATAAATTATCCTGGGGGAAGGGGAATGACTGTGCATGAAAATTTCTATGCTCATTCCTCCTCTCTCTCTCTCTCTCTTTATAGGTTCATTTCTTTAACAGCTTTTTTCATAGACAGCTCGTAACCAAAGGATATAATGGGGTAAAACGATGGACTAAAAAGGTACCTTTAACACAGTGTCATCAGTGCTGGGGTTCTGCTAGGCTGGGCTCAGTCACTTACCTGAAGCTGGGTTACAGTGTGTTATTTACAAAGGATGGGTTAGCAAAGGAGCTGTACAAAGTGGGGAGGGCTTGATGAAAATAGTAGTGTGGCACTATTCAAGTTAGTACGGGTATGTTGTACTTGGAATGGCTAAATCTTCAGGGGGAGGTTATCTCTTTGTGTATGTTCATGCAAGTTGTTAATTTAACTGCAAGAAATGTCTCTTACTGCTCCTGACAGTGCCAGGTACACTAATCTACAGGAGAGCAGACTTAATTCTGCTTCTTCCTTTTATCTCAGACTGGCATTTGACAAAATCAAATTGTTACTCCAAGTAACACATACCAGGTACTAGAGAGCTGAAAAGAGACCCATGGTTAATAAGCCAGACTGTTGTTCTCATGACAAGAACAGAATTTACCTTGCTTTCCAGAACCCACACCAGATCATGGGTGTGATATTTTCAGGGGTAGCTAATGCAAAAAAAAAATACTCTCTTTTTTTTCTTTTTTTTTTTTCTATGAACATTTGTTCTTTCTAATATGGGAGATGAGGCAAGACTAATCAAAGGCCGTGTTTGAATGTATGATCTTTCTGCAGAAGTACTTAAATAGCACACATCTGTGAAATGCTAGAGATGAACTCATTATCCAAATATAAAATCTATTCATATAATTTATTAAAAAACTCTTTAAAGAGAGATGAAATACCGGTGCTTAATATTCCCACATATTATTTTTTAAACATTATTTTTCTCCACCAACCCAAGTTTTGTAAAACCCACAAAATTAGGGTAGATTCTGGAAGCAGGATCTCTATTGTTGTTGCTTCTGAGGTACCTGATGAGACAAGACAATTTTTAGACATTTACACTTAAATTCCTGAAGAATCTCTCAAGCAAGAATGAGAGCTAAGCAGTTTCTATGGGAAGAATTCTGTAGACTCCTTCATCCTGCAATGTGTAATTAAGGGGAAATTTTTTCTGCTCTTTAAACACACCAGAGTATTGCACCATGTTTTATAAATGTTCTCTGCTGGGATACAGATAGCCTATGCTGGCTGTGGCTGCAGTGGTTTCAGAGCTTCTGTTTGCCATCACACTGGCATTCCTGATCCACTGTCATGACACAGAGCTAACTAACTCTGCTGTCTTGATGAATCTGTGTTGCCACCACTCTTCCTGTACATCAGTTCTTAACTAAAGACCCCACTTTTGGCTGCCTGTTTCTACTCTTCTGCTGCAGGATTGCACACCTGCAGTACTCCCACAACTAGGGCCACATGAGGACCCTTGGGTTCTACGTGGTTCTGCTGTAGCTGAACATCACAGAAGATGTAGTTCATTTATCTTATTCCAGTTTTCCTTTGTGGTCTCAGCTTGCTGCTGGCTGATATCCCTCTGCTTCTCTCTGAGAGTGATGGATCAGTGTGTAGTGGGTGTGCTGCAGTCTGGTCAGGAAGCAGTTTCTGCAGGTGGGAGCAGGGTCGATGCTTGTCACAATCAAAGGACTGTTGTGAGCCAGGCTCAGCTGATAACTTCTGTGAATGCCCAAACCTTTTTGTCTCTTCAACTTCCCATTGTTACTCAAGAAATAGACTTTTCTTTCCTACAAAAGACCTGCCCTTGCCAGTAGTGTTGCAATTATGTACTGTTCAAATTGCATAGTGCTTAAAAAGCCAGGAAGAAAGCTTAGAAATCTTCCCACAGGATGAGTTCATTTAGTTCAGTATTCTATTTTTGCTTATTTTCTGGACTGTGCCACCAAAACCCCAGTAATTACACACTCATTTCAAGAGGAGCTAGGAGAAGGAAGATCATGAAAGGCCCTGGCTTGGCTGGCTTCCAAAAGCATAAGGGCTCATCTGCCATACAGACACTGAGGGTGTTGCATCTGATCTACTTGTTCTGTACTTCGAAGACCTTTTCCCTTGTTTGCTTGCCTGTGACCACAGTACATCTGCTACAAAGTTAGCTTTGAGAAAGGATGAATCTGCTCTACCTTTTTCCCCCCTTTCCTCTGCTCACCAAAGCATCCTGCACTCCTGCCTTCCTCTGGCAAGTCCCAGAGGCTGTGTTAAAGCAGAAGGGGTCAATCTGCAAACTTGCTGGTTTTGTGGGATGTTTGTAATTACAGCTTCTTCATAGAATCGTGGAATGGTCTGTGTTGGAAGGGACCCTACAGATCATCCAGTTCTGCCCCCCTGTAATGGGCAGACACATCTTCCACTATCCCAGGTTGCTCCAAACCCTGTCCAACCTGGCCTTGAACACTTCCAGGAGTGGGGCAGCCATAGCTTCTCTGGGCCTGTGTCTCACCATCCTCACAGGGAAGAATTTCTTGCATCTCATCTAAACCTATCATCTGTCAGTTTAAAGACATTCCCTCTTGAGAACCCTCAAGGGCTCTGTGCCCTTGTCCAAAGTCTGTCTCCAGCTTTGCTGTAGCCGTTTAGGTACTAGAAGGTGCTGTGAAGTCTCTATGGAGCCTTCTCCAGACTGAACAACCCCAGCTCCTTCAGTCTGTCTTCATAGCACAGGTACCCCAGGCCTCTGAACATCTTTTTGGCTTCTGGACTTGTTCCAATAGGTCCACCATCCTCTTAAGTTGGGGGCCTCAGAGCTGGACACAGCACTGCAGGTGTGGTCTCCTGTGAGAGCAGTAGAAGGGCAGTCCCCTCCCAGACGTGCTGACCTCACTGCTTGTGGTGCAGCCCAGCATGCAGTTGGCTTTCTGGGCTGTAAATGGGCTGTGAGTGCATGTTGCTGCATTGTGGTGTTGAGCTTCTTATCAACAACCCCAAACTACTCACAAAGCAGCTCTGATAGAAATGAATGATGCTCACACTGGATAAGTGTCATTACTGAAGAGATGTAGCCTAAACTGAGGCTCGATTGTATTGCCATCATTACCTAAGAAATGCCACTTCAACACAGATGCTGCAGTTCAACTTGAGCAGGATTTTGTCACAAATATGGTAGTGATTAATTCTGATAGTGTACAAGGTTTCTCAGCCACTTTCTGGACTGTAACTGTATTTTTGTGCCTGCAGATAAGTTGTGTATTAGGTAAACATAAAGAATGTGGTAAAAGATTGGAGGGGGGCAGAAGATTTCAGTTACAGAGTGGTAGAGAGGAAACTTGGATACAATTAATCTTTTGCTTTGCTGTATTCTGCCTGTGGAACTCTCTCTAATATATGTTGTTCTTTTTGCCAGGTGGACTTGTTTAAAAAGACTCTCCTGTTAATTCCTATTCACCTGGAAGTCCACTGGTCCCTCATTACTGTGAACATCCCCAGTCGAATTATTTCATTTTACGATTCCCAAGGCATTCATTTTAAGTTTTGTGTAGAGGTAAGAGTGACAGCTGTGTCTGCAAAGTCTGAACTGTTTTCTTAAACAAAACACTCCCCCTTTGTTTCTGTTCAGCCATAAACTTTAAATGTGGTGTGTCTGTCATTGTCTTGCTGTGTATGAAATGAGAATCAGCCTGTCCTGCTGAGGAGTCTGAAGCACAGAGCTTGAGGGTCACACCAAAGCTGGGAGCTGAGGTCAGATTGCCTATTGCCCAATTAGCCTGACCGTGTAATCAGCACAGCTTTGGTGACTTTGACTTGGCACTCCCACAGAAAGCAGGAGCTCAAAGCCCAGTGCCATGGGGAAGCAGAAGAACCCCCAAGGAGAGTGAGGACATTTCTTTAATCTGTTAAGGGGCTTGTGTTTAGGCTAAATGATAAATTGTGGTCCTTTAGGGGATAGGTTGCCTAGGTGAGAGCACAGGACTGAAGATGCTGTAGTGTTGCCCAGTGGGGTTTATGTGTTACTGTGCTATTGACAGCGTGTTGCCTTTTTCCTTGGCCTGCATTGAAACAGAGTGTTTGCCTCTGGTTACAACCCAGCAACCTTTTAGGGCTGCAACCTGAACACTGGAGTTAAATTATCAGTCTTCCTGATAAAGAGCAGCCAGGAAATTTTTGCTGGGCTTAGCAAATTGTAATGACCCTCTTACAAAAGCTAATTTTGTCAACTTAATTGCTTGCTTGATGCATCAGCCCTCTACTTTTAACTGTGTGTAGTTGTTGGCTTACAGAAGAGTAGTAATTATTGTACCCAGGAGAGTTCCCAGCTAGGACTTCTGAATGAAGATGCCTGCTGGCATTTGCTGAGGATGAAGCTAATGTTTGTCCTGGGAGCAAGAGATCTCATGCTCTCTAGCTTGTGAATGTTCAGCATGAAGCAGCCATCCCTCTCGGCAGCCCTGTGGTCTCCTGCAGCCTTGCAATGTGGTCTCTCCCATCCCATTCCAGGCAAGGCATTTGCACCTGAATGTCTAACAGGCATGAGGAACTTTTATTTCTGCCTGTTCTAGGGGCAGGAGGGAAGCAATACCCAAAATTAACTGTGATCCACACGCTGTGTGCTGCAGTGTTTGAATTGTGCTATAAATGTCCAGCCTGTTTACAGAGAAGTAGGATTTGCTTAACCCAAGACCATAGTCTCATTTATCTTGCTTCCTTCTCTTCGCTTGTGTCAGCCTATTTTTTTTTCCTGTATGTTACTAAAGCTCTCCCTGGAGCTTTGTTGATTAGCTGCAGAACTCGAGCATTTTGTATTGAGATTCCAGCAGGAAAATGCTGTCGTATTGAACGTAAGGGTCTTGGTGTCAGCCAGCAAGCCAGGAAAGAACATGTGCCAGGCTGCTCTGTTTTTCTCTGCATGTCTGGGAGCACTCTGACCTTGTGCCTGGGTGCCACAGCTAGTCTGGTATGAAGTAAAGCAGTGTACAGTGTGGCTGAGGGGTTTTAGAGCTCCCCTTGATAGATTAAAATTAGTCTTGGTGGAAGAAGGCACAGTACCCACCAGATTTCATTTCTTTACCTCTAGATATGAGCTCCGCTCCTAATGCTCACCTGAAACTTGTCCCCACTGTCAAAAGGATACCATCCAAGCAGTCAGTGTCTCTCTCCTGTTCTTTAGTGGGTGAATAATGTTGCTTTTTTCCTCTTTCTTCTGTAAAGAACATTCGAAAGTATTTGCTGACTGAAGCAAAAGAGAAGAATCGCCCCGAGTTCCTTCAGGGTTGGCAGACTGCTGTGACAAAGGTAAATGACAGCACTTTGAGCCCTGGGGTCTGACTTTGTGGGAGATTTCATGAAGCTGCTTCTAAATTCATATATTTGTAAAAGTAGTAAATGGGTTTATGCTGCCCATGGAGGGTGCTGGGGGAGGTGCAGGTAGTTACATGTGGGAGTTCCAGCTCCGTTGCTCATTCAGCTCCCACCAGGGCTTTAGCGCTTTCTGCAAGTGACTTGATGATCTGAGCCTTTCTCTGCACAATTAAATGTGTGCACAGCAAAACCTGCAGCTGGTGTCCATACTGAGACAAGGTCAAGAACTGAATGAACTGGACACTCAGCTGCCCCTGAAAGAGCTGTTCTGAATGGATGGGCTTTGGTGAGGGAGGGAACAGGCTAGTGTTGCTACTGCTGATATTTTATGTTTGCTATGGATAGGGGGCTTTGGTCTCCAGGGCTGTTTGTGGCACATTGCATTTGATTGCAAGTAAACAAAGTCTGGCAACAATAAAAGGGAATAACTTGTGTGTAGTGTAAATGAGGGAATATGTAATTTGCGTAGCCATCCCATAATGGCTCCAAAGATATAAAACAGGTCATTGCACACTAGACATACTTCCAAGCTCCTTCCTTGCACAGGTTTATTTTTAGATGCTGATACAATGATGAAATGATTTCTCTCTGCACTCATGCACAACCTGTGCAGTCAGTTCATCCTCCTGCATTCTGTGAGGCAGAAGATCTAGGAATTGAGAAAAAACAATTACTTTGCCTTTTCAAGTGCCAGATACATAATAGCACTAGTGATTGGGACTTTTTAGCTCTGCATATCAAAATTGAGCATGTTTGAGGAAATAATGTAGGTTGAAAGTTATCATTTGAGACTGCCTTGCTCAGTCCTGTTGCCTAGTGATGAACCATTTGTCATGTTCTCTGAAACTCTTTGGTGTGGCTGGGGGAGGAAAGCCACTGCTGGTAGCATGGATGCCGAAAGTAATCTTACTCTAGGCCTGTGTGACTTTGCTGATAGAGTTTTGTCCTGTGCAAAGTAGATAATGCTGTACAAACATTTATTTAAACTAATTGAGAAGCTGTTCTGTGTAGGTCACTAAAAGAAAATAAACTTGAAAGAAAGACTTGTAATTTATTTTCTGTCCTACACTATATATTTTTCTAAATATTAGGTGCTATTCTATCAAGGTGTTGAGTGTCACCTTGCAAAGTTTGAGATGAGAACAAGTAATTACAACTCCTGTTTCTGGCGCTGCAGAACAGCTAGCTCTGAGCATGAGACAGCTGATCCTTACGCTGAATCTCCTTTTGGACTTTAAGCAGGAGTTAGAGAATGAAAGGATAAGTAAAAGGATAAAGATCTGACAAGTCTCTGGTTGTTTCTTTCCTTTCAGTGCATTCCACAACAGAAAAATGACAGTGACTGTGGGGTTTTTGTGCTCCAGGTAAGATACTGCTTTTTAAAAATCAGTGGCCTGTATTGTTCATGTAGTAAATGTCCTTTTTTTCAACCAAGCCTTTTCCTTTTCCCCAGTACTGCAAGTGCCTCGCCTTAGACCAGCCTTTTCAGTTCTCCCAGGAAGATATGCCCCGAGTGAGAAAAAGGATTTACAAGGAGCTGTGTGAACGCCAGCTAATAGACTAATAAAATGCAGCCAACCTAATTTCTCTGGCATTTCTGACAAGTTGCAGCTGGTGTTTGTGTACTTGAATTTCTGAAAACTTCCATGAATTTTGAGCGATTCTCAGCTGAGTGGTGTGGCCACTGTCGTTACCTCAATCTTTTGCAAAGTTCTTTAATTGGCAGAACATAGCAGAGCTGCCATAGACTATTCCTAATGTCAGTTTGGTTCTCTTATGTTCTCTCCTGTATTTAATATTTATTATTTCAGCATGCATATAGGCAAAGCATGCAACTACAACCATGAAACGGTAGATTTGGGGCACCTTTGAGGTGTTGCTAGAAATGACAAATACAGGTGAATTTGTCTGGAAAAATAAAGATGCATGATATGTTTTCTGATGCAATAATGCTTTGAATGTATGGAAAAAAAAATCAATGCCATAAAAAGAACAGCTAGAATCTATTTGATAGTTCCATTGTCCCTGTTGTGGCTGTGTAATACTGAATACCACATTTTAGGGTGGCTAAACTCATCTACAGTTTTAATTTGTGAAGACTCCTTTTTCAAATAGTTCAAGTTGCTAATAAAGGTTGTTCTGTTAGCATTTCTCTGGCTGTCATTATCAGCCTGTCCCTATAGATAAAAAGCAGCCTTTGCACAACTAAAGCTTCAGCACTTGTCTGTATAATAGAAAATACAGAAGTGTTCAGTCAGTCAGATGGATGGTAAGTTCCTAGATGCTGCAGAAGTCTCCATGATGTGTGTATTAAGGAGAATTATAAAGCTGACCCTGAAGAATCAGAGCTTAGATAGTAAGATAAACTCCTTGGCTGTAACTGTTTACATCTCAGATGGCTTTGAGTCATTTCTCAGATCCACAATATGCAGTGAAAATGTACCATTTCTCCCTTCAGCTCTGTCTTCAAAGCTTGTTGTCTTTAACTTCCCGTTGGCTTTTGCTTTTGTTCAAATGTAAATGAATTCATTTTTGCTGCATCTGCTGTTTGATTGTCTCGAACATCCCTGGTTTTGTCTGCGTTCAGGAGCATGGATGGGTCTGGGTGGGAGTTACAGCACTTGTGGGTGCAGTGCAGGTGATGTCATCCTGCTCACAGGGCTGGGAGCCCACAAGCCCAGCCTTCAGCTTTGAAGGGCTGTCATGCTGGGCAAAGAATGAGTGAGAGCAGTGGATCTGCTGGGCTTTCACCTTGGTCTGTAAACTGTGATGTGCTCCTTGCTACTTCTGTTTGAAGAGATTGTTCTCTGGCACTGCTACACCGGCAAACATCTTTGCTGTGTTTTTCTGCCAGATACAGGAATGAGTCCAGAGGAAAAGTATTTTCATTGCTAAACATCATCTGCTGCACAGCTTCACTTTGTGTCCGTCCATAGCCCTGGCTTCTGATGGAGGAAAACCACTTTGACTTCCTTGTCTTTCAAATTAATTCAGACTTGAGCTAAGCCAGGTGCAAATCCCTCCTAGATGACGGGAGGGAGAAGGGAGGGAGTGCCAAGCACAGTCAGGCCAGGAAGTGGAAGCACGTGCACACTATGCTGTGCTGGAGAAGGAGTTCCTGCAGTATCCTTGCGTGTTCCCACTTCCCCTTGTTGGCAGCTGCCAAGGACTGGCTTAATTTAGCAAGATAAGGAAAGCCTTAAGCACTTGGTTAGATAATTTAAACAAGGAACTTAATGAATCAGAAAGAACCTAAAACCCAGACAGGCAAGGTTCATCTGCCCATTGTGCGGCGCAGAGCACCCCACAGCACATGGTTTATTTGTGTTTCCCTGAGGTGTAGCTGACAGGACAGCAGCACCTTTTTGAGGTGAGTGCTTGTGAGCAGTGGAGGATGACTTCCATGGAAAGTGAAACTTGGAATGGAGTTTCTCCTGTGGGATAGCACATAAAAGCCAGTGCTGCCATTCTCATTTTCTCTGTGCACTGGTGTCACATGAACGGTTCCAGTGCTTTCATGGTGGGACAACTGATCCAGGCCATAACTAACCCACAGGACAGTTCTTACCTCAGTATAACTTGCTACTAAATATCCTGCTAAGAAGGAATACACAGACCTGGGTGGCCAGGAAGAGATGTGGAGGCGGTGCCACTTGGTTGCATGCAAGTGAGCCTTTATTTTCAAGTTAGACTCCTGACAGAAAGGGAGTGGAAAAAAAAGAGAACTGCATGAGCAAATTGCTTTTATTTTCAGAACATGAGCAATTTGGTAAGGAAGCTTGAAAGGTGTCCTGTGAGACTACCAGCCTGGGAGGCTCAATGCCTCAAAGAAAGACCCTTATTTTTTTGTGCAGGTTGCCTTGTTGATGGATATTTTTCATTGCATGGGAATGTGCTGGAACACTGCACTGCAGACAGTTGTTTCCTAAGGCTTGGTGCCTACTACTGGTTGGTGGGCATCCATCTTGCTCTCTATGAGAGGTCATGAGGAGTCTTCAATCACGATCCCCTTAGCAGCAGCATCAGCCAAAGTGATTTCTGTGAACTGTGTGTTGAACATGGGTGCTTTGAAGCAAGTGCACGTGTGTCCCAGATCGTTTGAGGGGAGGGGGCTTGCATTTCAGTCTGCTGCCTTGTGAACTGGGGAACAGGGTGGGGAAACATGCATGTTGGAAAGTACTTCTTATGTGCTTTCTTGTCATCTAGAGGTTTCCTGACAAGTGTTCCAGTTGGTTATGGGGCAGCACAGAGGAGTTGCTCTTGGGTCTCCAGCTGCGAACACACCAGTGAGGGGCCTCTGAAAAAAAAAAGGAGGGGAAATTGAAAACAGATCTAATGTAAGCAAAGTATGTTGGTGCAGTGTTGAAATTAATCACAGGCAGTCAGAATCTCAGGCTCTGTAATGGTGTATCCTGTGAAACTGGACTAATTAACTCCTCCTTGAGAATGTCTTTGATGCCTTAAAGGAGATGGACTTCATAATCTGTAGTCATTTTACTATTTCTTAAAACATTCAGAACTATGTAGAGTGTTTTTATTATGAGAGGCACATTTATGTGGATGTAGTTATGGCTGTTAGCAATTCCATTAATGTGATCTTCAGATTTTCATAAATCACTCTGAACTGGTTTGGTGGATGCTTAAATTTCACGACTTGTTCCAAAGAGATTGTCTCGCTGTGCTGATTTATACAAATAGTCCCAGAACGGGTGAAGCCTCTGCCTCCTGCGTGACAAATTTAAGCTACCTGAGTTGTAATAAACCTTAAACAGAATTGAAAATGAATTATCAGTTTCCATTTCATTTGCTTTAATCTATAGTTTTAAATGACTGTGCCCCGATACAAATCAATAATGCAGAGTGTGGCCTTGATTCTGCAAGGTGAGTGGAGAGATGCCTGTTGCTGAGCTGCTGGTACTTGCAGAATGGAGGCTGGACTTTTGTGCTGTCTAATATGCAGTTGTTCTGTTCTTACCTGGCTCTCTAGGGTGTGAAGGTGATATTTTGAATGTTTCACATGCACTGATCACCGAGCCGGACAGGCTTGCACAAAGCTGCTGGCTTGTGTTGAATCTCCAGCGTAATGCTTAACCTACCTTTACATTCTCAGAGTTTTGATTGGCGTTATCTACTGTAGCATTTACTCAATTCAACGTGAAAATTTAAACCTTGGGAAGTGCTGCACAGTTAACTCCACTGAGCAACGGCTGTGCGCTGTGGGTGTGCTCTTGCATTGAATGAAGCCCATGTTCCTGTGAAGTAATAAATTTGAGTTTTACTGTAAACCCTATTTTCTTTCAGTGGTTTGGTTTCATTTTAATTTTAAAGCAACTGATGTGATGTTTGAGGGAATGTTTGTAGCAGCTTGTTTTGGGATCTGTGTTATTAGGAGAAGCCTCTCCAGTTGATTAGTTCAATAACTCTGAGCTGAACGCTAATGATGCTCTCTGTCTCACAGTGATGTAACTTTCTGTGGTTTAAGTTCTGACAACATACAAGATTGGAGATGTCACCCATTGCATAAATAAGGGTGGAAATCTTGCATTAGACATTTTCTTCTAAGGTGGCGTTTAAAGAACACAAATCTGTCAACAGAGCACGTAGGACTTAAATTGCTTTTCTAGATCAAACTACACTAATGCCCTTCTTGTACTGCTTGTGGATTTAGCTGTGTAACTATAGAGTTAAATCTTGTCTTTGCCATGTTAAAAAGCTATACAGCTTGTGAATTTGTGATAATGGTGAGAATGAAGGCTTAGCAAATGTCTCTTTAAGCTATTAATCATGAGACTGGCAACATCATTGTCTTTATTACATTCATAATTTAAAATCCTATCATGGAGGAGGAAACATGGATGCTTGTTAAATATATTCTTCAGTGGAAAGTACTAAGAAATCAGATCATTAAAGTACAGAATCATAAGAGACACTAGAGCCTTGCCAGGAACAATAATTACTATTTATATGTAATAGGCACTGGGAGGGAAAAAGATGAGTCTGGTTTGCTTATGCCTGAACTTAATGGGTTTTATGAGTAACCAGCTAGAAGGATTTGGGGATTGAATTTCATTTCAGAGTATGTAATATTACAAGCTATAGAGCTAAAAACTGTTGTAAATGGAGTGAAATATCTTGAGAAATCAACTGGTTTGTTTTCTCTCAACACAAGTAAGCAGAACATGTGCGAAGCAGCTCCAGTTCCTGCCTGAAATTCCGATGAGTTCTTAATTCTTGGGCTTAATTTCAGCATTGCTGGTAACTCATCTCCCCTAGCCTGGCGCTCTGAGGTTCCAGACCTTACCTAAACACTGAAGTTACCTGGGGCTCTTTACAGGCAACTTTGAGAAGTGGCTGAGTGGAGGAGGGATCCAAAATCCATTGGGGAATCTGGTTGCACCACCCTGTGATAAATGTTTTGTGGGAGGAAGGGCAGGGGAGAAACTGAGCTTTAAAAAAGATGTATTTAACTGGGTAATGTGGGTCAGGTCATGTTTATGGTACCTATAGAGCTTGGTGTGGACAAGGAGCCATCTTGTTTATGGAAACCTTTGAGATGAGTGGGAGAGAAATGCAGGGAAGAGATGCCTTCTGCAGGGATCATTGCTCTGCACAAAGGGACACTCTGTCTTGTGTCAAGCCCGTGAATTTTACATCAACTTAAATGCAGGCAGCAACTGCAGCAAAGGAAGAAATTCCCTCTGCAGTGTTCAGCTGAACATCACCTTTGTTTAGGGCAGTTGGGGCTTGACAATTTATCCTCAGCATCTCTTGACAGCTCCAGCCCATTGAAAGCTGGCAGGCATTGCTGCTCCAGGCAAACACTGGGCTGCTCCAAGGGAAGGCACTCTCAAATCCAATAGATTCCAGCTCACCTTTCAGGTCTGGCTTCTTTGGGGTTTCAGGTTTGGGGGGGTTGGTGCTTTTTGTTTTGTTTTCAAAGAAGTCTGAAGTGCAGACAGTATTAGGGTAATTCTTCAAGTAGTATATTCCCTTTTCATCCAGGAAACTTGGCTTAGGAGATCTGCTCTCAGTTTTGCATACTGAAATGCTTCTGTTTCACTATTAATGGGCAGAATAGAGTCTTCAGGGCAGAATTTTTGGCAGTTTTGGGTTTTGTCCTCTGGTGAATGGCTCTTCAGGTGAATGTTTTTTTTCCTTTAGAACATGAATATAGCTAAAATATTCTTAAGTAATGAAATGTAATACCTTGAATTAATGGCCACTTTAGATTCTTGTAAGCAATTGGTTGTCCCCAGATGGGATGTCCTAGTCTTTAGAAGGGACTGGGAAGTATTTTGAGGGGATCAGTGCTAGTTAGAAAACAGGGAGCATAAAGGTCCAGCTCCCAAATTCACCCTTTGATCATTTTACCCAAACATCAGAAACAAAGGATTTAAGCTCTGGTGCATTTCTTAGCAGGGCTGTGGGTGATGGCCTTTCCTGGGGCTGTGGGGGATCCATCTGAGTCAGATGGATCTTCCCAGGCTACTCTTTGGCCACCAGATGTCACGCAAGGACCACCAGAGCAGCGTGTGCTGCTGTGCTCCAGCTCCCAGCCCAAGGGTTGACCAAGCCATGGTGTCTCCTG
Organism: Parus major; assembly: GCF_001522545.3. Classification (NCBI taxonomy): domain Eukaryota; kingdom Metazoa; phylum Chordata; class Aves; order Passeriformes; family Paridae; genus Parus; species Parus major. The sequence continues at coordinate 16,848,771 of NC_031778.1, read as the reverse complement.
GTTGCGTGTCGCTGCCACGTCGGTGGTTGTCTTCTCACACGTTCCTCAGCAATGTCTGTGCTGCACTTGCAGAAAGAATGTGTGTGTTAAACCAACCCCCCCCCACCACCTTCCACCCACCATCAAATCCACTGAAAATCCCTCTGTATCAAACATGTAAGTGTTTGGCTCCAGTGCGATTACTCCAGAGTCCCATCAATTTTACAAATTGGCCGAAACATTTTTTGGTAGAGAAGCCTTGCATACCAGAGGTCTTTAGTCTGATCAAACTGCTGCCCTACCATAGATCATGACTGTTATTTTTATAACTCTGTATTACCGTGGCAAATGCTGGGAGGGGGGAGAAACCACATCAGTAGCAACTTCTGTCTGATTTGTGGTCATATGCTTATAACTTGACATGGTTTTGCAAATAACTAAACAAAACCAGGAATTCATTTAGGGGGAGAAAAATAACCCTACCCAAAACTCCAGAAAACGGCTGCATCAGATATCCTGTGTGAAGAGTCTGAATTGCTCACAATTTGGATCTTTTAATGGAAAATGGTTCAGCGCAGGAAGGGGAACTGGTTGCCCTCTGTTAGTGAGCTGGGGCTGTGCTGTGGCTGTCAACCACTGCCAAACACTGTGACAGCCTCTGGGCCATCCATTTTCTTGAATTTTTATTTAATTGCTGGTGTCTGCTCAGGCTTTATCCCAAATTTAGTAACATTCAGTGCTCACTTTTCTCTGCAATACCTTTATAAATTCCCATATAATCTGATATCTAATTTTAAAGCCATCTGTCATTTTTGAGCTGTATATTTTCCAGCTTTAAAAGGTCTTGTTGAAGGAAAATTTAAATTCACGGCCTACTGAAAATGCATTTATCTTTAAATTATTCATTGGTAAAACGTCTTTGAACTTGTGTTTGTGTAGCTGGTGAGTCGGGGGCAGATGTTGGGATTCCTGGATGGTCCTTACACAGATGGTCTATCAGATGTTGGGATTCCTGGATGGTCCTTACACAGATGGTCTATCCAGTGCACTGCTCACCCCATGGCAGCAGTGGGACTTCCAGCGACACCTCACCCAGGGACCAACCTTCAGAGGTGTCCCCTGTCTGTCACACACCATCCTGTTCACTAGGTGGCATTGCTTCCCAGTCTAAAAGCTTCTAAATACGTAATTAATTATGGTAATCCCTGTGGTGGATGGAAAATGAACTGCACTGCCATGGCTTCACCCTTGTGTCCTTTTTACTCTACTTGGCTGATGGGATTTCTTGGGTTGAGTGACCTGCAGAATCCTTATCCCAGCTGTTGAAGTTCTGGGTCCAGGCAAGGCTTTGGCTTGGAAAACTTGAGCAAGCCTGTTGGGAGCACTCTGAAGGTACTGCCCTGGCTGTTGGTAGTCAGTTCTGTGGTGCCAAGTCCACCAAAGCCATCACTCTCCTCAAGTTATTGACCTGGATTATCATCTTTAATAAAAAATGTCGATGTACTTGCCAGAGCAGGGATGGTGAAGCCTTCCCTGTCCTAGGGTGGGAGTAAAGTGTGCTGATGTGGGAATCTTTTCTGACATCAGCCATGGGGGCAGCAGGAGAGCAAGGTGCTCTGGAGGATAGCTTGGGTGGGTACTCATTACTTGAGTGTTTTGAGGGAGATTTGTTCGTCTCTTTCCCATGTAGCCCTGTTATTTTATTTTACATTCTTATGCCCTTTCTTGTCTTTCTCCTTTCCTTACTCCAAGTCTTAATTAAGGGCTGAAACACAGTAGATTTAAGAATCCTGTCTGTTGCCAATGGGTATTAATTGCAGCCTTTTGTAGGCTTTAAAATGAGATGAATTTTGCTTTTGCAGGCTCATTTTAGTAGCAGGAGTACTTGGTTTGTCGTGGGACACATCAGGAAGGCAAGGTGGCGAGGTGTCTGTGAGGTGCAGCTCTCACCTCTGTAGGTGTCAGGTCCAGTGTGTGAAATCACAGGAACCTGCGAGGCTGAGAATGACCAAACCCCCCAGAGGCAACTGATGCAGCTGAGAGCAGGGTGCTGCCACTTCCCAGCCCTGAATTCCAACAGTGCTTCCCAGCCTGCAATATTGATGCCCTTTCCCTTTGCAAACCATGGAGGTGCCACATCCGAGTTAAGACCTGCAGAAGCAGCTCTGTCCTGAGCTGGTCAGGACAGGCAAGGCCCATGCTGGGCTCAAGAACATCCTTGCTTTGCTCTCATAAAAGGACAAAACAAGAAAAGTAGTTTTTGAACAAGACTTTTAATGAACAAGCAAGATAAAAATAAATGTAAATTGAAGATCCTGTTTCTCATGTATTTTATTAAAGACTACAGAGTTGTTTATTCTTGCTGTGTAGTATAATTGCTAAAACATGATTTGTAACCAAATATAGCTGCTTGCATTAAAAATGGCACTGCTTCTTACTAGGGAGGATGATATGGTAGAGGAATGCTCATTTAAACAATTACATAGTTCAGTTTTTGTATTCAAAACCTCAGCTTTTTCACTTTTTTAACATAACCTTGAGATGGTTTTTAGCTTGAATTTTGTTGGATTTTAGCTTGAATTTTGTTGGACTGCACTTGGATGAAGAATGGTATGCAATTAAAATAAACAATATACTTTAAAAACTGGTTAAAATTAAACTTGTCAAACCATGTTTTGCATTTTGCAGTGATTGAGTACAAGATAATGAATGTGACAGATTCTGGTCACAACAGGACAATGCCTTTCATCGTCCAGGGCCTCTGCAGCCATGGGAAGCATTTCCAGAAGCCATTTATGAGAGAGCAAGGCTTACATTTACTGGTTTAATACCTACAGCTTTTTTAATTGGTTTGTGTGGCTTTTTTCCTCTGAAATTCTAGAATTTCTAGCTCTCACCCTTCCATTTTGGGTTCAGATTTGCCGGGTGAACAGGGATGGGAAGATGGATTCCCTGTTTTCCCAGTTCCATCTGAGCTGGGCTGGGTGAAGATCACCTTGGTAGGTGGACTGGAAACTGGTGGCATGAGGAGATGAGCTTTCTGTGTGACAATATGTGCAAAAATTTACACTGTAGTAAATAAATCCATCCTTTGTTCCAGTCTAAAGACTGACATGGTGTTCTAATGTGGGACCCAATGCACTTCAGTAACCAAAGGGTTACCTGTCATCTGAAAGCAGGGAATGCTCCTTTCTGAGTTTGTAACCTGCTAAAAATCCCCCATCCATCACCTGAACTTGGCCTTTCTAAAATACCCGCTTGTCAATGGTGTGAGAGCAGTCCAGGCTGTGCTGGGGTCCCAGGGCCTCCTCATTTCTCCCTTGCCCTCAAAAGGTTTAAATGTTTGCTGGCTCAAGCTCAGTGTTGACTGGAAAGAGGATCTGTTGTGGCAGTCCTGGTGTGCAGGAAAATGCCTTTTCAAACCTCCTCTCTGCCGTTCCCCTGGGAATTCAAGAGCCAGTTGTATATCCACACCTTTCATTCCTAAGTACCCCTCTTGTGAGAGCCAGATACAAACTGGTTTAGAGATATCTTTAAAAATCAATAGTCCTGGAAAAAAGTAAACAACTTCCCTCTGATATGAGATGAAGTCTCCAAGAGCCTGTGGATGTCTCTGGGGAGGATCATCAAAACCATCCTCAGCCTCACTGCCATGTCAGAATTTTCATCTGGAGGAAAGGAACAATTGCATTTCATTTTAAATGCTCTTAGGAGATGATAGCTTTTTTTAGAATTAATTTTTTTCAGAATCTTTTTAGACTTGATGGGAAGTTTTGGATACTTTCAACCTTATCTAAACAAAAACATTGATTTTTGGTTAGATGTCTCCAAAGCCACACTTCTGAAAGCTCATTCAACAGAACGTTTAAAGGTTTTATTTCTATCCCAAAGGTGAAAGAAAACAACTTCAAAATGTCAGAAATGCTGTTACCTGATGAGCTCTATTTTTTGTAAGGTCAAGAAAAAATGATGGATACAGTAACAAGTGTTTCTACTGTTACCTTTTAAAATATATATGTGATTCTTCATAAGTGAAGTGTGTGCCTTTCAGAAGCTAAAAAACAACGGTGTAAAGCCAGAGTCCTTGGTCTGTCCCTCCTTGTTTCTCCTGAAATCGATTTTTGTTTTAAGTTCTTCTGGTGTAAATAATTTTAATGAAAAGGAGAAAATTGCTAGGTGGAGTTTATCATCTGGAATATATAGGCTTGGATGGTTTCTTGAAATACAGAAGACAGGTGAGCAGAGCTCTGAATGCCCTGGAGAAATAGCACCCAATCCTTTAAAAAGAAAATAATAATAAAATTTTAAAAATAGTTGTTACCCTGCAGTAGACTGACCTGGTGCCATTGTGTGAATGGAAGGGTTGGGGCTGTGGGTGCAGCCAGGGTGTACCTGGGTGTGGGATGGAGCTGCCCCTGTGCCTTGGACATGCTGTAGGGCCAGACCCCTTTCTCACAGCCCTTGAAGCAGAGGAAAGAGCAGCTGAGGAGCCTCATCCTCCCCACTTCATCTTCTTGAAACTGGTCCCAAGAGATGGGGAAGCACATCTTTATGGGGGGCAGGGGGAGAAAAAGGGGATTTGATTAAAGTCATGATCCATCCCATGATGGATCCATGTGGTCCATGATTGCACTTGCTCTGTGCTCCTCATTTCTTCCTTTTTTCCAGCTCTGATAAACACATACCAGTTTGAAGGAAAAAAAGAGAGGAAACACTTGAGGTAGGAAGGGAACACCTGGGTCCCCACCCATCTCCTTCTCACGAGCGGGTTGCATGCAGGAACACATGTGTCTACAGAGTTTTGTGCTCTCAAAACCACTTTATGCCTCTGGCTTTACTGCTGGGAGATCCTCTGAGGCGGTGGTTCAAAATCTAGCTTGTGTCTATTGCCCCACTCCCCCACACTTTTATCGGGGTCCCATAGAGCATCCTCACCCTCCTGTGCCTCCATGCCAGCCCAGCAGGGGCTGGTCCCAGCTCTCAGCCCTGGTCATTCCCCCCAGACTCCTAAAATCCCCTGCTCTGATCCTGTCCCTGGTCACCTCCATGTGGCTTTGTCACCTCAGCGCTGCCCAGGGCTGTGCTGATGAGCCCCTTGCTGCCCCTGCCTGTGCCATCAGCAGTGACCGTGCCCAGGGCACCGCAGCAGGGAGCAGGAACCTCTTTGCTGACACCAGCGGGCGTTGGAGGGGGTCTGTAATGCTTTGCAGACAATTTTCTCTCTGTTATTGTTTTAAACTCCATGTTAGCCATTCCTGCTTCCCAGGTTTCCGCATGTTTCAAATTATTTTCCCCAGAGGCATTGACAGCATTTTTCCAAATTGAATCTCATTTATTTTCTACCCAGGTTTCCAATCTCTCTGGGGCCCTTTGTATTATTTCTCAGTCCTCACTGCCGTGTACAATATATCCTAATTTAGTATCATCTGTGAATTATATTACCATGCCCTTTAGTTCTTCTTCTATTTAATGAAGATATTTCCAAGAAAAAAAAATCTAAACTACATTTTATTAAAATAAGAAGGTATAGTCTTAAAAACTCCTTTGTGGGTTTCCAATATGAATTCTAAATCTTTTTCAGAGGAATCTTCAGCGTTCTAAAGAGAAATTAAAATCTTCCAAATACCAAAGTTCATAGGTGTAAAAATTCATCAGTTTTTCAATTAGCTGAGACCTCTGTCCCTGTGTAGCAAGCTCTGCATAGTGCACTTTCCCTGACATAGACACCATCTATGTACTTGCAGCAGATTTTTTTTTTAAACCAGCACCAAACATATGTTTCAATTCCTCAATAAATTTGTTCCCTTTCCCTTCCTGACCTTTTCAGGTTTGCTCTATGTGGCTGTTCTAGCAAACATGTACACTGTCAGGAATGGTGCTGAAGCAGCATATTTTAATGCAAACTATGCAGTCTTATTCATAGGAAGTGATTTTCAAATTCAGAATCATGAATATTTGCACAGTAAGGTTGATTCTGTTGTAGCTTTTTATTTATAAGCTAAGAAGTGCTGCCTGTTGGTGCCTGGCTGGGAGAGCACCACGTGTCTGCTGTGGAGAATGCACCGTGCTCTGGGAGCTGCGTGTCCTATCAACACAGCTCAGATTTCCAACCCTGGATAGGGAAATAGCACTGGCAGCAGGCACTTTGCTGGAGATTCATACCCTAAAATATTTGCTGCATAATTTCTAGCAATGGGCAATTTCGTGAAGACTATGATCTGCTTGTGAAGAGAAATAAGATGTAAATTGGATTAATAAATTGTTCTCTGCAAACAGTTTGCTGGCTCCAGAGGGCTTATCACTTTGAGAAATGCTGGGGTCTTCGGTCCTCTGTGGATTGGGGGTTTGACCCTGCATGCAAACCAGTGCTGGGAGAGGCTTCTGAAACACCTCAAGCTTTGGCATGTCCTGGCTGTACTGACCCATCCCACTCTGCCTCTGGTTCCTGCTCTCTGGGGACTTTCCCCTCTCAGCTGGAGATCACCGTGCTGAGCAGGGCTAGGGATGCTGCTGGGGAAATTCGTGCTCTGTTTTATCCTCGAGAACGTGTGGGCTAATTGGGGTGGGGAGTGCTGTGTCTCCCCTGCCCTCGGGACTGAGGAGGGCTGGTGTTGGAGCTTGGAAACATCCGCAGTGTCAGTGCACAGGCTGAGCTGCCTGCGTGCCCCTGTCCCTTTTGGCTTGCTGTTGTTTGTTTCGGTGTTAAAACACGAGCCTTGTTCTCTGCAGGTGTAGGGGCTTCCCCAGGGATGAGGAATCCCCGAGCTCCGGGGGCTGTGCCACCGACATTCCTGCCACCACCGAGCGGGATGCTCCGGGTGGAGCCGCCGGCTCGCTGCCACGCAGCAGCTGTAGGAAATTAGAGGAGCCTTGGGGCTATTCTGGGAAAGACTGAGGGAGATTCCCGAGGTTTCCAGAGCAGAAAACTGGCTCAGAACTCCTGCCTCCATGCCAGGCAGGGATGATGTAGAGCTGGGCGCGGAGCCCCGCGGAGAAGGATGTTTGATTGACAAATCAATGGGATCCTGCAGAAGTGATGCAGAATCAGGGACCACCAAGAGCGGTGCTGGAGGGCCTGGCCTGGCCTGTGCTTGTGGACTGCTCAATAGGCTCCAGCTGAGATCCACATCACTTGCATGGCACAGCAGGCTCCCTCAGGATAGCTGGCACGCCCCTCACATGGTGCTGTGCGTAGGGCCCATGGCTGATGTGGGACAGGGGGTGTAGGAGATCACCTGCCTGTCCCCTGGGGCAGGCAGAAGATGCTTGTTGCATCGCCTTGAGGGGATCAAAGGTAGTAAAAGTAAACTCTTGCCCTGTTCACCATCACTTTGTGGAAACTTCAGCCCTCAGGACTTTTCCATCTCTGATTCTGACGCTTGCCTGTGGAGAGGTGCCTAGCTTTTGAAAATACTGCTCACCTTGTGGACAGGGACATGGTGCCCTCTGATTTCACCTGAGAAGATGAGTGCACAATTGCTCATCCCTCGTCCCGTCCCATGGAGCAAAAACCTTGCCAAAAGAGGGACTAAAAGCCACATGTGCAGTGCCAATGTTTGCACTGTGTCTTCCACATGAGGACATATGGGTGTGGAAAACACTGGGTCCAGATACCTCCTTGGTAACTTCAGGTCTGGTGAAGCTGTGCTTCCTCAGCTCTACATGAAAGCCACCTTTTATTTCCAAAGCCACCTTTCCTTTAAGTCCTGGTCATGATGCTGTTCCAGCTCAGTGGGCAGCATAGTGTTACTCAAGCAAGTGTTCAGAGAGCAGCATGTCCTTGGGGACAGTGGTGCCTTTATCCCAGGGGACACACCCAGACCTGTGCACCCCTCTGTGCCATAGGCCAAATCCCCTTTATCAATAATTTTAATCGTTTTAATAATGTCCCCTTGCATGGATAGGATTACGATTAGAAAATGTCAGAGCCTTGTTATCATCTAATTAGAGTCACATTTCAGCAGAACAGAAAGGAAAATCTTCAAGCGCTGCCTTGTGCAGTGAAATGGGAAGAAAGTGATGATTTAAACCAGCTGCGGGCCGGGCCCGGCTGCAGTCCCGGCTGGGACGCGGGGCATGGCGCAGGACGTGGCAGTGGGCCCTGGTCAGAGCCCTCTGTGCAATCAGTGCAAACTGCTCCCAGATCACTTTCGCAGAGCGAAAAACTCCGGCGCAGTCCAGTAAAAACAATCAGGCTGTCAAGTTTGCCGGCTAACAGCTGAGGGGGTCAGAGCAGCAACACAACACAAACCAAAATAAACACCACCTCACTCTGCCAAAAAGCCTTTATCACTCTTCTGGGAGAGAGGGAGGCACTTTCAGATGGCTTTAACTTTTCCCTTTTTTTGGTTGTTTGTTTTTGTATGCTTAAATGTGAGCTGAGAGTTAGGATCTCTTTCCGCCCTTCCCCTAATGCCATTATGGCAGGCCGAGGTACTCTTAGGAGAGCCTCTTTGTTTGCCTTTTGCAGGAGGAGGTTGGAAAGACAGGGGAGAGTGGGTGTGCTTAACCCCTTGGAAGCTGTGTGGGGGTTTGCTTTGGCTTAGCTCATCCTTGGGCCTTTGCAGCACAGCATCCCATTTGGGGAGGAGGTTGCCTGGCTGCAGTGAGGGACAGGGCTCTGCCATGCTGCTGGAGTGGGATTTGCAGGGGCACCGGGCCTGGTGGAGGGGAATCTTGTCTCCTCCAGGTCTAATGACCCCGAGGGCTGCAGCAATCCATGAGTGATGCAGTGCAATGTTAGGGCACAAATAAGGGCTCATAAGTGCCACGGCTGTGGGGGGAGTGATGCCTTCCCTGGCTCCTTGGTCCCTCCACGCAGAGCCCCTTTGGCTGCCCTCCCGCTGGGAGGTGCCTGCAGGTCTGCCCTGGGAGCTCATGTCTGGGAGCTGAGCAGGGGAGCCAGCAGGGAGCTGTAAAACCCAAACCTTCTGCAGCTGCTGTGAGGCTGAGCTGGGGATTGTGGTCCTGCTGTCATCCCAGTGGGACAAGAAGAACTGGCTGCACTTGGCCAGATCATAGGGTGGGGGAGAAAAATGCAGTGTTTCTCTCAAAAGAAATGCCTGCTTGTGCCTCACCCCGCTCTGTAGGGATAGAACCATAGATTCATGGAATTCAGGCTGGAAAAGACCAAATTCATCAAGCCCAAGCAAACCCAAGGGATGCACCTGTTGTGTGCCTCCAAGGATCTGGGCTTAACCACCCTCCTTAGAGCCAAAAGGGTCTTCCTCCTGTGATTCCTGCCTTTGGGAGCCTGCTGAAGGAGCAGGAGGACTGTGGCCACCTGCTGTTGAGGTGCTTGCCTGAGGCTGGCCCACCCTACACCAGCATTTTGTGCTGGGAACACCTGCTGTGCAGAGGGGGCCAGGCCCCAGCACTGACCAGCCCCACATAATAAATAACCACAGTAAAAATAGCCATCACTTAAATAGCACTTTACATCCTCAGGATGCTGTAAAACCCCAACTGCTTAATCACAAGCTGCTCTCTTGATGTTTAGAGTGAAACGGTATTTTTGGTCTCGGAGGAGAATGTATTTTCTGGTGCCAAGAGCTACAGTGGGCCGTGTCAGCAGCTCCTCTGGGAGCAGGACAGGGCCACAGCAGAGGCAATTAAAGCTCAGGTGTTACACCAGCACATCAGACTGACCCAGCCCGTGGCAGGGACTGGGTCTGAGCCAGCACCCAGCACTGAGCCCTGCCTCCCCCCTGCCACCGCTCTGCGGCCGCCTACAAAACTCCTGACATTTTGGGATTTGCTATATTTAAACAGGAGGACAGTTCAGGGCTGGCCAGGAACCCACCTCTGACAGTGATGGCTATTGAGAGTGGCACTGGGCTGCCCCCGCTGTGCCGGGGGCCAGCGGTGCCATTTCTGCCAGGCAGAGCTCCCCCTTCCCAATTAGGGGTGCTGCTAATTTTAAATGAGCTGCTGCCACCAAGCAGGAGCACTTAAAATATCATCCAGCCAAAGTGCCTGTGGTGACAGCCGAGGGTTGAGTGTGAAGTGGAATCTCTGGTCCCTGATATTTCAAGGCAGGGAGAGCTGTACACCTCTGCCTGCTGGAATGGGCAAGTTTGGGAGAGGAGGATTTTCTTTGGATCGGTGTTTTCCAGAACTTGGGGAGGGAGAGGGAGATTTCTTTAATAGCAGTGACAACCAGCTCTGATTTCATTTTAAAACTTGTGAAAACATTTAATTTGACCTGATACGAAGTGTTGCATTTCATTTTGCGTTTTAATTAATTTTGTGATCTTTTAATTAGACTAATTTCAGAGAAAAAAGTGTTTCTCTCAAAAGTGGAATTCAGAAGATTTTGAAGATCATTTCTGCCTCTGAAATGCTGCTTAAAAGCATCAGAGGCTCTTTCTAGAAACTCCAGTTAATTCCTGCCTTTAAAGAGTTTACGAATGTCGTGGGAGTTAAACCTAAGGAGCACTTTTAAAAGGGACCCTTGTTCCTCAGAAAGTAAGCACTGCTGCCTGTGATCCTGGGATGAAAGGGGAGAGGGTCTCTTCTCAGGCCTTTCCTGCTCCTGAAAAAATTCAGGGCAATTGTGGGTAAAGAGGGAGCTGGAGCCCATCACTGGCCAAGGGCCTCATGACTTTAGGAAACCCCAGCAATGGTAAAATCTCACACTGCCCAAGTCACTGCTCATAAAGGAACACAGCAAAGGACCCGGGATGGAGCCTCTTAGGATATTTCCCACTGAAGAGGCTTTTGTTCCCCTGTGTTGTTTAGCTGCTGCAGTGGGCAGTTTGAGGATGAGTCCACCTGGAGAGCTTTTGGCTCAGTAGCCAGAGGGCTGAGCCTCCACCAGCTCCAGCTTCAAGCCCTGCTGGCACTGTGAGCATCCAAGGTCATCTGACATTGCTCAGATCTTAGTTATGCTTTAATGCACCTTTTTTTTCAGTCAATTAAGAAAATAGAATCACGGATTTTAAAATATATACATGTTTACAAAGTATTATGGCCAGTAAATCCCACTCGGAGGTCCCATGGGTTTCCTCGAACCATATGGGCACACCTAAGCTCGATGAATTCCTATGTGTAGAGGCAAAAAAAAAAAATTCTTTAGAGAAAAGTGTTAAAGATGTCAATGGATGGCTGTAGCTGCAGCATGGGCTCAGGGGACAGATGCTCAGCTGCTGCTCTGCTGCTGGCCCTCATCACACCAGAGTTACCAGTACCTGTATGAAGGAGACCTGCATACCACACTGAGCCTTAAATGAGGAACTTGTTTGTCTGCTGACCATCATCATCAGGGCTTGGGCACAACAGGGCTTCTCCAAAAGAGTCCTCTGCCCTGTAGAATTAATTACGTGTCATCTTGAAACACTGTTCCTTGCTCAGTGCTCTGCCAAGGCAGCTCCAGCCCCCTCCAGGTACTCCTGAACTGGTGGTGGGTCTCATCTCCTCAGGCTCTGGGCACCAGTGGCATCCACCTGCCTGATGCTGGTGATACAACCTCCAGCTGCACCACAGCCTTAGCTCCCATGTAAAAACCTGCAGGTGATGGGACAAAGGTGCCATCCGAGGGCAGAAGGACCCCTCGCTGATGCTGATCCCATAAGATGAAGGGAAGCTTTGGGAAAGTGAAAATCGATTGGGAATTTAGGAACACCCTCAGCCCCAGTGGAGGTTATCACAGGGCTGTTCCTTTTCCTAGAGCCCTGTTGGTGTTTCACATCTCTTAACTTCAGTTTATAATTGGATTGCGGCATCCATCCAACTTTGTCCATTTCGGACGCTTGGGAAGCGGACGATGGAGGAGCTGCCTGCTGTTGTACATCACATTTTGTACCTGATATTGAAAGGACAACAGGTACCAGATGCCTCGGCTGCTTTGTAGAAGTTTAGACTGCATTTTGGAAAGAGTCAGGGCTGCATTATCAGGAGGTAATTTTATGCAGCATAACAGGGGCAGTCAAATAAACTCTGACCCTCAGTGGGCACAGAGCAGGGCTTTACTGAATGTGTGTGCCCTCGGATTGACTCAGCTGGTGGGAATGTTTCCCTGTACCACTGACCTGCTCTGAGCCACCCCCAGAGCCTTTTCTCCATGTTGGTATTTCTGGGTGTATTTTCTCTGCTCGTGATTAGAAGTCAGCACTCTGAGGCTGCAGAACAAAACACTTTCCTTGAGATGGCATTTGCATTTGAAAGGCACGATGGCTGTTCCAGGGACTTCACTAACTTCTTCTGTACAGACTTCTGTACAGTCTCCTGGCTCCATTCTAACAGTGCTTAATTTGGGGCTCTGTGCTCTGATCCCAGCGACCTGCATCTGGCTCGAAGCCAGCCTTAATTGCCCTGTCTCAGGGTGGTTGGGAGAACCATCCAGCTCCAGCACAAATTACAGTGCTCTGAGGACAGCTGCAATTTCTGTCCTGCTGCCCCCAGTTCCTGGGAACTCTCCTGGCAATCAGCAAATGATGTGACTCACGTTCAAAGAAGCCAGATCCACTCCAGCCTAGCATGATATTTTGATTAGTAAGAGGCTGGCATAAGAGCTGAGAGGTTCCTGTGCGTGTGACAGGCTGTGAGTGTTACTCCCCCACTGCACCAGGCTCCTGCTCACTGCTGTAGCTTTGGGGAGTGAGTGAGGACCGAGTTGGGGTGCACACTTGTACCTTCCCTGCGATGGGGTGAGGAGCTCCTGCTGTCCAGCCACCCTGGCAGGACACTCACAGCCCTGCTCTCCCCTCAGGACTGGGCTTGGTTCCCTAGGGGCAGGTTCACTGATGCAAGCAGAGCTTTGGTGGCAAAGCTGTGTAACCCAGCTCTGCCTGGCCCTTCCTCTCTTTGCACAAAAACTCTACAGCTGGAAGTCAGGCTTTGTTTGCCCAGAAATCCAGGCAGTGTACAGGAGAGCAACTTAGGTCCCCTGATGTGTAGGTGAGATGGGAAATTGCAAATGCTCACACCTATAAATGTGTGTGAGAGCTGGGACGTGCTCAGATATGCTCACTTTTATCAACTCCACCTAGTTCTGGAGATGCCTGGTTAATTTATCAACTGAGAAGCTCCATCTCGCTAAAAGTCTCATTTCCATATTCTTTCCAGATGGTCAAGATGCCAGAGAGACAGTTTCTAAGTAAATAACTTGCTTCTTCATGCAACCCACTGCCAGCCTCCCAAGTAGCTGCCCCAGATGGCTGGAGCATCCTGACGGTACCTGGGTTGTGAAACAAAGTGCCGAGTCCATGAATAATAGACACGGGGTGGCTGTGGCTTGGTCCAGCAAATTCTCTGTTTGCAGCCCCGGATCAGGGATGGAGAACTGCTGGGAAGTCACAGTGCCCCTTCCTGTGTGGGTCCAGCCCAGCTGGGTGGTGCTTTGGTGGCACTCAGGCTGGGATGCCGTGGCTGGGCTGGGGTGCTGCAGTGCCGAGCTGCCGCTCCTTACGGCTCCTCTCTGCACCGCTGTCTGATCGCGAGTCAAAACCAAAAGGTTAAAAGCATTTAATTATGCTGATGCTTTCCCAGCGGATTAAACAAGAGGATAAATAGACTACAGCGTGTTATTTTGGATTTGATTTTGTTTTTTAAACAAGGGGAGGGAGGCAGGAGGCTGCGGCTCCTTGGCAGCTGTCACAGGTTCCGCTTTTGATGGTGTCAGTTGTGTCTGTGAGGAGGTGTTTCTCTGCCACTGTCAGCATTTTCCGGGGGAGGCTGAATTCATTGATACAGTCTGTTTGCTGTCCACATATTCACAGTTCATGTGTTACATTTTACATAAAGTAAACTTAGCGAGGGGAAAACCTATTCTGCAATTCTTCAAAGCTAATGCACACTAAATATATTCTGACACTGACAGGTATTTCTTATTAAATAGCTCTGAACTGCAGTACCAGGTTTTGCTTAAGTGGCATTATTCTCCCTAAGCAAAGACAGTTCATTTATTAGTCATTCTGAAAACCAAATAACAAATATTATTCTCTAAGCAAACTAAACAAACCATTTAAAAGGGGCCTGTCTGAAATGATTAAAGTACAGTGTCTGAAAAGCAGCTGACATTTTAGTGCCAAAATACCATATGGAGGCTCAAGTGCTTTATTAACATCCTTTGACCTAAGCTGCAAAATCTCCCAACACCTCTGAGCGTGGCAGAGCTGCCTTCCTGCGTGCAAGGGAGAGCGTGGAGGCAAATCTTCCTGCCAGTTCTTCAGATGTCATTTTGGCACACGGAAAAGTGAGGTGCAATAATTGAGGGGCTGGATGCGAGCAGGTCTTTTTTCGATTTCTGCCAGAGATACAGCGTAAAATAATTCAGCAAAGCTGAAAGCGCAGGCTTTCCACTTACGCCATAAAAAATAAATATATAGTGTTTTTCTTTTTTTTTTACAGATCTCTCTTTTTCTTCTAACTAAATATTTCCTTTCTTCTAAGCATCAGACATTATTTCTAGCTTTCAGGCGAGCAAAGTAAAAGAGCACGTGCACTGATATATATTTATTTATGGTCTACATGGAGCTGCCTTTGTGTATCCCCGGCTCTGCTCTGAAGATTTCCTTCACAAGCAGGAAAACATTTTTGTGCTGCAGGTCAGACAGAATAACTGATAGCACTGTTTACAGATCTGCACTCGCTGGAGAAGCTTATTAAGCCACAGTTGGGTAAGGAAAAGCCTGCTCATCCACACTGGGATGATAAAGCTGTGGGTAAGGGCTTACGTGGCCGCTGCACCAGGCGCCGGTGGGAAGGGCCCCGTGAGCACCAGGGAGTCGCTGGATGCCAGGAGGAGATGCTGCCAAAGGAGCTGCTGGACAACCTGTTGTAACATCATTCAGTCAATTGTTCTCAGCCTGTTCCACCTGTAAATGCTTGGGATCCGACCTACTTTTTTATTTTTTAAACAAATGTTTTCATTATTAATAGGAGTTCATCAGATAGCTAAAGGAAATAAGTTTTAGCCTGAGGTCTGCTCACCAATCATCTCCTGCGAGCACATCCTTGCTGGCTCTGAAGCTGGGCAGCTTGACTTGGCAAGGATCAAAATAATATAAAACTTACGCGAAGAGTTTAATAAAAAACCTGCAGATACTGAGCTGATGTATGTTATTAACTTGCTTCTCTGGGATTAGGTAGGTCTGGGTAAATGAGGAGATATTGGTCCAGGTTTGCTTTCTGCCGGTGTTGTCCTAGTGACAGGGGATTACGCGCCGCTGGGGATTAGCCTGATGACATGACATTGCCGGGGTAACGATGCACATGCGGATGTCACCGAAGGCATTTGGTCAGGTCCAGAGTTTCTGGCATGAACTGATGATTCTTGCCCCCATTAGCATCCCGGGAATGCCCAGCAGAGCGGCACATCCCCAGCACTCTGTTGTGTCCGTCAGTGCTCTCCTCTCCCTGGCAGGGGCTGTGTGATCCCAGCAGTCGTTCCCTCCTTGCTGACGAGAGTGCACAAACAGCATTTTCATAGCTGGCACCGGCAGGAGCTGTACAATAGTGGGAGCATTCGAAGTTCCTCTGTGGACACATGATACGGTTCAATAGGATGCTTTAAATAGCTCCTCTTTGGAGAGAGAGAGCGGGTCAGAAAGGCACAATGGCCGTGGCTCTGTGTAGCCATCGCCGGGTAATGATAAGAGCAGCAGATGTGGCTTGTGCTTTCAAAGGCCCTTCTGCCGGCAGCCTGCGTTAGGGAAAATGAAAGCCAGGCTGTTCCTGCAGCTCATGGGGGGGTGCAAGGCATCCACATGACACAGGGAATAATTGGGATCTGGGGAAAAGCAGCAGAATGAGCTCTGGAGAGCAGCCTGTGCCCTGGCCGTGCTGCTGCCTCCGCACAGTGGTGCCAGGTTCCTGTGGCTGGGTTCCCTCCCTGCACTGGTGCCAGGCTCCCAGGCTGGTTCCTCGTCCCACAGCCGGGTGGTGGCTGCAGGTGAAGCCATGGCCCGTGCTGGCAAACAGTGCCAGAACAGCTGCAGCTCCCGCCAGTGCTGTGAGAGAACAACTTCGTTAATCTGACATTGAGAGCAAATGTTGCTAATGAGAAGCCCAGGCTTTGGTAACCATGGCAATTCATGTTCCTGAAAATGTGAAACAAAGTCAGAGAAGGGGCTAATCCTGCTCCCCTCTCTGCTCCAGTGCACTCTTCTTGCTGGGGGTTGCCAGAGGAATACGGAGTCCAGCAGCAGCGAGGAGTGAGGGAAGCTGGAGAGCAGGAGCAGCCTGAGGGCCTCATCCACCCATCACAGGAGGAGCTTACCTTGCTCTCAAAACATTGTCCTCCCGCTGCCCACTGGAGGCCAGGCTGTGCCACATCAGCCCAGCACAGGGCAGAGGCTTTGGCTGGTGCCAGGATTGCTTTAGCCATGACTCCCCGGCTGGGAAAGGCAGCAGCACTGCCAGCACGTGCTGCATGGCCACCTCTGCCAAGTGGCAATTCACTGTCTGCTCCTCACACTGTGTCTCTAGGGACAGCTGGGTTCCCTATAAATTTTTATAGAAAATATAAAGTGACATCTGGAAGCCTATGGCAGATAGGCTCTCATTCTTTCTCTAAGCAGGGAAGAGCATTGCCCTTTCTTAATTTTTCACAAATCTTATTGTCGAGCTCAGTGGAGAAAAAAAAAATGGTAATTGGGTAATCCTGTCTGCTGTTCCAGCTGCAGAGCCATCACCAGCTCCACACATTTTTGGAGAATAAACACAAATTCCAGCCTGTGCAATGGCCACAAAGCCATTTGCAAATACAGGAGCTAAATTGCAATGCACTGAGCCTAAAGCAAAGCCAGGGTTAAGACCAAAAATATCATTTCCCAGAACAAGGCCAGTCTCAGTTCAATGAGCAGATGCACCCAGGTGCATCCCTGAGTGTCAGGACATCCCACACAGGCACCCTCAGAGGAACCCTAAATCCAGGCTTCACCCATTCCCCCTGGGCAGCCGAGGATTGCTGCGCTGCTGGTAGAGGAGGAGCAGAGAGGAGCGTTCCGGTTGATGAGGCCTTAGGGAAATCCACTGGTAAGCGAAAATCTCTAAAGCAAGGAGGAGTTTTGCCTTAATTAAACTGCAGTGGGGCCACTGGTGCAGAAACCTAACAAAGCTTGGGGGATTATTTCAGCTCAGGAATGCGGGAGATGCCGCAGAGCCGTCGGGTCGGTGGGAGACATCTGTCCGAGGCGGCAGCGAGTGCTGGTGCCAGCGCTGGGGAGCACATGTCCTGCTGGGGAGTGGGGACACCACAGTGAGGGAACAGGGCTGTCAGACAAGGCAGGAAAATAAAAAAACCTGGCAAATAGCAAAAGAGTAGTAAAGCAACAAAAGCGACGACCCATGCAGGTTTGTAACCAGAGTAAAGCTTAGAAAGAAGATCGATTAGGAGCCAAAAACCCCAAAACCCCAAGGCTTTGGGGCAGCCAAGGTTTCCAGGGCTGCAGAGGATGAAGCACAGCTGCTGGCTCTCCTGCTGTGGCCCTGGTGCCTTCCTGAGGAGCTGTCTCAAAGGCACCAGGAGCAGGGAGGGGTTTGTGTGATGCCTGCAGAGATGTGCCCCCACTGCCTGCAGGGCCAAGGTCTCCCTGCCCAGAGGATGGCCCCTGTTCTCTCAGGTTTTTCCCTGTTTGCTCCATCTCCCTTCCCGCAGCACTCCTTGCTTTCTCTGCCCACCACCCTTTGCAGGATCAGGCATATTTCCCCATCTCTTCTGCCCCTCTAATCTCACTCATGTTTATAAGCTTCAGGAGGCCAGTTCTGGTGGAACAGCTTTGTTTTTTAAAATATTCTCCTTTTTGATGAAGTTAGGGTTTGGGAAGTCCTGGAGGACTGCCTCAAAGGAAGTGTTAGGTTTATGTGAAGAACAAGGCAAAAAAAATAATAATCTCATTTTACTCTCTATGGAAGAAGAATTGTCCCCTCTCCCTTTGGCTCCCCTCCCTCCCCATGGCTGGGAAGAGAGAAAAAGCTGCTCTTGCTGCCAGTATACATTTCCAGAGCCTGGGGTGTTATTCCCCGTAAGCGTGGCATATCCTTGGACCTGCAGATGCTCAGATGTTTCAGGAACTGGTCCTAGTAAATCACTGCAAGAGCTCCAGGGCTCAGGACTGGCTCTCACCCCATGGTAGGGCTGCTTGGTCAGGAGATCCCTCCTGCAAGGTGCTGTCTTTGCTGCTGTGTGGTACTATAACTGCTCCTTTCTGGGTTTGGTTTTTGGGTTTTCTGGAGTTTTTTGGTTTTTTGTTTTTTGAAAGGGGTGATTACTTTTCTTTATTTTGACCTGTTACTAATTCCCACTCATCAGACTGTCCTGGACCAAGCACCAGCACCTCCTGCAAAGGTGGGATCTACCATTTTGTTCTGCTGAAGAAGGAATGGAGGAGGACGAGGGATCCAAAGTGAAGCATCAAAGCAGAAAAGGCATTAGGAAAAAACCTCAGTTAGGAAGAAGAAGGCAGGGAAGGAAGGAAAGAAGAACTGGGCTTCAGCTGCAGCTCAGTAGCCCTATTAGAGATGAAAGCTCCTTCCTGGATTGGCCACATCCTATCCCACTGCTTGCCCAGAACAGCAAGGCTCCCAAAAAAGCATCAGCAGAGCAGCCCCCCACCCTGTTCACATCTCAATGCTTCACCAACCATCTCACACTGCTTACAGTGATGCTGTGCAGGGGCATTTCTGGCATTACCTGCAGGGGCCTGGCAGCCACAGCAGTCACTGCTGCCTGGGGGCTTCTGGCCATCGAGGCCGGGGTTCCCCTTGCTGTGTGTGCCAGGGACAATGCCCCAGCCCAGGGCAGGGCTCCTGGGGCTGCTCTGAGTGTTCATCACGCTCTTGCTACCCGAGCACACATTTTGGCAAGACATTCAGCCTCCCCGTGACTCAGGGAGCTGACAGCTCTCAAGTACATCCCAAGGATGAATAAAAAGTGACAGAACAGGTAGTGATTTCTGCAGTCAGCCAGAGTATCTGTGAAGACAGTCTCAAAACTGTCTCACTGTCTTAGTGGCCAGAGGATGCCTGTCACAGCCACTTGACCTGCAGGCAGATGGTTACTGCCTGTCTAACGCTGTCTTTTGGGGCTTGATAGGCACTTCTAAAATGCAGATAGACGGTGAGCCCTCACTGGGGGAAGGGGGCAGCGCTTGGCAGCCGGATGCCAGCGTTAGGGTGTGCAGGGCAGGTTGCTGGGGAGCATTGGCACGTGTCTGTTATCGGGGCCACCTTGATAGCCCCAATCCAAATTCACCCTGAGGCTGGCAGGGCAAGGTCAGAAGGGTTTGCAGAGCCGGATGGAAGAGCAGAAGTGTCATGGACTGATGTCACCTGCCTGTGATGTCACCACTGTCTTCTTCAGAGGAGCACTTCCAGTGATAGCAGAGCTTCTGCAGTCTGTCTGCCAGCCTGGCACTCGCTCTGTACAGCGTAATTAAGCAAATATATTAATAGATTGGGAGCCGGGGCCTGGGCAATGTTCTTTTGTGACAGACAAACGCAGAGACAAAGCAGACGCTCCCTTCAGAAGTTCTGCAGGATGCTATTAGCGGGCACAAGCTTGCATCCCATTAATGCCATTGCTGTTAGGCAACACCAAGTCATTTACATTTTAAACGAAGCTCCCAGACCAGCTCCAGTCCAGGATTAGCTCCAGGAAAGCTGCAAGGCTGTGTCTGCACCCGGGGAGCCAGGCTGTCCAGGAATACCCTGCTAGTGAAAACAAACATTGCAAGGGCTTTTGTGCTGATTGCAAAGCCACCCCACAGAGGTGACATGGGACAGGAACAAGAGCATGAGGGATGCTGGCAGGGCTCATCTTTGCCAGGGTTTTTTTGAGGATGGTGGTGTTGGTCTAAGTTGATACTCCCTCATGGCCCATTAATGACTTAAATATAGCCCGTGGGGTGGCCAGCAGGGAAGGACTCTGCCAGCTGCATTTACAGGGACAATTCCTGCACATCTGCATCACCTACAAGGAGAACAAGTTGCCCATCTCTGCTGAAACAGCTCTGCAAGCCCTGAAACTGCCAGTTTCCCATCCCTGGCCTTACATGATGGTCTTAACAAACTATGGCATAAATATGCCAGGCAAGGGAAGGCAGCTTTCACAGAGGATTTGGAATGTCATAAAACAGGGGATTTTTTTTTTTTCATCGAAAGGGAGATCTACTCATTTGAATGGACAGTGCTGCAGAAACAAACTGTTCAGAGGTGTTGGGAGGGGAGGAGAGTGGCACTGCAGCCAAAAACCAAGGGGCTAATTGTGTAAAGCTGGTGAGGAGACGCCTTGGTCTGAGCCACCAGTGTGCTAATGGGGAGGTTGCTTAGCTACAGTGGCAATGGTGCCTCAGCAGCCCCAGGTAGAGGAGGGAGAGCCCAGCGTAAACAGCCAGGAGGAAGAAGGGTCATTAAACTGTTCCCTAAAGACCCCTAACTAGTGCTGGTTGGAGGAAATAAATAAGGAGGAAAAGTTGGTCTGAGTGCCAGGGAGGAAGCCAAGCTGTTCAGGAGATGGCTTGTCTGCTGCCTGAAACTGCCTCTTGTCACTAATTTCAGCTGGAGACTTTTCCGTAGCACCGTCTCAGCCCTCAAGCATTCCTGGCTTTTTTGTCTCTCTTCCACTTTCCCATTTAATCCCTTCCCCTTGGAGGTGAGGGCTGGGAGCTGTGGTGTGAGTGGGGCAGTGGAGGGTGCCCCGATGGGGGCACACACGTGTTGCCCCTTCACGTGTGCCTCAGGCTTCGCAGCAAGAGCAGCCAGGTGGCTTCATGTGACCTTTCCTCTGTCAGCAAACATCACCCGAGCTGACCTGAGCCTCCAGCCCGTGGTGCACACTAACAGAAATCACCAGTGAAGCTCTGCTGTGTCCTGCTCCCGTCCGGCAGTGCATGGTGGGCAGGGAGAAAATCACGGTGAGTGGCACTGACAGCACCAGCTCTAAACAACAGTTAGGAGGAGAATTATTTTAATGAATACATTTCCTTTCAATTGTATGCGAATAGCGAGATCCCATTAGAACGGGGAAGCAATTAAAGCTAATAAAGATGAACACGCAGCACTGGGCGCATGTGGAATAACAAACAGCGAACAAAGGATTCAGGAGAGAGCTGACTCTAATCCAAATAAATGAGCGGCGATGAAAGGGAAAGCAGCTCGGGTCTCCTGCCGTGAGACACGCTTCCTCCCCGCCGGCTCCACCTCAGCGTGGCAGGGAAAGTCATGCTCGGGATGAGGATGGGGCGTGGAGGCAGTGGCCAGGGGCATGGTCCCCACCCTGCCGTGCCGCTTGCCCAGGGGCCGGAGGGGTGGCCACGCTCCCTGGGGCGCATCCTGCCGCATTCTGCATGAAGGTGGAAAATGGTCCCAGCCGGGGCAAGAGGGCTCAGCAGCATTTGGTGAGGCTGCAGTGGAGACAGGGGGCCTGACTGCGAGGGTGGCAGAAGCACATAAACTCGTGCCATTCCCTGTCTTATATTTGATTATTGGTGGTGACTGTCCAGCCAGATTAACAGCCCTGAACACAACAGGCTCGTGACGAGCCCAAAACTATCAGTGCTATGTTGAGGTGGAGCATGGAGGAAATAATAGCCTCTTACAATGGTGTATTTACACAGTAGGCTCACAGGAAAATTGGGTAAACTGATAATTACCCAAGGATATTATTGGCTTTGGCAGAGTTAATAATAATTAGTACTTCTCCTTTTCCAGGCTACTTACAGCAGAGACCTTTTATAATCCACGGAATACAAAGGACCCAAACCACCAAGAACTGCTTCCACGTGTAGCTTTGGAAAAAAACCCACACTGACTATTTCAGCTGGCAGGCTCCAAAGGTGCAAATCACGCAAAGACACTGGGGAGCCAGACTGAGAAATAATAATAACACTAGTAATAATAACAACAGCGACAATAATAATAATAATAAACTATTTTCTGTATTTGAAAAAAACCTTGTGTCAGAACTGCATTTTCTCCAGTCTATCTCATGCAGCCAAACCAGAGATAAACCCAGCACTGACACTTGACAGATTCGTGGGATGCTGGAAGTGCCCTGCTGTTCCTCTCCCAGCGCTGGCAGCTCCTGGTTTGCTTTCTAGCTGTTGCTTTCCGTGGCAGCGCAGCACTTGCTCTTCCCAGAGAGCAGATATCATCCGTCGCCTCTCGCTGCATCTCCTCCTTGCAGTATCTCCCCGGAGCCTGTGAGACAGCAGCTCTGCACCACCAAGCGCCTGGGGCTGCAGTGCCACGGCCAAGGATGCTGTCACCGCTCTCTTCCTGAGCCCAGCCTGCTCAGCAGCACCGAGTGGGGCACAGCCCTCCCTCCTGCCCCGGCCTGCTCTGCTGCTGCCCCCGGGAACAGCCTTTTCTGGGTCAACGCCGCTTGACAGTTCGGGTTAAACGGGGTGAATTTGTTTTGAGACTCGCTGGAAGAGGAGTGTGTGTGTGTGCCCCCACCAGCCCATGGCCTCCTGGCTTGCGGCTGCCTGGGGGCGAAGAGGTGTGGGGTGAGAGGGACCAGCCGGGTGTTGTTTAAGTACTCGGAATTGATGTGTGTGATCAGCCATGCGAGCACACCCCCAAAGCCGAGCGCTGGGAGGGATGGAGAAGGAGGGCTCCCGATTTCGGCATGCCAGCCTCCCTCCTGCCCAGCTCTGAGAGCAGTGGCCTCCCCTGGGTCCCCCACCTCCGGGCTGAGCCCAAATCCCAGCAGCTCTTAAGACATTTTAAGGCATAGCTTTGCCTGTCTCTTCTGCAGCTCCACCTCTCATTCCCACTTTTGCCTCCCCACACTGCACCCAGCCCTGCCCCTGTGAGCTGCAGTGCCCTCGCAGACCCTCTGTGCCCTCCCCGCTGCTGCCCTCTGCCCCTGCCTGCCACAGCCACATCCCTGGCACGTAGGATGTTGGCTGTCTCTCCTGCTATGGGCAGCCTTCAAATGCTCAGAAATCACCAGTGAAATCCCCCCCTGCCCCAAGCTGGCCCATAAATCACAGCATTATAAAAATAAAACTGTTTTGTGCGTGCATGCACATTTCAGGTTGCCTTTTAAACCTGAACTTGTTTCTCACACGTTGGCAGAAGAACAGAGGGGAGTTGGAGTCAAAAGGCAAGCTTGAAAAATAAACGCATACTTCTCTCTTGCTGCTCATGAAGGGCTCCCAGAGGAAAACAGAGAAAAACAGGGCAGGAAGAGGCCCCGGAGGGGTCAGTGTGCCCATTCCCCAAAGCAAGGGCAAACTCTTCCCTGCAGACATCAGGCTGGCTTGTGCCCAACAGCTGGGGTGACAGGAGAGCCAGCTTGGTGCCCACAGTCTCTCATTTCCATTGCCCTCCTGATTTTTCCCTTTCTCCCTTTTCCACCCATTTTCCCCTGCTTTCTTGTGGTCCCACGTTCATCCCCTGTGTCTACCTCGTGTCCCTGCAGGGCTGCAGCCCTGCTGTGGTGCCCTGCCCCGGCCATGCCACGTGTGCTCTGCTCCTGCGTGAGCCACCCAAGGAAGAGACTGAAAACTATGCTGTCTTAAGCCACAGTTTAACATAATTAGACATCCTGGCTTGAGGGCAGTAATTACTTTTATAATCCTTAAACATATCTTAAAAAAAAAAGTAATTGCCTCCCAATTCAATACCTTTCAAAAAATCCTTTTAAACAGTGCTGCCTCCTTCAAACACAACTCAGTCAACAGTAATTACAATAAATTATTCTAAGTTCCAAAAAACATATAGGAATTAATCTATATGTGCAAACTGCTAACCAGTTCTTGTTTACCCTTCCCTCCTGCCAGCCGGATGCTTCCCAGCTCCCTGGCTGCAGCCCTGTCCTCGTTGGGCTCCCATCCTTGGGATCCAGCAAAGCCTCTGCCTGCCCTCACCGGTACCAGATCTGCACAGAGCTCACCCCATCTGGGCTGGACACAACAGCAGCCAGCTGTAGCTGGCACTTTGCAGCCTTGGCTACATTTCAGAGCCAAGCCACAGGCAGGCATCGCCAAATTTACCAGCTTTTTAGGAGTGACTTCACTCTAACCTGCAAGGCAAAGGTGGCATGAGTGCTGGCCAATGGATTTGATCCTCAGCTGGGAAAAATAAGGCATAATTCTCCTCAAGTCAAAGGCGAGATCATGATTCACAGCAGCTGAGAATCTGGCCAACAGTGTCAGCAGCACGACAATAACGTAATGTTTTCATTATGCATTGTTTTTTTCCAAATACTTAAAAAATTATCTAGGAATTACTCACACATCCAGTAATAGTTACCAGTCTTGGGTATTTAGGCAAAGGTTTTTTGAGACAGGGATGGGATTGAAACAGCTTTAGTTATCGCCTCTCATGCTCTGTGCACTTCTCCTATCACTTCTGCTCTCCTCCTCCTCTGTGTACACAGTCCAGTAACCTCTTCCTGACAATCTCCAGATCCACAAAATTGCTCAGTTGGAATTTTGCAGTAAATAGAAAATTGCTTTGCTCCTTTCTCTCAGGACAGCACAGAAAATGAATCCAAATGAAAAAGCAAGTAGTGTGTATCTGGTAGACATAAACAGCACAAGAAAGGCAATTCTGTTTTCCAGCCCCGCTGCAGAGCAAATGACCTTGGAAATAATAAAAAGCCTGGGCCTGAGCCTGCTGCAGAGCAGCATGAGCCTTTATTTGGGGAAAGGCTGGAAAGGAAAACCTGGAGGAATGGGTATGTTGATGTGCAAGTCTCTACCAGATGAAATGTCTCTGCTTGGGTCCACAGCTCGCAGCAGGAGGAGGACAGAGCTCATTAGTCCTTTCAGCCTCACCTGGTGCTCCTGGGAGGCTTTACTCAAACCATCTCCCTCTTCTCTGCCAGCTGCCCACAGTGTGTCTTTCCCAGATTGGAATGCCTTTCCTGGTTGGGGTGGTGGGATGATGGCCCGTGGCCAGGGATGAGCAGCTCTCCCAACACCATATTCAGGCATCCCTGCTAACATCTGTAAATGATGGAAGCCCGGTGAGGAGATCAGGGTAATTCGTGGCTGTGGAAGGAAGGATGGGATAAATTTATAATTCTAATTACATGTCAAATCAGTGCACCAAATCATGACCAAGTAGGAAGCATCTGTTTGGCCTCCAGCTCAGCTGATGGCA
Organism: Parus major; assembly: GCF_001522545.3. NCBI lineage: Eukaryota > Metazoa > Chordata > Aves > Passeriformes > Paridae > Parus > Parus major. Next base: position 16,823,736 of record NC_031778.1, on the reverse strand, counting down.
TCACCCACATTCACATGTGGCACTCAGCAGCAGGAGCTCCATGGGTGCTCATGGAGAGGTCAGGAAGGATCTGAGGAGTGAAAATGAGAGGTTGGACCTGGGTGTAGTTTGTGTCAGAGGGAAAAGCTGCTTTTGCTTCTGGGGCTGCCAAGGGGATGGTACTGTTCAGAGCACGCCCACAGCCTGGCTCTGGCTGTGCAGGATCCAGCAGCGCTGGCCAGGTCATTGTGTGCTGTGAGCCGTGTGCTTTTTGATTCCCACATTTCTTCAGAAAGAAGGAAATAAATTAATAATTTGAAGAAAAAAAAAAAAAAAGTCCATGGAGGCAGCCAGCAGAAAATACGTATTTTAAAAAATAGGTTCCTGGATAAGAGCAAAGGGGCAGCATGTGCAGCTCTGCCTGGCACGGTTTGCTTGGTGCCAGGGACGCCGTGTCTGCCTGCACTGGAGCAGGTCAGCAGCTCTGCAGGGACAGCATGGGGGTCCCAGGACGGCTTCACCCCCCTGCAACTCCCCCAGCCCTGCTTTGCCCACCCATTTATCCAGCACAGAGGACTGAAAGCAATTTGTAATTTCAAGAAAAGCCGTTGAACTGTAATAATCCCAATATTTGCTCTGTTACTGCTGCGTTTTTAGCCCCAGCTGCTCTCAGGCAGGGCAGGGTGTTGGATCAGCAGCGGTGAATCCAAGAGGAGGCTGGGCTGCTGGGACAGTTGAGCGAGTGCAGCTTGCCTGGCTGTGAGCAAACGACAGGCTTAGGTTTCACTGAGGATGGAAGGGGCAAAGCAGTTACCCAGGGGGTCTGGAGAGCTGAGAAATGCCCCGGTGACCTACGAGTGTATCTCCCAGAATGGCGTCTCCCTAAATCTCAGAGCTTGTTAACTCACTTGCATTTTTATTTTGTAGCAAACTATTTAATCTGAACTTCAGAGGTGCAGCTTGCCCCCGCAGAAAGCAGTGAAACGACGATGGGGGGGAAAGGGAGAAGTAAATCCCACCTGTTTCCTGTTTTTATTTCCCCCACCCCCATCTTTCTGTATTTTCTTAGTGTTCCCTGGCTGTTTGGGAGCTCCTGCAACTTGTCCAGAAATACCTCTGCTAGTTCAGTGGCATTTTGGAGCCCAGGAATTTAAGGAGGGCTTAGAAATTCTTAAAGCAACTTTCAACTGACTAAATGTGGGTAAAGGCAGCTCGCTGCTTTTTCAATCAGCATTTCTCTTTTGTGTCTCACTTCCCCTCTCCTGACCTCTCCCTTGTTCCCCTCATGCCCAGGAGTTGTGGTACCCAGCTTGTCTTCTCCTGCCCCCTGTGTCTGGACATTTGGTGCACACGTGTGGTGGTGGCAGTGAGATCCAAACATTCCCTCAGACAAATCCTATGAGCAGCTCTGCAGACTTCTGTATCTCTGATGGAGTTTTGGGGACAAAATTCCACTATATTGCACTGTAGAGGAGAAATCCCTGAATGTGGGATGGGACAAATGGGACATCAGCTGGGAGATACAAGTTCTATCTGATATTTCCAGGGTTGCTGGGATGGTGCTTTACTATCCATCATGTCATGAGAGCAGCACTCTGTTTGGAACAGGAATTTCCTAAGCTCTGCACGTCTCAGTCAGAAGCAGCCAAATTTCCCCGTTAGAAAGATTCCCTAAGAAAACAGTCAGGATGGAAAAGCACCCCATGAAAGCATGGATCACCTTCCCTGCACCAGCCATCTCTACCTCAGCTGCCAGGGTTAGCAACGCTGCCAGAAAAATGTTTGCAAGACGCTGCCCCGCTACCTAGAAACCCTTATACATCTCCGATATCATCTGTACCACTCGCCTCACAATACACCAATATATTTTAACTACAACCCAAAATGTTGCAAAAGAACCTTTTGAGTAAATCTCTTTGGTGCAATACAGATACGTCAAGGCTGATTGTTATTGTACATGTCAGGGCTGTTGAAGTGCAGGATAAAGAAGGCCATTGTGCTCCCACGGAGGGGACAGCTCGGATGATTAATGACTGCTCCCTCAATTCTCCGAAGAAGAGATGGAAGTCGGATAAGGCCTCCGCTGGCGGTAGGGGCAGAGCACCAGAAGACATACCCAGAGTGAAAAAAAGAGGCTGGGGCTCCGCATGGAGGGGCAGGATCAATAGGCAGCAGCCTGCCGGAGCGCCGGCAGCTCGCAGGCTTGCAGCGGGAGCGGGGAGGTGCTGCCTAACACTGGGGCTTGTGTTTGCTGCTCTCACCTCCTCTCCTAATCCAGGCTTTTTTCTTGCCGCTTTTCTGCCTCCAAAAGTGGCTCTTGGGAAGGCAGATGGTTGCCCATTGAGTAAGGCAAATGGCAAAAATCAGGGAAATTGCAAATTGATCTTTGCCGAACACACACGGTGACTTTGTTACCCGCTTTTTGAGCCTCGGCGCAAATACCTCCCGGGCTAATTCTAAGGCGTGCCAAAGTAAATTACATTTAGTTTGCCTTAAATAAACAATGACTCTTCCAGGAAAGGTTTGTCTCTTCTGGGCACTTGCATCATTTATCATTGCTCCACTGTTTTGAGTTGGCTGCCCTTTTAGGGTGAGATGTCTCTTGGTTTTAGTGTGTGCACAACCATAGAAAGGACAAGGTCTTACCCCAAGAAAAATGTACTGAGAAGATGTCATTAAAGCTAATGAGAGTCCAGGCAGCTGCAGCTCATTAGAGAGTGCCTGGGGCCAATTGTAACTGAGACCTTTAAATATACATCATAGTCAAATAAACAACATCATATTCGATCTGCAAAGTCTCTATCAGTTCCTGCCCAGTCCTTATCACCCAGCCTTACATTTTGCTGAGAAAATGTTCCCTGTTCAATAACAAACCCAGAAGCAAGTGAGACTCACATTTAGGAGTGATGTGCTGAGAAATGGACATAGAGGAGGGGGGTCCCTTCTCCTGGAAGCTAAATTGGAAATTAATTGATTACAAGGGTAGAAGACACTCAGGACTCAAGCTCTCCACCCTGCCCGTAGGACAACATGGCAAACAGGTCAAAGAAACTGCAAAGATGCTGAAGACCAGCACATTTTAAACAGTGAGTGAGCAATTAGTTTTTCTCTAGTTCCTTTCTTTGGCTTCAGGACATGACTTTACCGTAAAAGAAAATGAGAGGTTTCTGACACTACTTTACATTTGTTGTCGTTACGAAGCATTTAGTGAGGAATTACAGATTTACAAGCGTGGGGATTTCCTTCTCAATCAGCAGAGCTCCCAGAGGGGCTTCCCATCACCCCCCTTCCCCGCGGGCAGGAGCCCCGGGCTGCGCCATGGGCAGGCTGTGGCTTCCTCCTGTCCTCGCCCCACGTGTGATTATTAAGTTCTTATCGCAATAAGGAGTCACTGACACTGGGCTGCTTTCCAGGGAATGCCGCTCCCTTAATAGGCCATTATATCTCGGTAATAAGGGCTAAACTCTTCTGGGGGCATTTAATCATAAATTAAGTAAAATAACACCACCGATCCTGCCTTTCTCCCAGCCCTCGCTAAGGGGGGTGATGCTGTCCATGGATCCTGACCAGGGCTGGCTTCTGGGGCTGGTGCAGGGTGTGCACAGCGCTGCCAGAGGGGTGCAATGCCCCTCACGCCGTCAGGGCCATGTCTGGGTGTCCATAAACAATGCAGATAATAAAACAAACTGGGGACAGGCTGTGGCTGGGTTCATTGACTCCAAGCCCAAGGCCTAGCTCCCACATGAGGTCTCTGCACCCTCACTTGACAAAGGGCATCTCCAGTTCCTTTCATGCTGGGGCCTGGGAACCGGGTGGCTCTCACTGTGGGTATCAGCCTGCTTCAGGGCACAGTGTCACAGGCAGGATCATCCCTGTGACATAGCCATGAAGAGCTGAGCCTGGGGTTGTCACTGCCTGTCTGGAGCTGTTGTACCTTCTGCATTAGTGGGAATCAAACCATGGGCCCATCTCTGCCTGAGCAAGAGAGCTCTGGAGCCTGGGATAGGGGAACCTCCTACCACGAGGGCTTGTAACGTATTCTCCTGCCATGGCTTGCAAGGTAGTCTCATAGCATGGAGGTTTGTGAGGTGGCCTCCCACCATGGGACCTTGCAAGGTGCACTGTGAGCTCCCATCTTCATCCTCTTGATGATGCTGAAAGGCAGGATTTGGACACCCAGTGAGGGAGGGACATGAAAGGCAGCCCAGGGAAGTGGGATTTCCAGCACCAGGGCTGCCAGGGAAGGAGTACATCTCTGTCCCCTGGCAGCAGGGACAGTGAGGGTTCTCCTGCTGGTGTCATGTCATGTTTCCAGCCCTCATTAGAGGCAGTTATGGCTGTGCTGGCCTGGCAAAGCCCTGCAGACACACGGCTGCTTTGAAATGGTAGACACAGCGCTTCAGCTCCACTTGGTTTTAAAGCCAGTCTAGAAACAGCAATGCAAACCTTCTATAAAGGTATATAAAGGAGGAGCACCTCCCCACACAAGGTATATTGGTTTAATTTGCACCTGTGCATTTCTTGGCACAGCCCAACCTGCAGCAAGCCAGGAGTAAATCCAGTTAGGAGATTTCTGGCACAAAGCTGCCCCAGCTGAGCAAAGCCAGCATGAAACAACAGGAGTTCAGTGGGTTCAGTCTTATGTGCAGCCCAAACTTGGGCTGTAGCTACACCCCTGCCCTGAGATGGCAGGAGAGAACAGGAGGTGTTTGGGGTGAAGGGATTTGCTGTGGGTAATTTATGGCACCTTAGAGCAGCTCTTTGCCAATAGTGACTGCCCAAGGGGGAGGCTCTGGATTATATCTGGCTGCCTCCTATTCTCCCTTCTCTTCCAGCACCTTGATGTCATATAGGAGTTCCCCCCTTTCCCCTCCCCAGGCCCTAAAGCATTCTGGAGCGTCTGTGCCCTGGGAGCTATCCCACTGCCAGCCTCTGCTCAGGCACTGGGGACCTGTAAGCAGGATGCTGATGTTCATACTTGAGGTTTTTTGCTCAATTCCTTTCTAATCCGAATTTTCAATTGCTCATAACTTATGTCATTTGGGCTGGAATTTTCCAGACATGATCTCCCCTACAAAGGTGGCTCTTTCCTTTCCCTTTTATTTTCTTTCTTTTTTTTTTTTTTTTTAACCAAGGAAAAGCATTCAGCCAAATGGTCTGGCCATGTCCAGTTTTTCTTTTTCTTTTTTTTTTTTTTTTGTAAACACAGACTTTTCTCACATTATATATTAAAATTATAGTTCTGGAGTCACCTTTCCTGCTGCGGTGTCAGTGGGGAGCAGGCCTCTGGCCGACCGCCGGGGAGCTGGCGTGTGGAGGGGGATCCTGCTGTCCAACCCAGCTCAGTTTTCCTCAGCTCACCCAAACTCTGACCCTCCCCAGAGCCCTTCGGGTGCCCTGGGAAACCTGAATTACGACCCTTAAAGAAGACATTTTGCCCAAGAGCAGAGCAAGACGTGTTGCTGCCTTAGTGTTTGTCTTCCTCCAGCAAGCTGGAGGCAGGCCGGGTGGGGGCCAGGCTGCTTTCAGCAGAGCCTTGTGTGGGTTCAAGTTCAAAACCCCTTTTCCTTCCAGATTTTCCAAGAGCACTGATTTCCACGTAGAGCTGGGAAATATACATTTGCAGGTATTTCTGACATATTTATGCTGTTTCTCCCTGTCATCTCTCCGTTGTGAGGATCTGGGGGATGGTCCCCACCGCTGAGGGGGTGGACATCCCCACTGGGCTCAAGATGGCCAGCAACGGGAACAGGCAGCACACACGTTCCTCCCTTCCTTGCGGCAGCAAAGGGGTTAAAGCCGACAGGGTGAATCCCAGGGGGTGTTGGGGGGCCATGGCTGTGCGGAGCAGGGCGGAAGCCGCTCCCCCTCCCTGCTGTTCTCGCCATGATGTCACCTCCCCGCTGTCCCCAAGGAAGCGCTGAACGAGCCCGAGCGCTAATGGGGCGGCGGGGCCGGGCCCTGCAGGTGGGCAGCACCTGGCAGGGGGTGCCCGTGGCTGCAGCTGACAGAGAACCTCAGCCCACAGCACAGCCCCTTCCAGCCCTACGTGCCACCTCCTGGCTGCTGAAATGCCTTGGAGAAACTGGGGCTGAGACGAGTCGCTCTGCTCCCCGTGTCCCTTCTGATGCCTGATGGAAATCTGGAGCAGGAGAAGGCTGGAGAGAAATCCTCATTACATTTTCCAGGGATTAATAGGCCATCTGACAGTGCAGGGGTCATCCAGGCTCTTTTTTGGGGCGAGGCTGACTGCAGAGCATCCCTGCTGTGCCTCCTCCATCCCCATCCCATCCTGACAGCAGATGCGAGTCCAGCTTGCACCCTCATGCAAGAGAAATCCCTTTCTGCAGCCCTTCTCCTCTGCAGAGAAGAGAGGCGTGCAAAGAAGGCTCCTATGTTTCTCCAATTAATGTAATTAAGAGAATTAAACTTTTGGAGAGAGTGAGTTTTTCATTTTCTTTTTATTTGGTTAGGGAAATTCCCACTGCACACTCTGTGCAAATGAAACCCAGGCTCCTTTCCGTTGTTCGGCAGCCCCGGGAGGACACGTTACCTTTCAATCTTGCACACTAATGTGTTTAGAATTAAAATCCCCCCGCCCCAGGCGAGCAAAGGAAGGATCCCAGAGCCTTGATTAAAGCACGGCTTCCTGAGCAAGGATGTGCATGTGGAGCTGCTGGGCTTGCAGTGTGCCCTGCACAACCAGCCGAGCCTTCCCGTGAGCACCAGGAGATGCCACCACATCCTGGGGCTTCCAGTTTTCTGGTGGTAAGTCCAGGGTGGTGCAATAAAAGCCAGAGAAAGGCAGGGCAGCCCTGGGATGGGGTAGCTGGTCCCCACATTTCACTGGAGATCCCTCCTGGCCAGCTTGCCCACATGAATTCCAGTGCCGTGGCCCCATCAGGTGGTTTAGCACATAATACTGAAAAGCAATTATTTTTGGCAGCCTGAATATTAAAAACTCTTCTCCATAAGACTGTATTTAGCTATCAAGGTTACTGAAAAATAAAACACACGTAAAAGTCTTTGTACAATCCTGCCATGAGGCCTCGGGTACTTATATTATCCCACAAGCGCTCCAAAATTACAAGCCAGCTCCCCAGAATGAAATAGGCTTAAAAATCAATAAGAATAAAAAAATGCATTATGACTTTTAATTTTTCTTCAGCTTTCTGAGCATTTTGGGCACACAGGGGACATGTTAGACATTAATGAAAGCTGCTTTTCTCATCTAAACACAATTTCAGGTGGTCGTAACTTTGAAAACCATGGAGACATCACTGGGTCTGTGGCAGGTACAGACCTGGACAGGGAAGAGAAATCAAAAAACTGGGGCAGAATGGTTCCTTTAGCACCACTGGGGTTTCCCACAGTTTCTTGTAGCGGGAAATGTGTCTACAAAGAGCCAAACCTGCTCTTTTTTAGTTTCTTTCCCCCCAGCAAAAATCTGCTGACCCAAAGTCTGGCTTTCTGGTTCCTCCCATTTAGGATAATGTATTGGAGATAGGGCTCCAGGAGCGCCGTCTAGGGTGGGAGGAAACCACAGGACGGCTCAGGAGGCAGCACAGGGCCGTCATAGCTGTGCCGACATGAGCACAGGTGGCCCAAGAGCGGGCTGGAGGTGAGGCTTGGATTTCCCAGTGTTTGGCTCCTGTCCAGTAAAAACGTTAAAGATCCACGGCAGAAGATGAACGGGGTTATCTGGATTTAGCAGGAGGCGTTACCTTCCTTTTCGCCTCCAATGGAGGAGTGGGAACAGCTCCCTGTGGTCAGGAGGAAAACTTGAAGCTTTAAAGCCCATCAGGTTTCTGGGCTCACAACGAGCTCTTCTGATTATATCTTTTTTTTTTGATTAGGTGAAATATTTTTCTCTGTTAATCTCTAATTCCTCCAGATTTCCCAAGAGTCATCCAGAGGAGAGAAGCTGGAAGTGGGGGGGAGGGAAAGGCTGGGCAATGTCATGTTGGGAAAATGGCACAGGATTTATGGATGCTTTTCCAGATCCTCAAGCCTGTAAATAATAAAGGCAGTGACTTGCTTGTGACAACCCACAGGTGTCTTCAACGCGTGATTTTGGAGAAGAAAAGCACCCACAGCCATCACCCAGGGACCAGCTGCCCATCACCACAGCCCTGGCAAACCTCCACTTTGGAAGGATAACGAGCATTTTTGGCTGCAGCAGCAACGACGCCATAAAACACCACGAACTGCTGTTTGCAGGCTTCTCCCATCGCTGCTCGGAGCATCTGTGGAAGGGAAAACTTCCCAGCGTAACATCCACAACCTCTTAAGTAAATAGTCTTTAATGTTGCACTAAAGGGTTGTAGCCTTAATATGTAAAATCTGTTTCGCTTTTTTAATTCTTGGATCGTGCTGTGGAAAGTGCTCCAGAAGTTGCCTGTTGGCTTTTTTCCCCCAGCCTTTGGTCTCGGAGGAGCCGTGGCCAGGAACGCCCTCCCGCAGCGCCGCCGCAAGCCCGGGCCAGCGGGAGCTGGTGGGAGATGCCCTGAAGATGGCAGCAGGGCCATGGGCACCAGCCTGCGACAGCCGGCGGGTACCACAGCGCTCCGCTAAATGCTGTTTGCAGCAAATATTTTTGCTTTCAAGAAGAAGGGAAAACGAAAAAATAGAAAAGGAAAAAAAAAAATAAAAAATAAAAAGGGTGGGGAGCTGTTTTGTAACAAATGCCAGAGCGCTCCCCGCAGCTGCAACTTTCTGCTGCATCAGGATGGAGCAAATCACACCCGCTCGCTGCAATCTGCCGGGATGCTCAAAGGCTCATCAGCCCCTCACAGCTGGGTCCTGCCCGCTGAGTGGCAGCTGAGCCTTTTCAACTAGGCATGAAGGGTGGGATGGGTTTCCCCGATGGCTCTGGGTGCTGCCAGCTCCAGGCTGAGGGAGTTATTTTAGGGTTTCTTCTTTCCCTTGTGCTTGCAGCCCTTGGAATGTGGGCTCATTGCTGGTCTGTGGCTGTTCCACTGATGGCATGAAGGCAAATGTGAGATGGAGCCAGTAGCTATTTGGCTCCTGGTGGAGCAGTGTGTGTTCTGGTGTGTTGACTGAGTCTGCTGGGTGCTGTGGAAATACGTAAATAAATGAAAAAGCAATCTTTCCTCAGTTCTCCCAGTCTCAATTTAGGGTGGCTGAAGCGCTGTAAATGACACAGTGTGGCTGAGAGAGGCACAAACAAGCACACGGGGAGAGCACCAGGAGGAGGAGGAGGAGGTTGGGGTGCTGTACCCATGTTTTTGTTTAGACTAGGAGTGCTGCAGCTGAGCTTGTCTCCTGCCTGAAGTGGGGAAGCTCAGGAGAGACCAGCCCTGCCAAGGATGGGGATGTGTGAGGGGGAGCAGCAGCCCTGGAGGATGGAGTGAGGCAGGGCACTGTGGCAGGGCTGATGGAGCTGAGCAGGAGGAGAGTGGCAGCACCTACAAGAAAAATACCCAACCTCATCCATGGGGTTGCAGGGCAATAAGAGGCTTTAACCCACCACAGTGAAAAAGCACGTGTGGGAAGGTGGCAATGAAGGCAAGGAACATGGTGAGTTTGAGCAGTAGGGTTGACATCATCATCTTCCAGTGCTCTGACCTTCATGTCCATCTTGCAGCTGAGGGGCCTTCCCCATTGCCAGAAACACTCAGATGCTGTGCAGACAGAGCAGGGCCAGGCAGGGTGGCAGGCTGGCCCCAGAGATGGAGTCCACTTCTGTGCAGAAGCACTGGTCAGGAGACAAAGGAATATTTGGGCCCACAAATCTCAAGGTAAAGGCCCTGAGTGGTGTTAATGGGCCTAGAGCTGGCCAATGGAGTGGGGGGTGGATGTAGGAGAAAGGGATGGGTCCTGGGACCTAAACATCCATGTCTCAGACGACAGTAGCTGTACAAAGAGAGCTCTGTGTGCTGACAGGCAGGACAGAGCCTGCAGACAGACTGGGGGAGGAGGAGGCTGAGATCATGTAAACACTGCAAAGGTAAGAGATGTTGGACCAAGGCACGAAGCACGCGCCGGCAGGCGGCCAGTGACAGCTCTGGATGTCAATGCATGGGCACAAGGGGTTTCAAAGGAGAAGGCAGTGGAGCAGCATGTCTGGCAGAGGTGGGAGGTGGGCTTGTGGCAGTGTTGCTGCAGTGGAAGAACACAGAGATGGGATGTGGGAATACATGGCTGCAAGTGAACACAAAGCCCTGGTGCCACCACATCCAGCCTCAGTACATTTGAACAGTTGTGCCTCTGGTTCAGCCCCAGCCCAGGATATGTGATATCTTTCCTAACCCTACTACAGAGGAGAGGCTTGTGAGTTGCCACTGTGGCCCCTGAACTGTGGCATGTTGGCCTCATGCTTTGCAGCAGGTGCCACAGTGAGAATATCTCAGTGCACAGGGCTCCATGGTCCCCTCTGTGGAGATGGGGCACAGCCAGCAGTGCACCCATCTGTCCTGCCAGCATCACCCATGGCCCTCCAGCCATTGGCTGAGTCCAGGCAGCACCATGCTCTTGCTCAGACAAGATCTTTCTGTGCAGGTACAGCTAAGATGACATCCTTGGTGCCTGCCCTCAGTGTCAGCATCCCTGGGGCCCCTGTGAGTCAGCACTCAGTCCCCTCTGCCTGGAGTGCTGCCAACCCCTGAGCAATGATTTCCAGTGCACGCGGCCAGGTTGTGTGTCAGGAGGATTAATGACAGAGGCTTCTCAGGGCTTTGAGATCTGGGTCTAATTTAAAACCAAAACAAAACTTAGAATTTTCGGAGCAGGGGAGTTGCTGTCCTGGGGCAAGCCTGGGATGCAGCTCGTCGCATATCCGATCTTGCAGAAACATGTGCCAGGACCTTCAGAGAAGGTACAAGCAAACACCTGGTACACAGGAAAAACCCAGCCTCCCAGGGGTGCTTTCTTCTTTGTCTTTTGCTATTAGTCATTAGCTTATGCTCCGAAGCACATGGCCTTATCTTCCCTCCAGGCATCTTCCTTTTATCTACCTTGACTCATGGAGCTACAGAATCTTCTATGAGCTGCGTAAATGTCAGATCTTCTTTAAAATCTTACAAAACTCTCTGCCTCGTTGTATCTTACGGCAGTGAGTTCCACATATAAATCATGTGCTGGTGTAAAAATGAGTTTCTTATCAGTTTTTAGCTTTCACTCTTTGGATTTCACCGTCTGTCCCATCAGGGCTTTCACTGTTGCATGAGGGATGGACACTCAATACAGAGTGAGCTGGCTGCCAAGATGAACTCTGCTTTTCCCTGACTTTTTCTGGTAAAGGGCTTAAAGCTGGTGACTGGAAGAATTTGACAGCAAAACTCCTCTGCAAAAAGTCTTCAGCAACTTTCTTGCTGGAAAGAAGGGCTGGCAGTGGAGCAGGTCTGCATGCCAGAGGGATGGGAAGTTCAGGCTGAAGATGTCTCCCAAGGCAAAGGCTTGGGGTTGTGCCAGGTTGTGGGAGGTGGAGGTTTGGGAAAGGGCTGCAGGGCTCAGCCAAGGACCAAAGGAAATGTGGAACAGGGGAACGTTTGTCTTGATTTAATTTGACACTTAAACTGAAAGAGTGTGATTTGTAGCTGTGCACATTTAAAAAGCTCCTCGAGATAGGGAAGTGGAGGCAATAGCAGGTTTGGATGCCAGATCAGATAACACCCTGTGGGTAATGCCTCTACCTTACTCATTTTTATTCAGATTTATCTCCACACTCCTAAAAAACCCAATGGCTTGAAATTCTCCACTGCTGACTCTATTTCCAATATCTCATTAACTGTGAGGCACCTGAACCCCATGTGACATTCACTGTTGTGTTGCCTTAGCCTGGAACAGCTCTCTCTGGCCCTGCCTTCACATGTCCAAAGGCAGTTTGGTGTTCTGGTCTCTACTGAACACCAGGCTCTGTGTTGTGATGTATTTGAGCAGCTTGGACTTGGAGACTTGATGGGACAGAGCCCCAGAGGTGATGGAAGGGGGTCCTGCAGGCACCTACTGTGTGCAAAATCCTGGTTACTGTGTGTTAGATGATCTATATATATCCTGATATAGGGCTGATCCTTGCAGAACGTGGAGGGAACAGTATTGGAAAGACCATTGAAGGTTTTGCTCACCAGGCCCTGTTGCTTGTGCAGCAGAGACCAGAGCAGATGCCTCAGGGCTCTCTGATCTGCATGGGAGCTTTGCTGGGAAGAAGGGAAGCAGGCACAGCCTGGGCATGTGGAGGCATCACCGAGGAATGTGCCCACACCCTCCGCAGGGCACATCGCGGGGTGCTGGCATGAGAGCCCACAGAGAGTGATTCCAGCAGCCAGCTCCTGAGATGGGCCCTCTGCAGGTACTGGAGTAGCTGCTGGAGCACACACAGACTCATGTAAGTGCTGGCCAGGATGAATGCATTTGGCACTGACCCTAATCCTTTCCTGCCAATACACTGATTGGAATTGAATTTCCAATATGAACAGTCGTGGGACTCTATCTGCAAGCTGGCGAGGAGAGCTATAGATTTTTATCATGTGTTTCACAGCTATTTCTTTAATTTAAAAAAAATAATGGGAGTGACTGCTGAAAACACTTCAGCAGCCAAACAGTCGTGGTGGCGTTGGGCAGGGCAAGACGTGGCTGGATTTGACCTGGGAAGGCAAGGAGGGAGCAGCAGCTGCCAGAGCTACAGCCCAACACCAAGGCAGGAGCAGCTCAGCCCCTGCTGGGTTTGTGGGAGGTTTCTCAGCCCCCTCTGGGATGGAGGGGATGCTCACTCCTGATGGGTATTATGGCCAAAAGGAGCTTGTTCTCCCTGAAGATTCAGCCCATTGTTTCTCACTCTTCCTCCCAGCAGGGTCCATCCACCTGAGGGACATCCCATCTCCTTTCCCAGGGGATGCCTGACCCCAGCCAGGCAACCACACCAAGGCTTTGCAGACTTCTGGCAGACCTCACTGACCTTGGCCAGCTTTCACTGTTCATTTCCCACTCCATTACAGGACAGCACCCAAAATAGGATATATTCACAGGGGTGACTCTGGCAGGGCTGGGGAGGGTGCTGGAGGCAAGATGTTCTTTTTGTATCTCCCAACAATACTCCTTTTTTAATCTTTTAATCTTTTTTTTTGTCGCAGTACAAGGCTCCTGCCTTGTGTTCAGCCTGCAATCCATTACATCCACCAGTTCTTTCCTGCAGAGAGCTGCCTTGCCAGCTTCTCCCTGTATTTATTTAGGCTTCCTCCCCTCTGCCCTGTATTTGTTCAGTTGAACCTTGCACTTGTCTTGGTGAACACCCTCCTGTTTTTCCTGGCTCTCTCTCTGATTTATGAAGATCGTTCTGAGCTCTAATCCTGCCTAGATGAGTTGCCTGAGCATTCCTGGCTCTGGCAGGAGGCACGAGTTCTCCAGCAGGTGACAAGAGGTGATTTTTGTCTATGCACATGTTAAGGACAATCAATTCCTCTTCCTTTGACCCTTTCCACTCTCATATCTTTAACAAGACTGGTCCATGTGTGGCAAATACCCAGGGAACGCTCCCAGGGATTAAAAAAAATAAAGATAGGCAGCATGCCCAGGGGAAGGCAAACATCCTAGAGATGCTGGGAAAGGGGCACAGCATGACACTGCCCTGCAAGAGCCTCCCCTCTGCCCCTGTTGTTATTGCTGCTCCCTTTTTTGTCCTGAGCAGTTTGCAAATATTTTCAGTCCTGCAGGTTGTTTCCATTAAGAGGGAAAAATCAATGAGGCAGCCAAGAGTCTGTGGCTGAGCCTGTTCTCTGCTAAAAATGGACCAAATGCCTCTTTCCTGAGTGCAGCGGGGTGGGTTTGCCTTTTCCCAGCTCTGACCCCATCGCTTCCCGAAAGCTGCTCCGTGTTCCGGGCCTCCCTGCCTTGGAGCTGCTCTGGCTTCTCCTCCCTCAGCCTGAGCCCAGCCCCAGTGCTCATCCTCGGCTGGGGCTCGGCAGCTCCTGCTAATGGGAAAAGCATTCCTGTCATTTCATCAAGTCGCTTAATAATTTGCCAGAAATGCCTATTGATTTCTTGCACGCTTCTGTGCAGACAGAGGTAAATAAGAGCCATTTGTCATTGCATTATGTATCGGTAATTAAAAATTACTAGGTAACTTGAACCAAAAATTGAATAATTTGAAGTAAAATTAAATAATTCTAGGTAATCAGTACTAAATGAGACCATTATTTTACTTATCAGTGACTAAAAATTACCAGGCATTTTTCCTCATTTGGATGCTCTCCTTCGCCCTCCGTGTCAGTAGAGCCTTTCTAATTTGTTTTAATTGTTAATTTTAATGAGTAGTGTTTTTCTGATAACATTTTAGCATGTTTTGTTGTTTTAGAGAGGGTTTTTATTGCATTGCACAAAGCCTGAAGCACCTCAATGTGGGAGCAATTTGGAAGCTAAATTATTATTATTTATTTAAATCAAACCCTCCAGCCTCTTTAACCGTTTGGCTGATTCTGTAATTGCAGTACCAGTGTGATGGAAATGCTCATGGGGCTGGCAAGGAAGCGTCTAGGTACTCTTCTCAGCTCTGTGACCATGGCATATCTCCAGCCACTGGTTCTGCTTCCTGGGAAGATTTTTTGGATCCAGAGCTGTGCTGTTACTCCAGGTTTGCCCGTTTGGAGGCACCTGGAGTAGGACACAAGTAGAAACCTTCTGTCTCAGGGTCTCGTTCCATCCATGGAATAAGCAAAATTTGGGGGTATGCAGCAAAGCACCAATTTCAGCTCAGTTTTTATCTGGTTGTGGCAGCAGGGCAGGGTGCAGCTGGGGCTGAATTGCTTTTGGAAAGGGTGGTGCTTCTTTGATGTGAAGTCACAACAGTCCTTAGGTCAAGGGCATCTATGATGCTCTTTGAAGCTCTCTCCTGTCCCGTTGCTGCTGTGGCCAGTGGGGCTGTGTGGGTGCACCATGTCCCTGGGCCCCTGAGACACTTCATGGCTCCAAGCGGCCATCAAGACTCACCAGACTCTTTGTGTCCAGCCAAAAATCTTCAGATAGCTCAAGGTGAGCTGTTATTCCCAGGGACTTCTGACCCTTATCTGCATCCATCCCCCTCCTGCTGCTTTCCAAGGGACTCCCTGTGCTGGCAGGGGAGAGCAGGGTGGGACTGGGGCAGCGCTGCTGCATTCCTCCTGCCCTGTGAATCTTGAGGAGATCCTGAGGCAGATCAGCCTCATCCCCCGTGAGCCTCCCTTCCCTGCAGGGAAGGCCTGGACCTCCATGGTCTCTCCACTGTGCCTGGCAAGGGTTTGTTACCTCCCTGCTCCATGGCACAATGTGTTTGTGCTCTCAGACAGAAGGATGCTGGCTCACTTTGCCGCTGCTGGGTCGCATTACAGTCCCTTGTCTGTGACAATTTGCAACGCGCCATCGCCCCGGGCAGGCAGGAGCTGCTGCAGATGCCTTTTACACACGGGTCAAAGCCCGGGGAAACCCTGCAGGTATTCACTCAGCCTCTGCCTGTCCTGGAGGTGTTGAATGGTATAAGGCCAGGCTGGAACGCCTTGCTGGGGCTCCAAGGGTCGAGAGAGCCTGCTCTGGGGGTCTGTGAGCATCCTACCCTGCACTGTTCTGTCCCTTAATGGCTGTTAAAGGGGAAAAAAATGTCTCTTCTGTGGAGATGGAGGTTGTGAAATATCCTTGTAATGTTCCTTTAGTGGGTGCCAGCCCTCAGCCTGTGCTAACCCCTGCTTTGTGTTGACCAAACAAGACAGCAGATGGAATATGCAAATAATTTGGAGATTATTTTTTTTCTTTTTCTCTCCTTCAATAAGACCTTCTTCTCTTCTCTGAAGTCCTAAAAAATAACTGGTTGAAAAGCTTTGCCTGTTGCTGGTGTCAGGCCTGCCTCTTTTCTTAGGTGCTTCCTTGGGGCTGAGCCTGGGAGCCAGAGCAGGGAATGGGCTGGATGGACTGAGGATGGGAGCCTGGGGATGGCTGCTGCAGCTGAGGAGCAGGGGAACCACAGGAGGGGAAGGGTGGACTTGTTCTTTCAAGCTCTGCCTCTCTCCCATGTGCATGAGATGCCCTCTCAACTTCCCAAACCCAATCAGTCCATTGCAATCTCCACAGTGGGCTGGGGCTTCTGGGGAGATACCTGGACAAATCTCCTGCTGGGCTGTTGCAAGGCACCCAAGGAACCCCCAGAGTCTCATGCCCACTTGCTCAAGCCAGTGGTCCCAGTTACTGACCCAGTAGCCAGCCTTTGACCTCTGATGAGACATAGAAGTGCCAAATTCAGAATAAGTACCCCCAGATCTCTGGGGTGCCTGGTGGGGGAGGTACCAGGGGTCTGGACAGGACGTTTTGTTGAGGTCTGCCAGGAGAGGCTGCTCCCTGCCTTGTACCTCTCACACCCAGGAACAGTTTTGTGGTATTTGGCATTCATCCCCCTACGCTTAATTTCATCCCATTTAGACCTTGTAAAAAATATTCCCTGCAAGCAATTTATTCAAGAAATGTAGCTGGCACTTTCTGTTGCTGAGTTGTCCAGGAAGAGACCACAACTTTTAATGATTTTTTCCATTCAGTGAATGCTCTTTATGGCAGTATTTGAGCTCAGGGTTGTTCATGAATGGCAGTATAGTAAAAAAAAAAAATATCCGGTGGTCTATCTGACTGCAGTTTGCTATTCACGCTGCGAGGCCGGGCACCTTATCGCACCAAGTATTGTTTCTCTCCCCTGAATAGGAGCTCTCGTCTCCCTCAACTACCTCCACTCCTACCCAGAACAAAATTAATTTCATCCTGCAACAAATCTGTCTGCTTGATTAAATGAATCTGTTGCCGGCCCTGAAAGATATCTCAGTGAGCAAAATTTCATTTCTGGTTGAACACCCACTGAGGAAGCCACAGATACAAGTGGGTGGCTCCCAGAGGAGCTCAGGGCTGTATTTACGGTGCTAACCTGCTTCTGATCCCCCCCAACTCCTGTTTGTAATGCCCTGGAAGGCAGCTCCTGGTGGTGTGGAAATACCCTGGGCACCTCATCAGGCTCTCCCAACCCCAATGCCTGCTCCTGGCTGAGGCCTAGTCAAGTTTGGCAAATTGAGCTCTTTTAATTTTTCCTTACAAACCAATCCCTCGAGCCCTTTTTTTTTCTGTGGTAGGGGAAATATCACCCCCCACGTTAATTTCTCTGCAATTTCTTGGTGTACTCTGAAGCCCTGAGTGTGTTGCTGAGCCTGGGGTTGGAGGTGTGATGCTGCTGGCATTGCATCCTCATCCTTTCCCAGCTCCTAAGCCTCTATTACCCACAGACACTGACTACTCCTGTTGCCATCCCACTCATTCATTCTGCCTTGTTTCCAGGCACTGAAACCCTTTTTATTCTGTCTGATCAAGACAAACATAGGGGAGTACTCACGGCCGCTTGCCCAGGGAGGGGTTTGCCAAAACTGTCCTATTCTGGAGCATTTTTATAGTAACTGTGTGATGAGGAAAAGATGGTGAGGGCTCACCATTCTAATTAGGATCATTTCTGTCTTGCAAGAGGGATTGGCGGGGAGTATTTATGGATACGAGTAGGTTCAGAAAAATTCCTAGCACCATCTGTTTGAGAGAGAACAGGAAGAATTTCAATATGCTTTAGACCTTGAAGTGTAATGTTTGTATAACAGGCTCATAAAATCAATTTCTAATAGTTACAGGTACCCCCTCAGGAATTTAAATAGTCTGTTAACAAAGTTATTCCATCTGCCAAGCAAATATATTAAATATGCACGTTCCATGCTACATATATGGTTGTATGTGCCTTTCTCCTGCATGACATGCCCTTGGATCCTGTGTGTCGGGTTTGCTTCTGGGTTACACTCGGTTTTTCCTGATGGCAGCTCAGTGTTTAGTCCCAACTCAGTGGGAGCTCACTCACCTGCCTCTGGCCTGATAATTCACTGTTATGGTCACCTTGTTCTTTGGGAGCTGAGTGTGGGGGTTGCTCTGTCCTGGTTCCCTTCCCATCTCCTGCTCGGCTACCCTTGGATTATCTGGGTGGAGAGAGCTGGCCACAGGGGTTATAGAAGGGTTATAGGGGACAGAGGGATCTGAATTTTCAAACTGGGGACGTGCATGGGGCAGGATAATCCTTTCACACCCATTTTGCAGACATTGTAAACTGATGCTGCAGCCTGGATAATGGGCCCGTTGCATTTTGCTATGCTCCTTGCTCCCCCATGGCACCTCACTTTTCCATTACCCTTTGGATCCATCAGTGCCCTGCTTGGTGCCAGAACTCCAACTGCCTTGTATGTTTGGGATCAGGCTGACAACTCGGGGCATATGCAGGCAAACTGCAAATATGTCATCCTGTTAACTAAACAGTTTGCATTTAACGCTGCCCGTGGAGCTGAGCAACACCTCGCCAGTTCTGCAAAGGTTGTGTTCTCAGTGTGATCGGGAGTGATTTATGGCGAGAGTTAGGCTGTGTGTCCAGAATATCGATGGAGGCGTTTGCTGCCTATTGTGTTTAATAGCTGTTGGGGTCCCTCTTTTTACCATTGTGTCATTTGCTGCCTGCCAGCCTGTGCAGGTCTGGGAGCTCGTCTGTCTGGGCAGAGTTATTGATTGCGGCGTGCTTGGAGTCGCTGCTGGCTGGGTGCTGGCAGTGGGTGCCTCTCCCAAACAGCTGCAGCAGGCATGGCACACGCTGGCCACTGTCCCCAAGTCCCCTTGTCCACCTGCTGCAGCATCGCCTCAGGGGAGGTGCTCTGCCCTCCCCTCCCCACCCTGTATCAACAGGAACCACACTGAAACTGCTCTTTGCTGGGGAGTGGAGCTGGAAGGCAAAATCTGCACGGATTTAATGGATTTACCCTCTCCACCCAGAAAGCAGATGAGGCACAGGAACCCCATGGGATTCACCAGCAGGCAGGCAGGAGCTATCCTGGAGGGAAGAGGCAAAGCCCCTCACGTCTGAGGCGTGCCGGGAGACTGGGATTTCCTTCTGATGATGATTTCTTTGTGCTAGGCCGTTTATTCTTCTTTTTTAATTTAAAAATCCACATTCCCACTTCCACATAGCTCGTTATCTCAGGGTGTGTGATGAGGTGTCCAGGGGTCTGTCCCGGCAAAGATGATGCAGAACACATTCGTGCGGGCTGTTGGATCTGACCCCCCTCTCCCTCGGGGAGCGGGTGGTTTTCATTTCTGCCTCTTCCATTAGAAGCTCTAAGGCGAGCTCCATCTATTAACTGAGAACTGCAGGCCTGTAAATTTTGGCAAGAAAAGGTCCTTGGAAGCAAATAATCTGTATTTTCTCAGGGTTGTTTGTCCTCTGCATGTGCAGCCTTTGCTGGTCGGGAGGCAGGTACTGCCACTGACTCCTTCTCCACATGTGCAGATTGATGGTGTCTGCTCCAGAGCCCGCTCCCTCTTCCCTTTCTTTCCTTCTCAGTTTTGTTCCTTCCCTTTTGAGCTGTTTCTGCTTTGCTTAGGAGACTCCTTTATCTGCCAAGTCCTGATGTGTATCTGTTCATTTCCTAGGGCAAACACATTGATCTGTGATTTCTGTTATGATACTGCAGATTTCTGTTCCCTTTATTCTTTTTTTTTTTTTATACTTTATCCTGCCATCCAGGAGGTGGTTTCTGCGCTATGGAGAAGCTCAGTGTTTCTAGAAAAATGTGTGTTTCCCTGCCTCAGAGCTGTGCCTAATTGCATACAGAGCAAGCGTCCATCCCTCTTAGTTCCAGTGTAATTCTTTGCGGTGTGTTCCTTTGTGATTGTGTTATTCCAGCAATAACAGCCTCTCTCCTTCCAGATATTTATTCTTTTCATGAACATCACCATACTGGCAAAGGGTTGGGCTTTTTTTTTCCATCTTAATGCTCTACTTCATAGCTCAAATCAGGGATTTATGCTTCAGGGATCTCAGAGAAGGCTTTCCTCTTTTCTGCTACATCTTTCCAGAAGCGCCATCTTTCTGTGCTGGGATTTGGAGTTCTTGGACATGTGTTACTGCTGCCGGGGATGCTGCTCTCTGCTTTTAGATTTGTATTTACTGCCGTGCTTTGCTCTTTAATTTTGTTGTTCTCTTTCTGGCACAGAGATGAAGTGATGCAAATGAAGGCTGGAGTGTTTGGTTTGCAGAAAAAACCAACCCTGGCTATTCCAAGTGGAGGCTGGCAGGGAGTGGGAGGGCAATGGGCAGCATCTTTCCATGCAGCCACTGCAGCTCTGGGCATCCTGTGAGGGCTGTAATGGAGGGGCAACAGCCTGGGCAGGAGTGGGTGTCCCCAACACCTGGCACAGTGAGGTTTGGAGAGCAAAGTGCAGATAAGGCAGGGATGCCTTCCAAAAATACCACTTACCTTTATCACACCTTTCCCTGTGCTGAGGATAACGCATTAGTTTTTCATCCTGGAAGACCTTATTTCTTATTATGAGTTAGTTTTACAGCACCCTGATGTGTGCTCAGCACTTTACGGTGCAGGGAAAAAGATGAGGTCCATGTGACAGATTTACCCGGCGTTAAATCCTGACTGAGTTACAAAGGAAAGAAGCAGCATGTCTGAGACCTGGCCTTCATCCTGTCCTGCTGCCACAGAGGCTTTGAGACCCTTCTACATTTTTTAGTGACATGAGGGAGTTTTTTCTGCCCCATGTGCCCACTGTGTTCTACTTCTCACCCAAGCCATCACTTTTGGCAGGTGGGAGTCCCGCGAAAGCTGCAGCAAGGAGGGCATATGGCACACAGCTCCCAAACAGGGACCAGGGAATGGTGCCGTGCCAGGACCATTTGACAGCCTGGCACAGTCCCCCTGAGCCACCTGTGAGTGGGGGAAAACGTTGGCATTCAGCAAGGGCTCATTCACTCAGGCTGGCACCTCAGCTGCAGGCTGTGCTGGAGCCAGTGGGACCTAGAGGCTGTGTCAGGGTGTGTTTGTGGCTGGGAGCCATGCTGGAGGAGGATAGGCTGCCCCAGGGCCATGCCCTATCTTGGGCAAACTCCCTCCGCCCTTCCAGAGGGTGCATGAGTGTAAGATCACCACAACCCTGTCACCTGGGCAGGAGAGCTGCAGACTGCCTCCCCCAGCTCTGGGAGCTCTGGGGATGCTGATGCTCCACCAGGGTCAAAATTGGAGGCAATGGGCCCTCTGCTCCATCCCCATGCCCAGGTGCTGCCATTGCCCTCCCTGGCTATGTGGGAACGACTCCCAGGGCTGCAGCATGCTGAATTTCACTTTTCAAATGGGGTTTCTGGCACCCAGCCAGGCAGCATTTCGTGTTGTCAAATATTTTGGCAAACCACATCTCAGCTTTAGTCTGAAGCATCTTTCACTGGGGAAACGGCGTTGAGCCGAGCTGCCAGCACAATCCCAGCCTGGAGGGGAGCACAACACTGCCAGACATCCTGAACAGGACCTGCTGGTGCTGGGGTGCCCTGGCTGGGGGGCACTGGGACCACAGCTGGGCAGGGTGACTGGTGAGCAGTGAAAGGGCCAAAAAAAGGTGTTTCAAGGTGACTGTAAATGGTTTGTGAAATCAGGCTGAACAAGGAAAATTGTATTGACAAGAATAAGAAAACTCTGAAAAGTGATTTTTCAAGTCTCGATTTTGGCTTTTTTGTTCTGAAATTGCTCTGCATTAAGAAGAGAATAAAAAAAAAAAAAAAAACCCGAAAAAAAAAAAAGGCAGCTCTAAGTAAACTAGAAATAAGGGGACTGTATTTTTTTTTTTTACCAGCTCATTGGAAAAATGAAACATATTTGTTCTGGGTCAGACCAAAATGAGCAAAGCAATCAGTTATCCACAGAGCCACGCTGCAGGCTGGCTTTCCTTCTGCTCTCTCTCCTGGGCATCCTTGAATGAATATCCAATACCTTTTTATGATGTTTGAAAGAAAATATCTCTGAGGAGAGGAAAAAAGAGCAAGGTGTGATCCCAAAAAGTCTGCTTTCACAGCTTGGACAGACCCATCTTTCCCTCCCGCAGCCGCTGCTCCTTCCTCCTGCCTGTCACGTTGTGTGGTTAGAGCACACGTACTCACAGCCCCAGCACCATGATGGGTTTTGAAAGCCTGAGAAATCCTCCCAAAAGTCTGGTTTCCGGCCAAAAAACCCCGAGGTTATGCAAACATACACGGAGCTTGCAAACAGGCTGTGTGTGTTGGATGGAGAGCAGCTTTGCGAAGCAGGTGTGAGCTGATGCGGGAAGAGCTGCGCTGCCTGATGTCTGTGCTGAAATCCAGTGTCAGCCCACAGACTGAAACCAGGGCTCTGGAATTAAAGGAAAAAACAACCAAGGAATAAAAATCCACCGTTGCCACAGCATCCCAAGCACAATCCCAGGCCAGTAGGCAGTGCAGTCCATGCAGGTTAGGGCTGCAGGGCCCCTTTTGGAAACTCCACCAGCCCACTTGGGGGCAGTGGGGTGACCCCTCCCCAACCCAGCTCACCCATCTGCATCCCCCAGCATGCTGCCACTACCCTTGTTGTGCCCCTAGAGCTCTGCTTGTGCCTCTGTAGAGGTTTAAAGGTGAATGGCTCCTCAGCAAAGGCACACCTGAAGTCTTGTGCACCAGTGAAACCTCCTAAAAAACCAGTTTCTGTCAGCTGCCAGGAAAAACCTTGTTTGGGTTTAAAATGTGTTCAGAAGAGTCATTCTCTTATGAAAAACTGTGGCTGTCAAAGCACTAAGGTGGAGTTGCATTTATTACATGTTAATGATTCCACATCAGCTGTGCTTGTTTTACAGTACCCAAATATTGGAAATATCAATGTATGAGCATTCCCCAATGTGAATTGTCAGACATGCAAATCTTGGGGTCTGGAAGCCCAGCAGAGCCACTGCATTACCCACAGGAAATGCTCCCTGTGCTGGTGAATGCCATCATGGCAGGGGGAGACTGGGTCATCCTGGAGCTGGGCACCCATAACCATGTGAAAAGTGGGGAAGATGTGAGTCTGTCTTGCTCCATCCTGGAGCTGTGAGCTGCACCAACCTCCCATTTGGATGCTTTTAACAAACATGGGATGGAGAGGCTCGAGCCAGTGTGATAATGTGGAGGGGCGTGCGTGGTGTGAAAAGCTTTAGGGGAAAAGGGACAGAGGTGTTTGCTCTGTGGGATTTCTGACACCTGGTGTTGGAGGCTGGCATGGAGAGGGTCATCCTGAGTGTATAAGCCTTTTCCTCACTGCTCCCTGGAGGGACTTGTTTGGGGATTGAACCTTATCCCTTGGGTTGTTCAGTGGAGAGGGTCTGGGATTGTCCTGTGCAGGGACAGAGCCTGTACACAATGATCCTTGAGGGTCCTTTCCAGTTCAGG